>NC_136975.1:6164185-6339185 GCF_032717465.1 Coenobita brevimanus | reverse complement strand
CTGACCACTACTTGGTGATGGCCAGAATTAAAGTTCAAGTAAGTTGGAGGAATAGAAGAAGGGAAAGACGAGAGGAAGGAGTAGTTGCAAGGAGAGTGGAAAGGTTACAAGAGGATGAGAAAAAGGCAGAGTATAAGAGAGAAGTGGAGGAACGATTGGGCAAATATGAATTGGAGCAGATGGGAGACGTGGAAGGTGTGTGTAGAATATTTACAGAAGAAATATGTGCAGCATGTGATGTGGTGTGTGGAAGGAAGAGAAGACGGAGTGGGGTGCAAGGAACAGCGTGGTGGACTGAAGAGGTGAAACAGGCTGTGGCACAAAAGAAGAAAGCATACAATGAATGGATGAGAAATAGGGGCGTGGAAGAGGTTGAGAGGCGGAAGAGAGAGTTATATGTAGAAAGAAAGAGAGAGGTGAAAAGATTATTAAGAGAGAGTAAGAAGAGAGTGGATGAGGAATTTGGAAGAAATTTGAGTGTAAAGTGGAGAGTGGATGAGGAATTTGGAAGAAATTTGAGTGTAAAGTGGAGGGACTGTAAGAAAATGTTCTGGAGAGAGGTGAAAAGAGTAAGACAGGGTGGAAGTGAAGTTAGCAGGGGAGTGAAAGATAAAAATGGTAGATTACTAGTGGAGAAGGGAGAAAAAGTGAGCAGATGGAGAGAACACTTTAAGGAATTGTTGAACGTAGAGGATGGAAGTAATGCGAGTATAAGTGGCTGGGGAATGGCTGGGAGAAGGAGGGAGGTGAGAAGACAGGAAGAAATCAGTAGGATAGAAGTTGTGGAAGCAATGAAGAAAGTTAAATCAGGGAAAGCCCCAGGAATTGATGGAGTGTGTGGTGAAATGCTGAAGCATGGGGGAGAGATAGTAGTAGAATGGATGTGGAAGATGTGCAGATTGGCCTGGGTGGAAGGTAGAGTCCCGGAGGATTGGAAGTCAGGTATAATTATTCCCTTGTACAAAGGAAAAGGGGAAAAAGAAGTGTGTGGTAATCATAGGGGCATTTGTCTTCTTAGTATAATAGGAAAAGTGTATGGTAGGATACTTATTGACAGAGTTAGAGAAAGAACAGAGAAATTAGTTGGAGAAGAACAGGGAGGCTTTAGGAAGGGAAGAGGTTGTGTAGATCAGATATTCATTCTCAGATCTTTAGTGGAAAAGTTTCTAGAGAAGGGAAAGAAGTTGTATGCGGCTTTCATGGATTTGGAGAAAGCATAAGACAGGGTGGATAGACAAGGATTGTGGAAAGTGTTAAGAATATATGGAGTAGATGGAAAGTTGTTGAATGCTGTGAAGAGTATGTACGATGGTGCGAAGGCTGCAGTGCGTGTGGATGGTGAACTAAGTGATTTTTTCTCTTTGAAGGTTGGGTTGAAACAGGGATGTGTCATGTCTCCATGGTTGTTCAATCTGTACATGGATGGGGTAATAAAAGAGGTACAAGGTAGGATAGTGGATGTTGGAGTGGCCCTGGTGAGAGAGGATAGTGTTTGGAAACTCCCTGTACTGTTGTTTGCAGATGATACTGTGTTGTTGAGTGAAGACGAAGGGGAGCTGCAAGGCCTGGTGGATGAGTTTGAGAGAGTGTGTAAGAAACGGAATCTAAAGGTGAATGTAGGGAAGAGTAAAGTGATGGTCTTTGAGAGAGGTGAAGTCAGTGAATGTACAGCGAGGTTGGATGGTGAGGAATTGGAAAATGTGAGTACGTTTAAGTACTTGGGTAGTGTGATGAGTAAGGATGGAGGTTTGGAGGGTGAAGTGCTTGAAAGGGTACAGCAGGGAAGAAAGGTTGCTGGTTCCTTGAAAGCAGTGATAAGAAACAGGGAAGTGAGCATGGAAGTGAAAAAGTTACTACATGACAGTATTGTGATACCAACTCTAACGTACGGAAGTGAAGCTTGGACGTTGTTGGAAGGACACAAGTCAAGAGTGAGAGCAGTGGAAATGAGTTATTTAAGAGGAGCCTGTGGAGTCACATGGAGAGACAGGCTGACGAATGAGGATATAAAGGAGCGTTGTGGTGTTGATGTGGATGTGATAGGAAGCGTTATGAGGAACACACTGAGGTGGTTTGGCCATGTGGAGAGGATGGAGGGTGAAAGACTGACGAAGAGAGTGTATGTGAGTGAGGTGGAGGGGGAAGGAGGGAGGGGGAGGCCTAGGATGATATGGAGGTATATGAGAGAGGGGGGTGTGAGTTGGGAGCAGGGGAGTGAAATGGTGGGGGACAGGGCGACTTGGAGGCGATTAGTTTGTGGCCACCCCAAACGGGATTGAGGCGTCTGGCAATAGATAGATAGATAGAAGTGCACTAACAAATACACGTACTAAACACACACACACACTCACACACACACACACACACACACACACACACACACACACACACACACACACACACACACACACACACACACACACACACACACACCACGTATTGACAAGGAAGGTATGTTAAGAATGACACACGGAAGAGAAGGGGAGGAAGAAATGCTTAGGTGATGTTAAGAGATAGACAAGAGACACAAATAGAACTCTGACTGTGTTGATATTTGGTGGAGAGAGAGATGGAAAAGGAAGATAAAGAGTTGGAAATAGGAAATGTGTATAAAGATTGAATACGGTAACAAAGAAATATAGAAGGACAGAAATACGTGGAGAGGATGTGAAATGGAAAGAGCAGATATGTATAGAGATATAGTAAGATATAAAAAGAATTACAGGAAAGTAGAGGTAGGTGGAGAAGATATGAGAGAAAAAAATGATTGTGCAAGGAAGTAGAATATGATGGAGAAGGTGAAACGATGAAACGGAGAGAAACGTATTATAAATAGGTAGGAAACGAGGAAGTGGTTGGTGAATAAAAACAGAGGTGCCTGGTGTGCAGAGACCTAGGTTGAAATGCAGGTGAGAGAAATGAATATGGAAGGAGGGAGATGGTTATTAGATGTGGGAAATGTGATGAACTGAGTAACGAATGGAGAGAGAGAGAGAGAGAGAGAGAGAGAGAGAGGTGCACAGGAAGACGGAATAAACTATAAAGTCTTTGAAAATGAAACCTGAATGCGAGGCTTGAGAAAATGTGTAGAACTGAAAGACACGAAGGAGCTATAAAAAAAAAAAAAAAATTGGCATAGAGGCCTATACAGAAACCCTGGAAGGGTAAGTTGCTGGTGTGTGGTGAGTAAGAAAGGAAAGAAGATCACTTATATGAAAAAAGTGAGGAACTGGAGGCTTGGCCATATATACGAGAGGGATATAAGAAAGATGCAGTTATAGGGAAATATTGCGGGAGATGGATGAAATGGAATTAATGTTAAGGTAAAGAGACATAATAAATGTGAAGATGAAGAAGCAAGACTTGAAAATTATGATAAAATGAGAGGGATACTGAGGAGATACCCGATGAGAAGATAGAAGCTGTGCAGGAGAGATTGCAAGAGACGAAAGGAAAATATTAAAGAAAAGGGGAGTTGGTAAATTGATGTGGAAAAGATGAAGAGAGGTGAAAATTATGATAGGACAGAGGCACTGATGAGATAACTGGGAAGGGTGGTGACAGACGAGAGAGATATGAAAAGACAGTGGATGTAAATGTTAAAGGAGAGATGATTGAGATAATAAGATGTTAAGTGGAGAGAGACACTGAAGAGATAAATAAGCAGTAGGTGGTAGGTGTTAAAAATCTGGAAAGAAAGGCAGTGGATGAAAAATGTTTAAGGAGAGATGATTGAGATAATATGTTAAGTGGAGAGATACACTGAAGAGATAAATAAGCAGTAGGTGGTAGGTGTTAAAAATCTGGAAAGACGTATATAGAAAAATGGTTGATAAAGAGAAGGTTGTATGTGTAAGGGTAAGTGAAAAATATAAGTATAATGACAAGTAGACGGAGATAGGAAGTCAGAGATGTACAAAAAGACAGGAAAAGTGGTAAAGAATGGGGAAACTGACAGGAGAAACAATTAGCTGATGTAAAAATTCTGCCTCAAAAATGTATATAATTACCCCTCAGTACAGAGAAAAAAGAAGTGCTTCTAATGAGATTGAGGTTAGGAATGCACTAGAGTACGTTCCTAACCGTCTCATTAATTCTAGCTCATCCGTAAGACAGTAGAACATAACCATCTACGACGTTGGCTCTCTCCTAGGCTAAGAAAAATCGTCTGGTTGTAGCAAGATGATGGACAACAAACATCATTGAAATGAATGGAATGGAGAAAGATTCCAACCCTTCGATCACCAAATGAAAATCCCAACCGTTGCATAAAATCGCTTGGTGTTGGAGAAATAAGAACATGATTTCATTTAAAGCAGCTAGCCCTTCAGTCGGGTGATGTATTTTTGTATTGTTGACACCTGCTGTCTTGGGATTGTTATAGTTAACTTGGGAGAGACTACGAGTTGGAGAGGTCAAATAAAACCCTAATTAACCCTTTCTGATTAACTTTAGGAGAAACGTTTCGAATTGGAGGAATCAAATATGGCCTCATTAACCATTTTTAGGAGAGACTTCAAAATGGGTGGATCATTTATAACCCTTATTAACTATTTCAGCGCAACATGCTAGTTGAAGATTACCATCCAGAAAAAATCATGAAAAACAAAGGTCATGATATTAAAGAAACAAAGAACACCATTGTACAGTACACGTGCCAGCAAAAACCCACAACCCGATAAAATAAGGGAAGGGGAAAGATTACAGAACTTCGGGAATAATTCAGTTGATCCAAAAGGCAACAAGGTAATGCCAAGTTTAGTCAGTCAGGTAAGTTTGAAGGAGTAGCTTTGAACCCGGGGAAAATTCTTTGCGTGAAGCAATATTCCGTGGCAAAAAAGTTAAAGAAAAAGGAAAGGAAAGAAAGAAGAACAAGAAAAAAAAAAATCTCAGGGCTGTCTTAGAATCTCTCTCTCTCTCTCTCTCTCTCTCTAGCGACTGCAATTTCCGCTTCGGTCGTTGGGTCAAAGAATCATAATTAGCTTTTTAATCAATCAGGGACTAATTATTTGGATCACAGAAGGTTTAATTATCGCCCACTAAGGAATATCTAGGCCATTGTTCATAGCTGATTGGAGATTAGTATTATCGCACCCTCAGTCGTGAAACGAGAGAGGGTGCTATGTTTTTGCTCGACGTGTGTCTGTGGGGAGGTTGTAGGTGTGTGTGTGTGTGTGTGTGTGTGTGTGTGTGCGCGCGCGCGCTCTGGCGTTACTATAGCTACCATATTGAACACAGAAGAGCCTTTGTAGTCAAGAAGTTTATTCCGTTATATTCAAAAGCGACCAGTTTAAGAAAGTTTGTCTCCATTATTCTATTATGTGTTTGCAAATTATATTTCTTAAAATTCTTATCCTTGGTCGCATTATATTAGGAATTTAGTCAGATATTCTCTTTGGTTGAAGAAACTCCCCAACACCTCATCGTAAGTGATTAATTTTGTTTATCACATATTACCGTCCTGTCCTGTGCTACGTAAATCCATGTAACATTGCCATTCTCCTTATAAATAACGTACAGAATGATATTAGCCAGCTATATCCAAAAAGCTAAGGAAAAGGTAGTAGGGAGCTTCCCTAACCAACTAGAATACGAGCCTTGGTCCTCCCAGCACGGTGACATTTTATTCAGAGTAAAGAAAAGCTCCAGTTAGTGAATGAATTAGTGAAGGTTGTGTCAAAATGCAGCCATTCGTTAACCTTTCCACAAGCAGAGGTCTTCCGTAAGCTGAATTATTAACTAAAAGTAGCGTAAATGAAGTGGAAAAATACACCAGGCAATTAAATTTTCGTTGGGTGGTAACCGTAGTGCCGAATGGACGCCTGGTGGGCTAGTTGGTTAAGACTCTTCAGTCAGATCTGGTTCATATAGGTTTCCATCCGAGGGTTGGTTAGTGACTATTGCTTCACATGATATTAAGTCTTGAGTGATTGGTTACTGTAATGCCTGGACTGGACTGGGATAGGCTACCGGTACTCTATCATGATTATAAGGCAAGATTGACCAGCCACCTGTCCTGTAAGAAGCATAATGTGAACAATAAACTCCATATTCCCTATGGACTCGACCCTTTAGGTCCCAGTAGGCTGGACCGTCCTAACCATAGAGGTAGGAGTAGGTAGAGGCGGCATAAGGGATTAACCACGGGTAGGTCAGAGTGAGGCCGACAGACCTAACTCGACCAACATGGCGGCGACCCCTTTGACAGCTGTCTGACGGTTCCGCTGACCAGGCGCGAGTGTTTCTTAGTTGCAGACAGAAAAAATGAGGAAGAAAGTAGGTTATGAATGGAAGGAGAAAAGAAAGTAGTTAATGAATGAAAAAAAAAGGAAGCATTTAAGAACATATGGTAAAATGAAGGATGGAAGACAGATAGATGATTTAAAATAATATACATCAGCACATTATGAAAAAAGTTTATATCTATTATTCTATATAATATTCAGCTTGACTTTACTAACTCCAGCCATATACATAATGTACACTTACAAATAATAATTCACTCTAAAGATACTCACCGGTGAAATGTAATGGATGGGTCAGATTTCTTATCTCCTCTTTCATTACACCCAAATGCGGCACAGGTGGTGGGCATTTTTGGAGTCTTAGGTTATTTGATGGTGAGTTACAACTTAGGACAGAACGTCTCACACCCACAGCTGAACTACAACTAAAACCAGAGGTAGAATGAAGTCTACTTTGTTTCTGGCATTCTCCCTGAAGAATACCAGGTGGACACACAGCTGGAGGTATTAAAGGCTTAATTATCTCATGGCCACACCCACGGAGGTAGGATTAGGACTGTTACCTCTATGGGCACAGCCATAGAGGTAGGAGTGCACAGCAATCTTCTTCGTCAAGTAGGTGTTGCCGTGACCTCTTGACTTGACCAATATGGCCGTTTGACAGTTCTCTGGCTTCACCGGAGCCTTCTCACGCCGACTCTTCCCTAATCCTACCTCTATGGTCCTAACCAACTATAAAATCCAATGGTGGGTTAATCAGTTAATCTTCAGTGCAATAATTGGTTCACAAATGGAAATTGTTTGGCTTATCAGTCAGTGTAATGTGTCCTGGAAGTCGCACTACATTGAGTGAGTGGATGGTGGGCGCCCTGACTTTACCACCATAAGATTCTGCTCTCCTCGTCTTACCTGTAAATATGAACCGTAGCGGCGACAGGGAATTGGTCATAAGTCTGTTTGTGAAGCAAGGGTCATATTCCGAAAAGGCGTGACGGCTTTTTCAACCAGATATTCCCTCCCACGACCCCAGGATTGGCTGGCCCACGCGCTAGTGTATTTCCTTTTTTATTACCTGCCCACGAGATACACGCTCCTACCTGCCCACAAGATACACCCTCCTACCTGCCCACAAGATACACCCTCCTACCTGCCCACAAGATACACCCTCCTACCTGCCCACAAGATACACCCTCCTACCTGCCCACAAGATACACCCTCCTACCTGCCCACAAGATACACCCTCCTACCTGCCCACAAGATACACCCTCCTACCTGCCCACAAGATACACCCTCCTACCTGCCCACAGGATACAGATACATTGTCCTAACCTTGCACTTTGCTCTTCATATTTTCTCTTACGCTTTCTGGCTTGCTTGTTTTTGCTCGTCTGCGTGCTTGTTTATGTTGCCATTTTTTTTCGTTGCTTTCGTGTTTCCAGTCTCTTTTCTTTCTTCCTCTCTTGCTTGTATGTCGTTGTCATGTTTGTTGTTGTGATATTTTCTCTTTTGCTTTCGTGCCTTCGCGTGCTTAATTGCCAGTTATTGTTTGTTGTTGTTTCTTTGTTGTTGTTTGCTGTTGTTATTATTCAAGTAGCGCGTACTTTATTTTTAACCTGAGCAAGATCTCTCATCCCTTTTTGCACAGCTTATAGCCAAGTTTTCTCTTATTGGAAAGTCGGTTGGACTAGTAACCAAGGAGTCACATTCCCACCTCATTATATGTCGAATTCAAGCAGCCGTGACTTTGCTATCAAGTTGTGGCTCAGTTCCTTCAGGTTAAAATAAAGATAACTATTATTTATTTATTTATCTATCTCTGTCTATGTTTCTGTCTACGTATTTATTTATGTATTTATTGTTTTTTTTTATATCCCTCCTCATTAGAGAAATTTCGTCACAGGTTAAAAAAATAGTATACTGTATATGTTTATAATTTATGTGCATAGCGGCATTAGAGGAAACTTATTACCTTTGATGTGGTGAGTTTCTCATAACTGGATAAAATTTCCTAGCGTTAGCTAAAAAAGATGCGAATTAACCTGCAGCTGCCGATTCATGTAAATGTCATTTCAAAATTTCATCAGTTTTGTACCCATTAAATCAGGAGAAGAATTTCAGTGGTCAGTACTTGCCTTTTCCAAACAGTTTTATTGAGTTTAAGAAAAGCTGCACATTGAAGGGGTTAATGAAAGGAAGACTTAACTTTTGCAGCTCGAAAAGTATCTCTAAATTTGCATAATATCGTTAGACAGTAGGAATCATAAGTAAAAATGGACCCGTTTTAGAATCTCCGTCTCCCCAGACCACCTGAACACACTCAACCCTACCTCCACCCCTTAGCACACGACGTTCTCCGCTGTCTTGTGCCAAACGTGACAGTTGCTGAATAGCTGGTTGAGTGTGTGTGTGTGTGTGTGTGTGCGCGTATGAGATATTCGTCAAATTACCCTTTTGAATTGTGGGCCAAATGTTTGTATCGTCTTTAAAAAACGGTATCCTATTATATATATATATATATATATATATATATATATATATATATATAATATTCTGATATCCACAAGGAAATGAAACACGGATTATCCCTAGCTGTTTCTCGTATTCACATCTTCAGGGGAGAACTCTCCCCTGAAGATGTGTATACAAGAAACAGCTCGGGATATTTCGTGTTTCCTTTTTATTGTGGATATCAGCATATCGCTGAATAACGCGTTATTCGGCAGCTGCCTCTATGTATAACCATTTATTTGTTTACATAAAGAAACACGAGAAAACATTTTTTAGCACGAATTGTTAAAAAAAAAAATAATCCAGTGTTGTGGAGGGTGTACGAGATTTCCCGGTATAGAGCCACCCATGTAAGGTAGTATTGTGTATTGTAATGTATTGTAGTGTTGTGTAGTGTAGTGTAGTCACCTGTGTGGTTGGCAGGCGGGTGGTCTGGAGGGCTTTCTGGCACTGCTGGATGGGGGCCAAACAGGGGCACAATCGAGACGGCTCTCTTGGTCTGGCTGATGGGTGGTATTGTCGATAAGGCGGCAGGGGTGCGCGAGGAACCAGAGCTGTGCAGTTCTCACCCATTGATCGCTGAGTGTGTCTGAAGCGCTCACACTGATAGCTAATTTATATAGGCCTGATATTTCACCCTGTCCTTGAGCAAGCCAAACCGATATTCAACGTCATTGCACACACACATATATCTAAATCTCGTAAGGGTTTGCATTTACATCAAGACAGTAACTACATCTCTCCATTTCCAGATGTTTTTTTATTTATATTTGCATGTTTAATATGTGTTGTTTCTTTCTTTACTATATTCCGCATAATTGGGTTGAATTCCATATTTTGACAGTATAAGATTAATATATATCTCAGGGTCTCATGAACAACACATCAAAATATATATCTCAGGGTCTCATGAACAACACATCAACATTTATTTGACCGACACGTGCCCACACAAACACAACGTAGTCACCTCATTTGCTAAACACATACTCATTGATGGAATACATTTTCCTCTCTCGCATCACACACTTGCCGCTACAGAATCAACATTGCAGTCTACGGAACACCCTTTTAAACACACACACACACACACACACACACACACACACACACACACACACACACACACACACACACACACACACACACACACACACACACACAAAAGCCGAACGCAGCCAAAGAGCAGGAACTCCATCAAACGAGCACACAACAAAGCCTGCAGGTTTGATTCCATATTCACTCACTTTATTGACATTAATTTGTGTATAAGACTACATGTTTATTTTATTTTCACCCATACATCAATATACCCTTCACTGCAATACAGAAGTGAATATTAACGTGGAAAATAACAAGCAGCATATAATTTCTGATGAGTAAACTGCGAAGGAGGTATTCTATCTATCTATCTATCTATTGCCTGACGCCTCAATCCCGTTTGGGGTGGCCACAAACAAATCGCCTCCAAGTCGCCCTGTCCCCCGCCATTTCACTGCCCTGCTCCCAACTCACACCCCCCTCTCTCATATACCTCTCCACCCCATCCCTCCATCTCATCCTCGGTCTCCCCCTCCCTCTTCCACCCTCCACCTCACTCACATACACTCTCTTTGTCAGTCTTTCACCCTCCATCCTCTCCACATGGCCAAACCACCTCAGTGTGTTCCTCACAACGCTTCCTATCACATCCACATCCTTTTGCATATTGGTTAACACTGGTCGGGACAATTCCAGCATTCTGTTCCATATAACGCCATATGATTTTATTAAACTTAGAATGAGCATGGGAACCTGAGAGTATTAATAATGTCTTTTTCCAGCCCTCTAATGTTTGGGACAACTCTAATATTGATTGAAGCTTATACCAGACAACTTTATATGGGTAAGAGTGAGTCATAGGAGCCTGAGTTGTAAGGTTCCTGAAGAATATTTCTCCTGCCTCCAACAGACACCACCTAAATACCTCACACTTTCTCCATCTACGTCTTTACTTATCACACTTACTCCCTTCACATACACCGTCCACTTAAACCTGCACCTCATAAAGCCTCACACGTCTTCCACATACATCTCCCACATAAACCTGCACCTCTTAATGCCTCACACTTGCTCCTTCCACATACACCCCCACCCCTTAATACGCCACACTTACTTCTTCCACATAGACCTCCCACGTATACACCTCAAGCTTTCCTATGCCTCCCACATACACCACCTGTCAAGTGCCTCCCTTATACACCTTCACCTCTGAAATACTCCCAAATACTACTTCCACAGGCACCAACATGCCAAGTACATTTACTTCCACATACACAGCTGACCTCTCAAAGACCTACCACATACACCTCCACACCTCAGCTTTCTCCCACACATACCTCCAACATAGCCTACACCTCCACACCTCAACTTTCTCCCACATATACTTCCCACATCGCCTACACCTCCACACCTCAACTTTCTCCCACATATACCTCCCTCGTTCACTTCCACGTCTCAAATGCCAAGCGCCACTCCTTGCCACCCACACACACACCTCCACAGATCTTAACCTTGGAAGTCACGATCGCTGCCTCACCACCTCTCACGCCCTCGTCGTTGGCTCAGGTACACAGACGTCTGGTGTAGTCTGCTGAGGAGGCTTTGTTGCTCTTCTTCGTGACTAATGTTTTTGTGCTTATGGCGGGTTGATATTCGATTGTATGTTGTAACTGTGATGATGATGATGGTGATGATGATGATGATTAGTATTACCTCCGCCACGGAAGTTATAGTTTTGCCGGAGTTGGATTGTTTGTCTGTTTGTTTGTTTGTTTGTTTGTTTGTATGTCTGTTAGCAGGATTACTCAAAAAGTTATGGATGGATTTTGATGAAATTTTGTGGGAAGGATGGGCCGTAGGTGAAGGAAGAAATGATAAAATTTTGAGGTGGATCCGGATCCTGATTTGGAGTATCCCTCACAATAGCTCCAAAAGTTCTTAATGAATTTCAATAAAATTATGTGGAAAGGTGGGCCATGGACCGCGAAAGACTTGATTGAATTTTGGGGCGGATCCGAATTTGGATTCTATATCCATGGATCCGGATCCGGATCCTTTTCAGTGGCATTGGCGGATGTATGCGCTTTCTCAGTGCATTTTGGCTTGTCACTCAGTTTAGAATCACCTAAAGCTAAAACTGCATCGAATGAGAGACTGGTGGCCGCATACATTTACCCAAGATCTAAAGACTAACACACCAACGTTCATAATATTAGAGTCGTTATTCATGTTGAGAATGAATGATAGAACACATCATCAGTTCATTTTTTGGCCATGTGGGAAGGATTGGGAATGAGAGGCTGGCAAGAAGAGGGCATGTGGATGAGGTGGAGGGGGAGAGGCAGGTCGAAGGCAAGATACAGGAACTGGGTGGGGCGATAAAATATGAGAGAGGGGGTTGTGGGTTGGAGGGAGGGCAGTGAAATGGTAGAGGACAGGGTAACATGGAGACAGTTTGTTTGTGGCTACCTCTTACGGGATTAAGGCATCTGGCTGTAGACAGATAGATAGATAGATAAACAGAGATAGATAGATGATAGATAACTGTAAATACTTCCACAAAACGGTCATTACCCATCTACATACAGCACTTGGCAGCCCTGGGTATCTCATAATTCATGCATAATTAAGAAATAAAAATTAATTTACATTAATACAGTAATAAATATCAGTAAGTACCGTAATAATTTCATGACCACTGTATATATGTGTGCATTAATGCCATGGAAATTTGCAAATACTTATTACATGCAGCATATTAATTTTATCGTATTATCATATGAGCGGACTTTTCCCTAGTATTAGTGAGAAATAGGATGATGATGATGATGATGATAAACTGGATTAAGATGAGAAATAGGATTAAGATGACGTTGGTGATAATGATTGTTATGACGAGATACGGGATTATAATGATGATGATGGTGATGAAAAACAGGATTAAGATGATCATGAAAAGTAGGATTGAGATGAGAAATACGATGATGATGATGATGATGATGATGATGAATGATGAAGAGGATGACGATGAGAAATAGGATTAAGATGATGGTGATGGCTTTAATAGCTATCTGAATATTCGAAGCTGCAGAATCAAATACTTACGGGTGAGGAAACTTCAAACACTACCCACGAACCTGTCAGGCTGTGTGTGTGGTGAGCAGATATGAGGGGAGGGACACACACACACACACACACACACACACACACACACACACACACACACACACACACACACACACACACACACACACACACACACACACACACACCATGTGCATTCATTTTAACCTGACTTAGTTTTTCGTCCTTCTGCAGCTTATTTCCGGGAGGTCAGTGGCAGAATAATACAATACCACGGCTTAGCATCCTTCACATAGAACTTCTTCGTGACTAGCATCCTTTACAGAGTTTAATATCTTATCGTACCTCAGCACAGAAAATGGATAGAAGGTAATTTTACGCCTAGTTAAAGCGAATAGAGGATAGTCAGAATCAAAGGGATTATCAGAGGGCACATTTTGGGCCGAATTCTGACTGCCACTGCAGGTTTCGTTGCGTCTTTTCCTTAGTGATTTATTCTGCGTATTTACATCATATCATTATCATCACCATCGTCATCGTCATCGTCATCATCATCGTCATCATTATCGTCATCATCATCATCATCATCATCATCACTATCATCATCATCATCATCATCATCATCATCACTATCATCATCATCATCATCATCATCATCATCATCTTACTCCTATTTATCACTAATAATAAATTGCAAATATATATAAATTTTGGTACCTCTCCTGCCCTACTCATTTTTAGCATCAAGATTCATTTCATTACAGTGAATAATGAAGACACAGTACAAAATAAATGAATATATCCCGATTTTCTCTGGTTTACCGGATGAAGTAATTCTGTAAATGTTTTTATTTTAATTGTACGCGAATTATTGATGAAAATGTTGGAGGATTATTGATTTTTTGTACTCACGCGATGAAAAATTAAATGTATTCAAGTTTCCCCTTAAAAATACTGATCTTTTTTGCTTTCGTTAGTTTTTGTGTATTTAATCTCCGCTACGCTTTATTTTGCACCCAACGCACAATTGGGAAAAAAAAAAAAAAAAAAAATGACTGCTCGAAAACCCTTTGCCATATTATTTTCCTGACCTTTTATCACTCCCTCGTAAAATAAAGAGCGCACCTTACCTTTGACCTTATCCAGTGCAAAGCCACGCCCTTATTGCGCTCGCGTAGGCAGTTGTTTCACGTCACCGGCATCTCTTTTCGGTTGAAGGCAGTCGTTTGCTAGGGCTCTCAGTGAATGAAGAACTTTTGTTGATCTGTCTTTATCTGACTGTCTGTCTCTCTGTCTATCAGTTTGTCTGTCTATAAGTCTATGTATGTACTGGTATGTATGTATGTGTGTATATCTGTCTATCCACCAATCTACCAGTGTCTTTGTATAGATTTATCTGACCGTTTGTCTGTCTGCGTGTATGTCTTTCTGTGTGTCTGTCTGTCCATCTGTCTATCTATCTACCTATCTGTCTATATCTGTCTGTCTGTCTCTAGCACTTTAGGGTATACTGCCCAACAGGTGAAATTACCTATAACCTTCATTTACCCTTTTATCACCTGTGCTGAACAAAAACGTTGAGGTACCAGCAAGAAAATTGGCTTCAGAATTAATTGATAATCTTGAAATAATTAAAGTATCTTACTATATGACACAACGAGCGAATCATGTGAAAATTGCCGTTTGAATCAGCAAATAGTAATTATGGTGGACTGCTTACACCACCAGTCGTAGAGAGGCGAGGAGGGACAAAACACCTCATTTTCCTTTTGACCTGAGAGAGAGAGAGAGAGAGAGAGAGAGAGAGAGAGAGAGAGAGAGAGAGAGAGAGAGAGGTGGGATGGGATAAGATAGCCTACATACCTAAGTTTAGGACACGCCTCTTCTTCCTTGCGTCGAAGTCTGAGGCGAGAAGTTGGATTGTGGGACGTCTGGGGACTAGGGAGAGAGAGAGAGAGAGAGAGAGAGAGAGAGCACCAACACACAAAACAAAAGAGAGACAGACAGACACAGACAGTACAATTACAGCGACACATTGACACACCCAGACAGACACAGTGGCAGTGAGCGTGAGAAAAGTTAAAATGGCCCTGACAAGGCAACAAGACCAGAGTTAACTGAGAGCTGTATATATAATGCAAGAGATGAGGAAAGGAGGAGTAGGAGCCAAGACAGAGATAGCCTAGAGAGCGATGTAGTACTGGCCAGAAAAGAGCAGCACGCAAAATATCAGACGAACAGACAGAAGGAAAAAAACACTGAAAACTTTTCCGAGTGGCTGACAAGATCCGCACCAAAATGTTGTGGGGGTTGCCACAGAATTAACAGTAAAAAAGGCGATAGAGGAAGAATTCGATGATGAAGTGAATTTTAATGAAAGGATAAAAGAAAAAGAGTCGAGGTCCAACCAAACAATAAATAAGTAAAGAATTTAATTAAACCTTCAAGCATGACTGGCAAGGAAAATAAATACTTACGGAGACTAGAACACACGACTGTTGATATTATAATTCATTTTTATTTCTGTTGTAGATGCGAAAAAGCTGGGTTAACTTTTATGACTGGCGCAAGCTGAGGTAAAGAAATTTTAGGACTGAAACAGGGTGAGGTACAGAATTTTTAGGACTGGCACAAGCTGGGGTACAGAAATTTTAGGAGTGCTACAGGCTGAGCTACAGAATTTTTCGGTCTGATACAGACTGAGGTACAGAAATTTTAGGACTGATACAGGCTGAGGTACAGAAATTTTAGGACTGATACAGGCTGGGTTACAGAATTTTTAGGACTGATACAGGCTGAGGTGCAAAACTTTCAGGGTTGATACAGGCTGGGATTAAGAGTTTTATTTGTGTGTGTGTGTGTGTGTGTGTGTGTGTGTGTGTGTGGATTGATACAGGCCTGAGTAAAGAAGTTTCGGGGCAGACATAGGAGGGGTAAAGAACTTTTAGAATTGACACACACACACACACACACACACACACACACACACACACACACACACACACACACACACACACACACACATAGAAGTAGTGTATGATCCGGACTCAGGCACTCTCTCGCCCAACACCAAATACACCCACGCAACTTGCCGTGCTAAACCTGTCGACTAATCCACTCTCCGACTGCTTCCCGAGCCACCCCGTGAGAGGTAAAAAACATCCGTACAGGGAGACAGAGACAAAAACTCGAGACAGCTTGGGCAACGACCGTATTCACAAACCTTCTCGAATTTAAGATGTGTGATGGATTGCTGGTTTATATGTGTCTTGATATTGTGGACCTGTGAAATGGGCCAAAGGAAAAATTATTACATCCTCACCTGGCCATTTGTAGTTACAAGAGTTTCTCCCGGTTTATTTTCGTCCTCCCACTACCATTCTAATACTGTATAGTGTCTGGTTTTATATCCACTAATTTGGCTGGTTCAGTAGTAATATCACAAAGCACCCTAAGCACTCAGAACGCCTGCATTCCACACACCAGCACACTCAGGCATCCCCACAACACATGACTTCAGGTGAGTCATAGGAGTCTTGAGAGCATAAAGGGGAGCCTGTGTCTTAGAGCATAAAATGGAACGTGAGAGCTAAAAGAAGAGCCTGAGAGCATAAAGAGGAGCCTGAGAGCATGAAGAGGAGTCAGAGAGCATAATGAAGAGGCGCCTGAGAGCATAAAGAGGAACAAAACAGCATGAAGAGGAACCAGAGAGCATAAAGAGGAACCTTAGAGCGTAAAGAGGAACCTGAGAGCATAGAGAGGAGTCAGAGAGCATGAAGAGCAGTCTAAGAGAGGAGTCTACGAGCATAAAGAGGAGCCTGAGAGCATAAATAAGGGCCAGAAAGTTTGAAGAGGAGCCTGAGAGAAGTAAGATCCTTGATAAATACGGAACCTGAACCTCAAAATCTTTCCATCGCCCTCAGGGACACGCCGCGCCGCCCCCCACTCGACGTGATTGGGCGCCTCGCAATCACCTTCCCGGGTTATTGCCGAGGGGAAAATCTTTAGGTAAATAAGGGGTGGGTGATTGCAAGAGCCGCGCCTGGTCAATGTGGCTAACACTGAGGAAGGGTATAAAATAAAGATTAAGGGCAACTGCTTTAAGAATGAATACAAGATGAGGATTACTCAGAGTACAAAATAAAGATGAAGGACTGTAACCTTTAGGATGAATACAGGATGAAGATTACACTGAGGAAGAGTACAAGGTGAAGATAAAGATTAAGGATTACAGCTTTGAGGATGAGTACAGGATGAAGATTACACTGAGGACGAGTACAAGATGAGGATATAGATTCAGGATTACAACTTTGAGGATATAGTACAGGATGAGGCCTACACAGCCTGAATGTATAATGAGAGGACATAAAAAACAAACTAATAAAAGTACAGTGAGAGATGCATGTGTTGAGAGATAGGAGACAAGAGGCGAAAGAGGTTTTCTGGTTATCCATATGTATGTATGTTTGTATGCTGTATATATGTATTGATATATATGTCGATATGTTTATTGAAAGTGTGTGTGTGTGTGTGTGTGTGTGTGTGTGTGTGTGTGTGTGTGTGTGTGTGTGTGTGTGTGTGTGTGTGTGTGTGTGTGTGTGCGCGCGCGCACAGTAGTTTCAATGTCATAGGTATAAAATGACAAATTGTCAAGATATACACTTGTATTTGGGAGGGTATTATTTTGCCAGCACACACTTCAGTCCCTTCTGCAGGATGACGTATTTTACTTTCCCTTCGTTCTTCCTCCAGACCGTTTTATTTAACTTTGCAATGGCCTCGTGGTGAAGGGGTTAACGAAGACTATATCCAACCCCTCCTGTTCATCGATTCTCCTCAGCTTAATAAAATCGTACAAAAATGTTTACAGTGGAGCGACAAATAAGAATTGAAGGGGTTGAGTGCAGGCCAAGTCACGGGGTCCGATCTCTAACTTCTTGACACCAAAATTCAAATCCCATCCTCCTGTGACTCACTCTGACCTGAATAAAATCGCCTGGCATTTGCTGGAGTAGAGTGGTAGAGTTATCCGGACTAAGAGAGAGATAGGGGGTTCCGGTATTAATATTTTCAGGTTCTAATGACTCACCTGAATAAAATCGTCAGCGGTAATCTGGAGTAGAAATAGAGTTGTCCTCATCGCTAAAAGCTAAGGACTGTGTGATTTAAGCTTGTAATAACTAGGCCAGAACTATTACCACTCAGCCACGGGGATCCAGAACAAGTGAATGAAAAAAAAGGGTCGCGTGGAATCAAATTGCGTGCCATGGATTTTTTTTTTTTTTTTTTTTTTTTTTTTTTTTACATTCTTTCTCTGTCCGGGTTCATGGGAGCTCATTCACAATATCGAAAAAAGTGCCAGTAATTATTGCAGACGTCAAGTCCATTCCTTCACAAAATGAAAAAAATGAAACAAAATGAAGCACAAAATTAAGCACATTGAAATAATGAAACAAAAATGAAGCAGTGTGAAACACAAAATAAAACAGAATGAGACACAAAATGAAGAAAATCACAAAGTGAAACAAAACGAAACGCAAAATGAAACACGAAATGAAACACAGGATTAAACTGGCGACCCACAAACATCAAAAGGGAAACTTCAGGCTGTTGTGGCCTATACTGTATTTACAGAACAACAAGCGATCTATTTTTTTTTATTACCTCCGCCAGCGAAATTGGAGGAGGTTATGTATATTATCTACTTGTTTGTTTGTCCACACGATATGTCCAAAAGTTTGTAGTGAATTTCAGTGAAATTTTGTGGAAGGGTGGACCATGGGCCAAGGAAGAATTTATTAAATTTTTGTGGTGGATCGGGATCCGGATCCCATGTATCCCGTACAATATCTCCAGAAGTTCTCAATGAATTTCAATAAAATTTCATGGAAGTGTGGGCCATGGGTCAAAGAACAATTGACTAGATTTGGGTGCGGGTCCGGAACTTATGTATTCCACACAATATCTCCACGCATCCGGATCCGGATCCTTTTTACTATACTACCATTGGCGGAGGTATCGCTCTGTGAGGGCATTGTGGTTTATTTAGTTATTTATTTCCGGAATTTACTCGCCATACCTAACACTTCCTCTTTTAATATACACGTAAATTACAAAACACAGTCATGAGGTGAATAGCATAATGTGACATTAGTAGAGATGAATTAAGATACGAACAGAAAGGGTTAATGGGGATGTTTTTTACCCATTGACTGAGTGCAGTATTACTTTTAAGCCAGATTGGATCATGTTGCATTACCTGGATTCTTCTAACTTTGAAACTGAATTGACTTTGTTATTATTGGATTGTATCGGTACACGGCTAGCACTAAATATCGTGCCACCGCTAGCACCAATAAAATGTATCGTCGCACTGCTGGCCACCAATTTAAGTATCGGTACACGGCTAGCACTAAATATCGTGCCACCGCTAGCACCAACAAAATAATGTAGCCGTTATGGAGTAGCAGTTGACTACATATTAAGTGTTCTGCTGTATAGTATAACTAGACCACCGTGTTGGATCGACGACACTGTCTGTAGTACACGTCAGCCACTCGCCGTCACTGCCCGACACTTCCCACCAAAGGTCCTCTGCCACGAGAAGGTGGAAGCTGGTCTGTTATTAAGTGGTAGCGTAAGGTGACAGAAATGAGCAGATTAAATCTCTCTTTATTGGGCACAGAATAATATAACTGCGACCCGAGAGATATGTAAGAGCGACACAACCTCCCTTTAAAACTGTAAAACGGCCTCTGACGCTGTACAGTCACCGAGCGGACTAGGGCGCGGTGCTGAGGTCAGCTAAAAAGTGAGGTGCCGAGCATTACATATACTCTGGGCTTATGCAAAAAGTAGAGATAAATGACAACTCTACTAGCACATTATACACCTCTATAAAATGGCATTAAGTACATTCACATATGCCAACATAATAAATGGTTCCCCAGGACTTTACACTTACGCACTATTGAGATATCTTTTCACTTCTCCTAACCTTCTTTTTATAATTGAAACAGGGTGGCCCTTGTGGTCTGCCATCCACCTTCTTCCTATACCACAGCTAACAGCGAAATGATATTTGGTTGTTCATCATTCACACTTCATTACACACTGTTAATTATGACTAAACAGCTTTAAAAATTATTATGTAAAATGTGTGATACTACAACTTCATATGGAAAAAGATGTTGACACCAGAACAGGATTTGCATATGTTTTCCAAAATGTAAAACACACACACACACACACACACACACACACACACACACACACACACACACACACACACACACACAAAAGGGCAATAGGCACAAAGAGACACAGGGAGCGACACATAGAGGCAGACACAGAGACATAGAACAGACACAGATTCACAGACACGCATAGAGAGACACAGATGTGAAGATACAGAAAGGCAGAACGGAAACAAGAACACAAACAGATATAGACAGAGGGATGAAGTTTGCATCAGTACACACAGAAGAGGACGCTGAAGTTTAGGATGTAAAATAGATCGCTAAGGAAAAGGCGTTGCGAAATCTGCAAAACCACATGGAATATGACCCATAGACACACCAGAATTATTCGCTGAGGAAGAGGTTTTACGCCCCTCAAGACCTGCAGCCCTGCACAGAGCCAACAGTTATTTTAAGGATTTAGTTGATGTTACAGAGAGAGAGAGAGAGAGAGAAATAATAATAATGATAATAATCTATCTATCTATTGCCAGACGCCTCAGTCCCGTTCGGGGTGGTCACAAACAAAACGCCTCCACGTCGCTCTGTTCCCCGCCATTTCATTGCCCCGCTCCCAACTCACACCCCCCTCTCTCATATACCTCTCCACCCCATCCCTTCATCTCATCCTTGGCCTCCCCCTCCCTCTTCCCTCCTCCACCTCACTCACATACACTCTCTTCGTCAGTCTTTCACCCTCCATCCATAATAATAATATTAACAATAACACCACCACCACCACCACCACCACCACCACCAACAATAATAATAATAATAATAATAATAATAATAACAATAACAACAACCGGAACTACAACAGCAATAATAATTCCCCTCATCAACTTCCCAGCCAACAACTTTACAGCAAGATATCCTGTAAACACGTACTTAGAACTCTAATAAACGCCGAAGTATCTTAATTCCAGGGAAATTTTAGAAGCATTAGCAGTGATAAGCACTTTCGCGATACACTCATTACAGAACATAGCGTTTGGGAATTAGCTTTCAACAGATAAACAGCGAATAGGAATTGGACAGTTTTTTTTTTTTATTACGTTATTATAATTATTTGTTTATTTGTTTATTGTCTGGAACTTTGTGCGATGAGAGATACCCTGGACGGAGAAGGGACAGTGAAGAGATAATGGAGATACAGTTTTAGAATGTAGATGTGTTGGTTAATGTAAGAAATCCTTTGTTTACTTCAGCTAAGCGTAACATTGCTGTCTATCCATCGTCTGTGCTGAACTGTAGCTTGAGGTTAACACTACAGATTTGTTTCCAGTAACGAAGAAGTGCTGTGGAAAGGGTTTTGAGCCATATAATCAGCATATTTTGTCACTATTGCGAGAAGTATACTGCAAAAGGGCGAAATTTTCCACGTAGTTATAATGAATGAAGTATAATTGTATGTGATCACTTACGCCCCTCCTAATTAGTAGATCCTCCCCCCACCCCTCTACTTCTCCACCTCCCTCTCCCCTTTTCATCCCTCCTTCTCCCCTTCTTGATTCCTCTCTCCCCCACCCGTCTGTCCCCTTCTTCCTGAACCTCTCCCTCTTCATCATCCTCTGATTCTCCTTCCCCTCTGTTTCCTTCCTCCCGTCACCTCCCCTCGGTTCTTATCCACTCTGCTTCCCCTCTTTTCCCCTTCCACCTCTTCGCCTCCTTTCTCCCATCTCTTTCCTTCCCCCATCCTTTGATCTTTTCCCCTCCTCTATCCTACTATTTCATTACCCTCTTCTCTCATCTTTTTTTTTTCTCTCCTTGCATATCTCCCCACCCCTTTTACCCTTACCAGTTCTCCCCACCCGTGTGCTCCCTTCTCCTCTCCCCATACCTCTCCCCCACTCCCCTCACCTTGGAACAAAAAACTAAATCACTCCTCACCCCCCGGCACTTCGTTTCTTCCTCACTCCCTTCATTTCCCTTTACTCCTCATTTTTTCTCCCTTACATATATCCTCTATTTCCCCTCTACTGCCCTTTCCCTGCCCCCTTCCCATTGCCCATCAGTACAAATACTCCCTCAAAATTCTCACCCCCGCACCTCCTTTCTCCCCTCACCTGCCTTCCCCTCACCTGCCTTCCTCTCACATCCCATCCCGCTTCTTCCCCAGTCCCATCCCTTACCCTCCTTTCCTCCCTCCTTTTCACCCCCAGCCCCTTCCCCACAATCTGTCCCCTCTCTTGCCCCTTTCCGTTACCTCCCAAACTTCCCCATCTCCCCCCACATCGAGCCCCATGTCCCTCCCCCCCAGGAAGAGGACGATTAAAAGCCAGGTCGAAACAGCACAGGGTTTAGCGAGAACAATTATTTGCCTCGCTCTCGACGCGGAATTAAACTCGGATGAAAATTTGCTGTCCTTGTCGGTGGGTTTATATAGTATTTTTCCTCTCTCTCTCTCTCTCTCTCTATCTCTCTCTCTCTCATCGCACACACGAAACCAAAGTAGTACCTCAATTAAGAGTCGGTTTTAATTGGTTGGTTAGCAGATCGGGGGAGAAAAAAATAACTCAGGAATGACTCAAAAGGGAGACTTCGCAAAAACCGGGAAAGTTGGGTAGGTCAGGTCTGGATTTAATGAAGAGAGGGGAAAGTTGGATAGAAGAACGAGAGAAAGTTGAAAGAATTGTGAAAGGAGAAGGGTGTATTATTAGCAGTAGCAAAAGGGAAGGAAATGAACCGCCATGCCTGGTATATTACAGCATTCCTCATAGGTACCAATATCAGGATGCCTTCATGGGTCAACTGGGCCTCTAACAATGGGTAATAATATTCCAGTTGACTCAGATCAAAGAGTGGCATAAGTCCATGCTTCCACATAGCTATATCAAGTGCATTTGTTAGTATATTAGTAGGCAGCAATAAAGCATTAACCCTGTTCAAACTTGCATCGATTAAGCCGTCCACCATATTGGCTGCATGCTTCTCCAAAGCAGTGGTTGACTCGTCGAGAGCATGTAAGTACTCAGCAAATAACACCAAGTTAGCTAGGGTTGGTAGGTTAATTGGATGTTGTTCACAAGCTCTACTAGATGGTTGGTAGTCCTAATTATCTCGTTAGCTTTGTTAGTGAACTCATCTAACTGTTTATACACATGCATGATTAATCTATTATTGGCTTTAGCGGCCAGTGTCAAGTCATGCATCTGTCTACCCAATTGCACTACATCCTTATCTAATGCCGTACCAAAGAGTTGTTGAGACAGGATTCCTAGAAAATCCACAAGTCCTCTCTTAGTACGTGCATGGACATGCTTGGAAAGATCAGAGTGTACGTTAGGTAAAGCAACATGCAAGTTAGTGAGCCTGTCGGTGAGCCTGTCTATATGCCTAGTCTGAAGCTCAACAAAGCTTCAGTGTCAGAGTTCGTCAATCGTGGATTTCGATTAAACATCTTTTCCACTTCCAATAGTTGCTGTCTGAGATTCGACAAGCCCTTGGAGACCTCCTTGACAATATCTGGCGTTTGGAGATAGCTTTCCATTGGATAGTAGACGCATATTGCATCTTCCACTACCACGACTTCTCCAAGTGGGCTCTTCAGTGCTCCTGGCATTAACGCAGTCTTGTCCATGTCCGATGTCTTTCCATAGGTCCACCCCAAGCAACGCACGAGGAGTTTGAGCCACAGCCACATTTTTTTTCTGCAAGAGTAGATACTCCCTTAATCACTCTTGTTGTGGGATCATAGCTTGCTGCGATACTCTTGGTTAGGGACAGGTACGGATGATGACATAGACTGCGACGAAGACAGAGGGCACAACACATCAGACGATAGGCCTAGCTCTTGACTTACTAGTTTGATCCTATCAGTATGTACTGCCTCCTGAGTTCCATTAGCTTCATCCTTTATTCTATAAGTATTTCCACGTACTCGTTCCACAACGGTATATGGCCCGCGGAACTTAGGTCTGAGCTTGGAAATTCTCTCAGGGTTGTGGATCATGACCTTCTGGCCTACCTGTAACGTCTTTTCTTTTGACTACCTTTGTGTTGTTTCGCCATCATCTCCGCTCTTGAGGCTTGTAATTTTTTTCCGTACTTCACTGTGTATACGATGGAATTTCAACAACTGTACCTTTGCGTAGTCTTCTTCGTTGTCTACTGGAGTAGGAGGTCCAGCCAACAAATCGTAGGGTAACACTTTCTCTTCTCCATAAAGGATATAATGAGGAGACATCCCAGTTGATGAATTTTCTGAGGAGTTGATGGTCGCCGCTACATGTGGTAACCAGTCTTCCCAGTTATCCTCCTGATTTGAGGTTATTACTGGTCTCCAGACTTCCAGTATCTGTTTGTTCTCTCCACCAGGCCATTGCTCTTAGGACTGTAAGGCGTTACAAAAACTTGCTTTACTCCATACATACGACAGATTTCTTGTAAAACCTGGTTACGAAATCACTGCCATTATCGCTGAGCAATACCTTAGGTGTAGAGTATGGACAAATCACTGAAGTCACAAAAGCGTGCGCCACCTCCTCTGAAGTTTTCGTCTGTAAAGGTGCTAAAACAGTGAATCGTGAGAAATGGTCCACTGCCACCAGTACATAACTTGAACCTTGACGACTTCTCGGCAACGCTAAGAGATCAATGGAGACTGTATCCCAGGGTTTTTCCGGTAGAGGATACTCTAAGATGGGAGTCGGAAGTCCCGTCGTTCCTCGTATTTCCGCGCATTTGACACATTGACTGACGTGGGCTTCTATGTCCTTCCTCATGGTCGGCCACTCGCCTCACGTATGCATTTATCGCGACCGGGATGACCCGCTTGAGGTACGTCATGAACTAACTGTAGCACGGCTTGCTGTAAGGTAGCAGGAACAACCAACTGAATGCAGTGTCCTTCCCTGGGGGTTGCTTATACAAAAGACCCTGTTGAAGATGGAAGTGAGTCATTGGTACTGGGAGTTCAGGTAGACAAGTCCTGGTAAGCCAGACTCCAAGGCATAGATGACTTGAGACCACATCGCATCATTATGTTGTTCCGCTTTTACCGTGTCTGAGAAATACTCAGCAAGAGCAACATCCTCGGCTATGGTAGCAGCAATGTTTCTACTCAACGCGTCGGCTACAACATTTTGACGGCCTGATAAATATCTGACCTCTGGATCAAACTCCATTACCTTGCCAAACCAACGCGCAACCTTACCGTGCAAGTTTTTTCCCTTTAAACAAGTCACGTATGGGTGCATGGTCAGTTAAACAATTATCCGGTAGCCAAAAATAATATCCCGGAAATGTCCTAACGCCCACACGACTGCTAATGTCTCCAAATGTGTCGTCGAATAGTTCTTCTCTGGGGGTCTTAATGCCCTACTAGCATACGCTATGGTATGTGTCTTTCCTTGCTCATCCTTCTGCTGTAACACCGCTCCCAGACCCAGACCTGAGGCGTCTGTGCACAGATAGAAAGGTTGAGTATAATCAGGAAACGCTAATACGGGTGTTTCTGACATGGCTTATTTGAGCTCGTTGAAGCTTTTCTCTTCCGAGGGTCCCCATTTCCATGCAGCGTCCTTCTTAAGTAGCGTTGTTAAAGGTGATGCTATGATGGCATACCTGTGGACAAAACTCCTATAAAAGCCAGTGAGGCCTAGGAACTATCTTATCTGATCCTTGTTCTGTGGTGTAGGAAAATAGGTCATCTAGATACGCTAAGACGTCTTGCCCTAACATCTCGCCAAACAATTGGTTTATCATCCGCTGAAATGTTAAAGGAGCATTACTCAGTCCAAAAGGCATCCGGAGAAATTCAAAGTACCCACGGTGAGTGCTAAAAGCAGTAATGGGACGCGACTCTTCGGTCAGCTCCACCTGCCAATACCCTGACGCTAGATCCAGACAAGTAAACACAGTATTTCCCTTACCTAATGATTGAAGTAAGTCTCGCAGATGCGGAATCGGGTAACGATCCGGTACTGTTACCTTGTTCACTTGCCGAAAATCCACAACAGGTCTCTCACCACCGTCCTTCTTAGGCACTAGAAAGAGTGGTGCATTCCAAGGCGAGGAGGAAGGCTTGATAACATCATCACGAAGCATCCTTTCAACTTCCTCATCCACTGCTTTCCTTTGGCTGTGCGGTAGTCGGTATGCGGGCACATAAACTTGATTTGTACCAGGGCACAAACCAATATGATGCTTCACCCTATCCGTCGTACCCAGCGCTTCTCCTGGAAGTGCTACTACGTCGGAAAATTCTCTAAGGAGGGCTAGGAGTCGTGTTTTATGGTCTACATTATCCGTGACCTTCACGTATTGCTCCAGCTGTTTTTCCTTAGCCAGACGTACGGGTTCCGACTGAGTCGTTGCTTGAGATGTAACTACAGGAGAGATCACCGGCACGTCGTCGACTTCCTTTATGGGGGCACCATAGCACAAGTCGCCTATATAAACCATCTCTGAGCTTAACTGCGCCACCACTCATATTTGCGATGAAGAGGGGCGTCTTCTGGTCTAGGCCAACGCTAGTCAGAGTCGATTCCAGCGACAATGCCTTATGTTTTACAGTCTCAGTTAAGCATGCTACATCAGTTCCCACCGACACGTCAGGTACTCGGACAGGAATTTTACAGACAGTTTGACTGGGTAAGTGGTGATTACCACTCACTATAGCCCTGACTTTCTTCCAGTCCATACCCTCCGCTTCGTGTGCATCCGGGGGACTCCCTTGACGCTTCACTTGTCGGGGTCACAACTGGTTGGACGGCTCCTGATTGGATGCCAGTTCCAGTTCGTGTTGCTGAGGGATTAAGGCCTACAAAGCCTAACAGCCCATCAGCTGGCAGAGGAAAATCCTCAACCACAAAACGTAGCACGTAACAAGAGATCGTTTATCTGCCCTCAATGTCAACGGCACCTGGCTTACAATCTTCATTCTACTCCCTGTCACACCTGTCAACATTACATCAGGTGCTGATAATGTCCAGTTTGTTAGAGGCGTTTCACTTTTAAGTCTTTCCAGCGCTTTACTAGAAATAATGTTTGTACATGCCCCTGTATCTACGATCAGGGACACTTGGCCTTTCCCTATGATCCAAGGAATAGATAATAAGTCCACCTTAGTAATAGCTGCCTCACACGCATCGGTGGATTGTACTATTTTAATTACTTTTGAGCGCAGCCCTGAGCTTCCCCGAACTAGCTGGGTTCCCTAGTTTCTTCCTCTTTTCAATGACAAAGGGGCAACAGTCCGTTTCATGAGGACAATGCCCATGTATGACACACCATCTTTTCACCTCTGGCTTAACAGCCTTGGTCCTTTGCTGTGGAGAACTAGTAGCTGTATCTCTCCAGCCCGAAGTTTGCAAGGCTTTGCTAGCTTCTGCATAGCATATGCCTGCCTTCGCCAAAGCCTGACTTTCAGTACAGTTAGGATGCTGCTGTACTATATCAGTAGCCAGATTAGGTACAGGTATCTGCCACAAAGGAGGAGGGTTAGTCTGACTTTGCACGCCCATATTGTTAGTCATGCCCCAGTTATTTCGATAAGGGCCCTGGGTTTGCATGCCCATATTAGTATTCATGCCCCATTGATTAGGATTCTGGGTTTGCATGCCCATATTAGTATTCATGCCCCATTGATTAGGATTCTGGGTTTGCATGTCAATGTTAGTATTCATGCCCCATTGATTAGGATTCTGGGTTTGCATGTCAATATTAGTATTCATGCCCCATTGATTAGGATTCTGGGTTTGCATGTCAATATTAGTATTCATGCCCCATTGATTAGGATTCTGGGTTCGCATGCTAATACCATCTGTGTTTATACCCCATGCATTTGAATATGGAACAGAAAATAAATTCTGTCCAAAACCTTGTGGTGTACTGAAAACATCTGAAGTATACACAGGTATGTGAGTGGTTGTAGTACTATCACTAATGACTGGAATTTTGCATATCCTGAGTGACCAAAGGTACTGTTGTAGTCTCAACTTCCACAGTCTCCTCACTAGGATTACCCTCATTAGCAAGACTAGTGGCCATTTTGGATCTAACTGATTGCTCTGGGACTGTTGAATAAGTATGACCAGAACGCAAATGCAAAACGTTCAAATCCTCATCCAGTCTTTCAGAAATATCCTCATCACCTTGATCCTCAATATGTCCTTCACTCATTTAATATGTCTGAGCACTTTTATTTGATGTATCAACCCACTCATAAAATTCTAAGTCTAGTGGGATTGGCTATCTCTATTTCCCTAATTCTACGTCCCCACTTCACTGTATCCATCTAACCTTGTCAGTAATATTCCCCTCCCGTATACAGGAAGATAAACTGACATAAAAAAAAGATAGTTACGGTAAGTGACAGAGAACGGGACACATATAAAATACAAAGTATATTTATTTCAAGGGAATTCTGAGAAACCTTTATTTCCACTCATCAACTAACTAACGTGTGTTGATTCAAGTGTGTGTGTGTGTGTGTGTTAATGCATGGACACTACCTAGATATGAAAGTCCAGGATGATGTTCCACATTCCACGTTCCACACTCCACCAGACTCCTCCAACCATCCCACCGCTGCCACCAATTTAATGTATCGGTACACGGCTAGCACTAAATATCGTGCCACCGCTAGCACCAATAAAATGTATCGTCGCACTGCTGGCCACCAATTTAAGTATCGGTACACGGCTAGCACTAAATATCGTGCCACCGCTAGCACCAACAAAATAATGTAGCCGTTATGGAGTAGCAGTTGACTACATATTAAGTGTTCTGCTGTATAGTATAACTAGACCACCGTGTTGGATCGACGACACTGTCTGTAGTACACGTCAGCCACTCGCCGTCACTGCCCGACACTTCCCACCAAAGGTCCTCTGCCACGAGAAGGTGGAAGCTGGTCTGTTATTAAGTGGTAGCGTAAGGTGACAGAAATGAGCAGATTAAATCTCTCTTTATTGGGCACAGAATAATATAACTGCGACCCGAGAGATATGTAAGAGCGACACAACCTCCCTTTAAAACTGTAAAACGGCCTCTGACGCTGTACAGTCACCGAGCGGACTAGGGCGCGGTGCTGAGGTCAGCTAAAAAGTGAGGTGCCGAGCATTACATATACTCTGGGCTTATGCAAAAAGTAGAGATAAATGACAACTCTACTAGCACATTATACACCTCTATAAAATGGCATTAAGTACATTCACATATGCCAACATAATAAATGGTTCCCAGGACTTTACACTTACGCACTATTGAGATATCTTTTCACTTCTCCTAACCTTCTTTTTATAATTGAAACAGGGTGGCCCTTGTGGTCTGCCATCCACCTTCTTCCTATACCACAGCTAACAGCGAAATGATATTTGGTTGTTCATCATTCACACTTCATTACACACTGTTAATTATGACTAAACAGCTTTAAAAATTATTATGTAAAATGTGTGATACTACAACTTCATATGGAAAAAGATGTTGACACCAGAACATCGCTCGGCCACACCATTGACGTCCTCGTCGACATTGTTGTCCTAACTACCGTGTAGCCTAACCAGAGTGTAGGGTAGCTAACTATTCAGGAACATCCACTTGCAATCCGCGAGTACGGACACGTGGTCTCAGTGGGTTCCCTAATTGGCGCCTTAAATAGTAGCCTAAACCACAAACACAGGACAAGACCACAATAAGTAGAAGACCAACGCCAGGACCAAAATAGGAAGGAGAAAGGTATGAAGGAAGATAGGACAGTACATAAGGCTCTAAATCAGTCCTGTTCAGGTGGGAGAGGAAGGTAAGCTCCTTTAATACATGAGACAGCCAATTCACATTCAAGGAAGTAACAATGAATGAAGGTAAAAAGGGTCGTAACTGGGATGAGAAGTTCACTGTCAAAGCTAGATGATGCTTGCTAGGCAGAACTGCTATCTCTTTACTGTGTAACTCACAAAAATCAGGTGCAATATAGTACCCCTTTACTGCAAGGAATTGATTCTGTGAGGCACAAATCACAGTTACATCCTCTGTCTCAGGAAAGTAAAAGTACTGTTTCGCATGAATATGAGCATGGAAAACTGACTTCAACTGAATGGGTTGGAAGGTGCAACGTTGCAGAGCAGAGGAAGTATTTGTGTCCAACAAGGCCCTCTGACACTCCTCTACCTTTAATGGTACGAAGACAAAATGCAAAGCAGGACATACATGGAGATCAAGAAATGAGGCCTTACGCTTCTCAAAGTCATCCACAGTCGTTTCTGCTACATATTTCTTGTCATCTGAGACAACTAGCACCTCTGGACCCTCTTCAATAACAACAAGTGTATTATTAGCAGTAGCAAAAGGGAAGGAAATGAACCGCCATGCCTGGTATATTACAGCATTCCTCATAGGTACCAATATCAGGATGCCTTCATGGGTCAACTGGGCCTCTAACAATGGGTAATAATATTCCAGTTGACTCAGATCAAAGAGTGGCATAAGTCCATGCTTCCACATAGCTATATCAAGTGCATTTGTTAGTATATTAGTAGGCAGCAATAAAGCATTAACCCTGTTCAAACTTGCATCGATTAAGCCGTCCACCATATTGGCTGCATGCTTCTCCAAAGCAGTGGTTGACTCGTCGAGAGCATGTAAGTACTCAGCAAATAACACCAAGTTAGCTAGGGTTGGTAGGTTAATTGGATGTTGTTCACAAGCTCTACTAGATGGTTGGTAGTCCTAATTATCTCGTTAGCTTTGTTAGTGAACTCATCTAACTGTTTATACACATGCATGATTAATCTATTATTGGCTTTAGCGGCCAGTGTCAAGTCATGCATCTGTCTACCCAATTGCACTACATCCTTATCTAATGCCGTACCAAAGAGTTGTTGAGACAGGATTCCTAGAAAATCCACAAGTCCTCTCTTAGTACGTGCATGGACATGCTTGGAAAGATCAGAGTGTACGTTAGGTAAAGCAACATGCAAGTTAGTGAGCCTGTCGGTGAGCCTGTCTATATGCCTAGTCTGAAGCTCAACAAAGCTTCAGTGTCAGAGTTCGTCAATCGTGGATTTCGATTAAACATCTTTTCCACTTCCAATAGTTGCTGTCTGAGATTCGACAAGCCCTTGGAGACCTCCTTGACAATATCTGGCGTTTGGAGATAGCTTTCCATTGGATAGTAGACGCATATTGCATCTTCCACTACCACGACTTCTCCAAGTGGGCTCTTCAGTGCTCCTGGCATTAACGCAGTCTTGTCCATGTCCGATGTCTTTCCATAGGTCCACCCCAAGCAACGCACGAGGAGTTTGAGCCACAGCCACATTTTTTTCTGCAAGAGTAGATACTCCCTTAATCACTCTTGTTGTGGGATCATAGCTTGCTGCGATACTCTTGGTTAGGGACAGGTACGGATGATGACATAGACTGCGACGAAGACAGAGGGCACAACACATCAGACGATAGGCCTAGCTCTTGACTTACTAGTTTGATCCTATCAGTATGTACTGCCTCCTGAGTTCCATTAGCTTCATCCTTTATTCTATAAGTATTTCCACGTACTCGTTCCACAACGGTATATGGCCCGCGGAACTTAGGTCTGAGCTTGGAAATTCTCTCAGGGTTGTGGATCATGACCTTCTGGCCTACCTGTAACGTCTTTTCTTTTGACTACCTTTGTGTTGTTTCGCCATCATCTCCGCTCTTGAGGCTTGTAATTTTTTTCCGTACTTCACTGTGTATACGATGGAATTTCAACAACTGTACCTTTGCGTAGTCTTCTTCGTTGTCTACTGGAGTAGGAGGTCCAGCCAACAAATCGTAGGGTAACACTTTCTCTTCTCCATAAAGGATATAATGAGGAGACATCCCAGTTGATGAATTTTCTGAGGAGTTGATGGTCGCCGCTACATGTGGTAACCAGTCTTCCCAGTTATCCTCCTGATTTGAGGTTATTACTGGTCTCCAGACTTCCAGTATCTGTTTGTTCTCTCCACCAGGCCATTGCTCTTAGGACTGTAAGGCGTTACAAAAACTTGCTTTACTCCATACATACGACAGATTTCTTGTAAAACCTGGTTACGAAATCACTGCCATTATCGCTGAGCAATACCTTAGGTGTAGAGTATGGACAAATCACTGAAGTCACAAAAGCGTGCGCCACCTCCTCTGAAGTTTTCGTCTGTAAAGGTGCTAAAACAGTGAATCGTGAGAAATGGTCCACTGCCACCAGTACATAACTTGAACCTTGACGACTTCTCGGCAACGCTAAGAGATCAATGGAGACTGTATCCCAGGGTTTTTCCGGTAGAGGATACTCTAAGATGGGAGTCGGAAGTCCCGTCGTTCCTCGTATTTCCGCGCATTTGACACATTGACTGACGTGGGCTTCTATGTCCTTCCTCATGGTCGGCCACTCGCCTCACGTATGCATTTATCGCGACCGGGATGACCCGCTTGAGGTACGTCATGAACTAACTGTAGCACGGCTTGCTGTAAGGTAGCAGGAACAACCAACTGAATGCAGTGTCCTTCCCTGGGGGTTGCTTATACAAAAGACCCTGTTGAAGATGGAAGTGAGTCATTGGTACTGGGAGTTCAGGTAGACAAGTCTCGTCGCCAGACTCCAAGGCATAGATGACTTGAGACCACATCGCATCATTATGTTGTTCCGCTTTTACCGTGTCTGAGAAATACTCAGCAAGAGCAACATCCTCGGCTATGGTAGCAGCAATGTTTCTACTCAACGCGTCGGCTACAACATTTTGACGGCCTGATAAATATCTGACCTCTGGATCAAACTCCATTACCTTGCCAAACCAACGCGCAACCTTACCGTGCAAGTTTTTTCCTTTAAACAAGTCACGTATGGGTGCATGGTCAGTTAAACAATTATCCGGTAGCCAAAAATAATATCCCGGAAATGTCCTAACGCCCACACGACTGCTAATGTCTCCAAATGTGTCGTCGAATAGTTCTTCTCTGGGGGTCTTAATGCCCTACTAGCATACGCTATGGTATGTGTCTTTCCTTGCTCATCCTTCTGCTGTAACACCGCTCCCAGACCCAGACCTGAGGCGTCTGTGCACAGATAGAAAGGTTGAGTATAATCAGGAAACGCTAATACGGGTGTTTCTGACATGGCTTATTTGAGCTCGTTGAAGCTTTTCTCTTCCGAGGGTCCCCATTTCCATGCAGCGTCCTTCTTAAGTAGCGTTGTTAAAGGTGATGCTATGATGGCATACCTGTGGACAAAACTCCTATAAAAGCCAGTGAGGCCTAGGAACTATCTTATCTGATCCTTGTTCTGTGGTGTAGGAAAATAGGTCATCTAGATACGCTAAGACGTCTTGCCCTAACATCTCGCCAAACAATTGGTTTATCATCCGCTGAAATGTTAAAGGAGCATTACTCAGTCCAAAAGGCATCCGGAGAAATTCAAAGTACCCACGGTGAGTGCTAAAAGCAGTAATGGGACGCGACTCTTCGGTCAGCTCCACCTGCCAATACCCTGACGCTAGATCCAGACAAGTAAACACAGTATTTCCCTTACCTAATGATTGAAGTAAGTCTCGCAGATGCGAAATCGGGTAACGATCCGGTACTGTTACCTTGTTCACTTGCCGAAAATCCACAACAGGTCTCTCACCACCGTCCTTCTTAGGCACTAGAAAGAGTGGTGCATTCCAAGGCGAGGAGGAAGGCTTGATAACATCATCACGAAGCATCCTTTCAACTTCCTCATCCACTGCTTTCCTTTGGCTGTGCGGTAGTCGGTATGCGGGCACATAAACTTGATTTGTACCAGGGCACAAACCAATATGATGCTTCACCCTATCCGTCGTACCCAGCGCTTCTCCTGGAAGTGCTACTACGTCGGAAAATTCTCTAAGGAGGGCTAGGAGTCGTGTTTTATGGTCTACATTATCCGTGACCTTCACGTATTGCTCCAGCTGTTTTTCCTTAGCCAGACGTACGGGTTCCGACTGAGTCGTTGCTTGAGATGTAACTACAGGAGAGATCACCGGCACGTCGTCGACTTCCTTTATGGGGGCACCATAGCACAAGTCGCCTATATAAACCATCTCTGAGCTTAACTGCGCCACCACTCATATTTGCGATGAAGAGGGGCGTCTTCTGGTCTAGGCCAACGCTAGTCAGAGTCGATTCCAGCGACAATGCCTTATGTTTTACAGTCTCAGTTAAGCATGCTACATCAGTTCCCACCGACACGTCAGGTACTCGGACAGGAATTTTACAGACAGTTTGACTGGGTAAGTGGTGATTACCACTCACTATAGCCCTGACTTTCTTCCAGTCCATACCCTCCGCTTCGTGTGCATCCGGGGACTCCCTTGACGCTTCACTTGTCGGGGTCACAACTGGTTGGACGGCTCCTGATTGGATGCCAGTTCCAGTTCGTGTTGCTGAGGGATTAAGGCCTACAAAGCCTAACAGCCCATCAGCTGGCAGAGGAAAATCCTCAACCACAAAACGTAGCACGTAACAAGAGATCGTTTATCTGCCCTCAATGTCAACGGCACCTGGCTTACAATCTTCATTCTACTCCCTGTCACACCTGTCAACATTACATCAGGTGCTGATAATGTCCAGTTTGTTAGAGGCGTTTCACTTTTAAGTCTTTCCAGCGCTTTACTAGAAATAATGTTTGTACATGCCCCTGTATCTACGATCAGGGACACTTGGCCTTTCCCTATGATCCAAGGAATAGATAATAAGTCCACCTTAGTAATAGCTGCCTCACACGCATCGGTGGATTGTACTATTTTAATTACTTTTGAGCGCAGCCCTGAGCTTCCCCCGAACTAGCTGGGTTCCCTAGTTTCTTCCTCTTTTCAATGACAAAGGGGCAACAGTCCGTTTCATGAGGACAATGCCCATGTATGACACACCATCTTTTCACCTCTGGCTTAACAGCCTTGGTCCTTTGCTGTGGAGAACTAGTAGCTGTATCTCTCCAGCCCGAAGTTTGCAAGGCTTTGCTAGCTTCTGCATAGCATATGCCTGCCTTCGCCAAAGCCTGACTTTCAGTACAGTTAGGATGCTGCTGTACTATATCAGTAGCCAGATTAGGTACAGGTATCTGCCACAAAGGAGGAGGGTTAGTCTGACTTTGCACGCCCATATTGTTAGTCATGCCCCAGTTATTTCGATAAGGGCCCTGGGTTTGCATGCCCATATTAGTATTCATGCCCCATTGATTAGGATTCTGGGTTTGCATGCCCATATTAGTATTCATGCCCCATTGATTAGGATTCTGGGTTTGCATGTCAATGTTAGTATTCATGCCCCATTGATTAGGATTCTGGGTTTGCATGTCAATATTAGTATTCATGCCCCATTGATTAGGATTCTGGGTTTGCATGTCAATATTAGTATTCATGCCCCATTGATTAGGATTCTGGGTTCGCATGCTAATACCATCTGTGTTTATACCCCATGCATTTGAATATGGAACAGAAAATAAATTCTGTCCAAAACCTTGTGGTGTACTGAAAACATCTGAAGTATACACAGGTATGTGAGTGGTTGTAGTACTATCACTAATGACTGGAATTTTGCATATCCTGAGTGACCAAAGGTACTGTTGTAGTCTCAACTTCCACAGTCTCCTCACTAGGATTACCCTCATTAGCAAGACTAGTGGCCATTTTGGATCTAACTGATTGCTCTGGGACTGTTGAATAAGTATGACCAGAACGCAAATGCAAAACGTTCAAATCCTCATCCAGTCTTTCAGAAATATCCTCATCACCTTGATCCTCAATATGTCCTTCACTCATTTAATATGTCTGAGCACTTTTATTTGATGTATCAACCCACTCATAAAATTCTAAGTCTAGTGGGATTGGCTATCTCTATTTCCTAATTCTACGTCCCCACTTCACTGTATCCATCTAACCTTGTCAGTAATATTCCCCTCCCGTATACAGGAAGATAAACTGACATAAAAAAAAGATAGTTACGGTAAGTGACAGAGAACGGGACACATATAAAATACAAAGTATATTTATTTCAAGGGAATTCTGAGAAACCTTTATTTCCACTCATCAACTAACTAACGTGTGTTGATTCAAGTGTGTGTGTGTGTGTGTGTTAATGCATGGACACTACCTAGATATGAAAGTCCAGGATGATGTTCCACATTCCACGTTCCACACTCCACCAGACTCCTCCAACCATCCCACCGCTGCCACCAATTTAATGTATCGGTACACGGCTAGCACTAAATATCGTGCCACCGCTAGCACCAATAAAATGTATCGTCGCACTGCTGGCCACCAATTTAAGTATCGGTACACGGCTAGCACTAAATATCGTGCCACCGCTAGCACCAACAAAATAATGTAGCCGTTATGGAGTAGCAGTTGACTACATATTAAGTGTTCTGCTGTATAGTATAACTAGACCACCGTGTTGGATCGACGACACTGTCTGTAGTACACGTCAGCCACTCGCCGTCACTGCCCGACACTTCCCACCAAAGGTCCTCTGCCACGAGAAGGTGGAAGCTGGTCTGTTATTAAGTGGTAGCGTAAGGTGACAGAAATGAGCAGATTAAATCTCTCTTTATTGGGCACAGAATAATATAACTGCGACCCGAGAGATATGTAAGAGCGACACAACCTCCCTTTAAAACTGTAAAACGGCCTCTGACGCTGTACAGTCACCGAGCGGACTAGGGCGCGGTGCTGAGGTCAGCTAAAAAGTGAGGTGCCGAGCATTACATATACTCTGGGCTTATGCAAAAAGTAGAGATAAATGACAACTCTACTAGCACATTATACACCTCTATAAAATGGCATTAAGTACATTCACATATGCCAACATAATAAATGGTTCCCCAGGACTTTACACTTACGCACTATTGAGATATCTTTTCACTTCTCCTAACCTTCTTTTTATAATTGAAACAGGGTGGCCCTTGTGGTCTGCCATCCACCTTCTTCCTATACCACAGCTAACAGCGAAATGATATTTGGTTGTTCATCATTCACACTTCATTACACACTGTTAATTATGACTAAACAGCTTTAAAAATTATTATGTAAAATGTGTGATACTACAACTTCATATGGAAAAAGATGTTGACACCAGAACAGGATTTGCATATGTTTTCCAAAATGTAAAACACACACACACACACACACACACACACACACACACACACACACACACACACACACACACACACACACACACACACACACACACACACACACACACACACACACAAAAGGGCAATAGGCACAAAGAGACACAGGGAGCGACACATAGAGGCAGACACAGAGACATAGAACAGACACAGATTCACAGACACGCATAGAGAGACACAGATGTGAAGATACAGAAAGGCAGAACGGAAACAAGAACACAAACAGATATAGACAGAGGGATGAAGTTTGCATCAGTACACACAGAAGAGGACGCTGAAGTTTAGGATGTAAAATAGATCGCTAAGGAAAAGGCGTTGCGAAATCTGCAAAACCACATGGAATATGACCCATAGACACACCAGAATTATTCGCTGAGGAAGAGGTTTTACGCCCCTCAAGACCTGCAGCCCTGCACAGAGCCAACAGTTATTTTAAGGATTTAGTTGATGTTACAGAGAGAGAGAGAGAGAGAGAAATAATAATAATGATAATAATCTATCTATCTATTGCCAGACGCCTCAGTCCCGTTCGGGGTGGTCACAAACAAATCGCCTCCACGTCGCTCTGTTCCCCGCCATTTCATTGCCCCGCTCCCAACTCACACCCCCCTCTCTCATATACCTCTCCACCCCATCCCTTCATCTCATCCTTGGCCTCCCCCTACCTCTTCCCCCCTCCACCTCACTCACATACACTTTCTTCGTCAGTCTTTCACCCTCCATCCATAATAATAATATCAACAATAACACCACCACCAACACCACCACCACCACCACCAACAATAATAATAATAATAATAATAATAATAATAACAATAACAACAACCGGAACTACAACAGCAATAATAATTCCCCTCATCAACTTCCCAGCCAACAACTTTACAGCAAGATATCCTGTAAACACGTACTTAGAACTCTAATAAACGCCGAAGTATCTTAATTCCAGGGAAATTTTAGAAGCATTAGCAGTGATAAGCACTTTCGCGATACACTCATTACAGAACATAGCGTTTGGGAATTAGCTTTCAACAGATAAACAGCGAATAGGAATTGGACAGTTTTTTTTTTTTATTACGTTATTATAATTATTTGTTTATTTGTTTATTGTCTGGAACTTTGTGCGATGAGAGATACCCTGGACGGAGAAGGGACAGTGAAGAGATAATGGAGATACAGTTTTAGAATGTAGATGTGTTGGTTAATGTAAGAAATCCTTTGTTTACTTCAGCTAAGCGTAACATTGCTGTCTATCCATCGTCTGTGCTGAACTGTAGCTTGAGGTTAACACTACAGATTTGTTTCCAGTAACGAAGAAGTGCTGTGGAAAGGGTTTTGAGCCATATAATCAGCATATTTTGTCACTATTGCGAGAAGTATACTGCAAAAGGGCGAAATTTTCCACGTAGTTATAATGAATGAAGTATAATTGTATGTGATCACTTACGCCCCTCCTAATTAGTAGATCCTCCCCCCACCCCTCTACTTCTCCACCTCCCTCTCCCCTTTTCATCCCTCTTTCTCCCCTTCTTGATTCCTCTCTCCCCCACCCGTCTGTCCCCTTCTTCCTGAACCTCTCCCTCTTCATCATCCTCTGATTCTCCTTCCCCTCTGTTTCCTTCCTCCCGTCACCTCCCCTCAGTTCTTATCCACTCTGCTTCCCCTCTTCTCCCCTTCCACCTCTTCGCCTCCTCCTTTCTCCCATCTCTTTCCTTCCCCCATCCTTTGATCTTTCCCCCTCCTCTATCCTACTATTTCATTACCCTCTTCTCTCATCTTTTTTTTTTCTCTCCTTGCATATCTCCCCACCCCTTTTACCCTTACCAGTTCTCCCCACCCGTGTGCTCCCTTCTCCTCTCCCCATACCTCTCCCCCACTCCCCTCACCTTGGAACAAAAAACTTAATCACTCCTCACCCCCCGGCACTTCGTTTCTTCCTCACTCCCTTCATTTCCCTTTACTCCTCATTTTTTCTCCCTTACATATATCCTCTATTTCCCTCTACTGCCCTTTCCCCTGCCCCCTTCCCATTGCCCATCAGTACAAATACTCCCTCAAATTTCTCACCCCCGCACCTCCTTTCTCCCCTCACCTGCCTTCCCCTCACCTGCCTTCCTCTCACATCCCATCCCGCTTCTTCCCCAGTCCCATCCCTTACCCTCCTTTCCTCCCTCCTTTTCACCCCCAGCCCCTTCCCACAATCTGTCCCCTCTCTTGCCCCTTTCCGTTACCTCCCAAACTTCCCCATCTCCCCCCACATCGAGCCCCATGTCCCTCCCCCCCAGGAAGAGGACGATTAAAAGCCAGGTCGAAACAGCACAGGGTTTAGCGAGAACAATTATTTGCCTCGCTCTCGACGCGGAATTAAACTCGGATGAAAATTTGCTGTCCTTGTCGGTGGGTTTATATAGTATTTTTCCTCTCTCTCTCTCTCTCTCTCTATCTCTCTCTCTCTCATCGCACACACGAAACCAAAGTAGTACCTCAATTAAGAGTCGGTTTTAATTGGTTGGTTAGCAGATCGGGGGAGAAAAAAATAACTCAGGAATGACTCAAAAGGGAGACTTCGCAAAAACCGGGAAAGTTGGGTAGGTCAGGTCTGGATTTAATGAAGAGAGGGGAAAGTTGGATAGAAGAACGAGAGAAAGTTGAAAGAATTGTGAAAGGAGAAGGGTGAAAAATCTGAAATCATTACGAGTTTTTTTTTTTTTTGCAGGAGCCAAAATGAATGAGGAGGACGAAACCCCTTGCCCGAAATTTAAAAATGAAAAAATAAAAAGTCAAGTACTGTGTTTCGATTTTTTTTTTTCAGATGAACAGAAAGAAAAACAGATTAAATAAAAAAATACATACACTAGATTGCAGGGAAGGAAAATACTTGTTGTTTTCGTTGTTATTTTCGCTGTTATTGCTGTTGCTGTTTCTGTTGGTGTTGTTGTTGCTGTTGTTGCCGTTGTTGTTGTGGCCCTTTGCACATCCGAAACTTGAGCCCTGTCTACTGCAGGCTTAAGTTTTCCATCTCCCGCAGTCCAACATCCTCCTTTCAAGGGATGGGAAATAATGAGGAGATCCACGTCACCTCATCTCCAGGACTAGAGTTCACCCGCACGTGTACAGGTCCTGGATTTTCGCCCCTACGTGTGTGATTTCGATGCTTTGTTAACTTTCAGCACGACGATGGTGTGTGTGTGTGTGTGTGTGTGTGTGTGTGTGTGTGTTTAGGTGGGTGGGTGTTTCTCTCTCTCTCTCTCTCTCTCTCTCTCTCTCTCTCTCTCTCTCTCTCTCTCGCACTCATCCCTGTCCTCTCCTGCTTTTTTCTTCTTTACTCTTTCACTCCCTCCTCCTCCCCTCTCGGTTCTTGTTTTAGTTTTCTTTTTATTCTTAACTTTGTCTTCCCCGTTTTTCTTCTTCGTTATTTTTTCCCTCCATGACCTTTCCTCCCCCTTTTTAACCTCTCCATTTCTCTCAGTTTTTCTTACTGCCTCCTCCCTCCCAATTCTTCCTTTTTCTTCCCACACCTTTTTCTTATTTTTCTTTCTATTATTCTCTTCCCATCAAGCCTTCTTTTCTTTTTTCTCCACATCTCTATTTTCCTCTTTCCTGTTTCCTTCCCTCCCTCTCATTTCTTTCCTAGTAACTCTCCTCCCTTCTTTTCATCCAGCTTTGTCTTCTCTCTCTCTCTTGTTCTATTAGTTTTTTCCTTATTGCCTTCCCACATCCCTCCTCACATTGTCTTTCATTTCCTCTCTTCTCCTCTCTGGTTTTTATTCTTTTCCTTTTCCTCTTTCTTCCCAGCATTCTTTCTCCTTCCCTCCCCTTCCCTCCCTTGCTTTTACTTTCCATTCTCCCTCCTTGATCCTTCCATCCCTCCCCCTCTGTGTCTCCAACTCCATTTATTCTCTCCTTCATAGGGCTTCTTTCATCTCTCTCTCTCTCTCTCTCTCTCTCTCTCTCTCTCTCTCTCTCTCTCTCTCTCTCTCTCTCTCTCTCTCATATCAGTAGTTACAGATTGTTAATATTAATTACGGGTCACCTTCAGAGAACCCCAAAGTGCAAGTCCTCTGTATATCTATGTAACACCCATCCCTCTCCCTCCCCCTCCCCCTCCCTTCAGGATTCCCACCCGGCACGCAGATCACAAAGATTTCGGACAGGGAGAGCAGGCGGGGGTCGGGGGATGTTCAATGGGGTCAGGCCTTTGGGGAAATTCCGTGCCTTCTGCCTTGGGGGAAAAAAAGGTAAAAGACTGGCGACTGAGCCCTTGCATTCTGGCCTGTGTAGCGTGAAGCAGGTGGGGTAGGCTAGGGGGTTTAATGTGGGTGTAGTTTTTGAGAGAGAGAGAGAGAGAGAGAGAGAGTCGAAATTTTGTCTCAACAGTATTCATGTCCCAGTGTTGCCAGTTGAGCGAGTTTATTTTCTTTTGCTATATTTAGAGATGTTCATGTTCTGTAGTAGCCAGTTTAGCGATTTTGTAGCTAGATCTAAGGATATTCAAACCTAGATTGGCAGGGTTTACTCACCTTGTAGCCATGTAATGACTTGTAATTGTATCATATTTGCCATGTTAGTTCTTTTCATTCTTGATTTTGGGGTAAATTGTCCGAACTGCCAATTTCTTTTGTTTTTTCCCGGGTGATTTAGGTTTATTATCTTCCATTTTGCTTTAATATTTTTGTTTGAATTAACTTTTTTTTCTATATTTTCCGAGTGCGTTGTATTTAATAGTGATGTTGCGGAGAATTTTGCGTTTTTGAAGATAAATTTGTAGATTCCTGTATCCATTTCCCTTCTCGTGATAGAGGACATACATAATACAGATTGTTACCAGGATTTAGTATTGTTATAATATTTCCAGCGCATTTTCTCGAGACAGTTTTGCGTTCTTGTTGGTGGATTGTTTTCATTATGTTTTTTTTTATTTACTTTTTCCAGTCTTTGCAGTAGTTGATTTGCTTTTGCTTTTTTTTTTTTTCCATCATTTTGTTGTTATTCTGCGGTTAAATGTAGCCAAACTTTTCCTTAAAATGACTTATTTTGAGAATATGTCCAAGTTTTTGCAATATTAGGCAAATTTTTGTGCATTTCTCACAGTTTTAAAGGCATGTATTAGCGACCTTGATGAATCAGTGTTGGGTTTTCTGGTTGATCAGAGAAGAGTGGGCGGGATGGGCGGAGGTGGGAGGGGATGGGCGAGGAAGGGAAGGAATGGGCGGGGATGGGAGGGGACGGGCGTGGATGGGCGGGGATGGGAGGGGATGGACGTGGATGGGCGAGAGTGTGAAAATGGGCATTGTAGGTCGGTCAGTATTGCAGTGGCGATGATTTAATTCAAAGTTTTCTCCAAGAAGAGTAACAAGAACAAGAAGCAGCTGAAGAATGCGTGCACTGACCGCTGTTGCATATCTGGCGCCTCAGGAAATAGACAAAATATATCCTCAGGGTGAAGTGATTAACCCCATTAATCCGAGGACGTAGTGTTCATTCTACTCAAACGACCACCTGGCGATTTCATACGACATTAGGGAGGGATTTCTAGTTGTGGAGGGATTAATGAGGGGTAAATCCAGCACACTTAGTTCAATAGTCTCCCCGGAGCTTAGTAAAACCGTCTGAAAGTGTAGCAAGTATCTGTCTATCTATCTATCTATTGCCAGACGCCTTAAGCCCATACGGGGCGGCCACAAACAAATCGCCTTCACGTCGCCCTGTCCCCCGCCATTTCACTGCCCTGCTCCCAGCTCACACCCCCCTCCCTCATATACCTCTCCACTCCATCCCTCCATCTCATCCCTGGCCTCCCTCTCCCTCTTTCCCCACCACCTCACTCACATACACTCCTCGTCAGTCTCTCACTCTCCATCCTCTCCACACGACCGACCTAGCAAGTAATCCCAGTAAATCTCCTGAACTGCATAAAATCGTCTTAAGGTAGCAAGAAAACTCAGTAAAACCTTTTTTTCGGAAAGTCTGTCTTGAGAAATAATTAAAATCGTCTTTGCGTAAGAAGAAAGCCCCCCCCCCAAAAAAAAAAAAAATCCAGTTCGAAAAATCTCTCAAACAAAATCGTCGTAGGATAGCAAGAAAACTTAATAAAATCCCTAGTTCGAAAAATCTCCCCAAAGCAAAAAAATAAATATATAAAAATCAGTGTTGCAAGAAAATAAAGCCCCTAGTTTGAAAAGTGTCTCCTGAGCTTAATAAAATCGTCTTAGGGTTGCAGGAACGCTCGGTAAATCCCTTAGTACGAAAAATCCCTCCTGAGCCCCAGTAAAACCGTCTGAACTCAAAATACCCTCCTAAACTTAATCTCGTAAAGGGTGGAAGGAAAATCAAGAAAAAAATTAGTTTGGTGTCTCTCTCTTGAGCTTGATAAAATTGTCCTAGGGTGCCAAGAAAATCAGTAAAGCCTTTAGATCAACAAAGTCCGTCTTAAGCAGAAAGAAAAGAAGAGGAAAGAAAGAAAGAAAAAAAAAGAAAATCGCTTGAAGGATAGCAAGAGAACTCAATAAAACTCGTCACCGTCTTGAAGGAGCCACCGATGTCTTGAGATAACCCAGGTCCCCGGTGCCTCACTGTCAAGGCCTTACGTAACGTTGCTTAGAATTATTCAAGGTGGAGGAGCAGCCATCAGAGTTACTTTGGCGGAACACACACAGCTACTTGGGGGTAACAGGTTCCTTGATGTCTCCCTCTTATGTTCGTGTCACCCCAGATAACCTCCTGGGAGCTCTTGATAGGGACAGAGAGAGAGAGAGAGGCAGTTAATAATTAATGAATTACGTAAGAGTGAAATATTAATGAGGTATACTGGGATTCAGATGGATCGATAAATAGATAGATAGACTGATACCAAGGGTTAGAGTAGTTTGCAGTAGAGTAGGGCATAAAAGCCGTGCTACACAGTGTAATGGTATCAGATATTGCAGGAGAAATAGCGATTATTTCCATAAACACCTGCTTATTGTGTAAATCCTGTGATAGATGTTGCCAGTCTCGTTCATCACACACACACACACACACACACACACACACACACACACACACACACACACACACACACACACACACACACACACACACACACACCTGGCGAGAACAGAGCGGATCCACTCGTAATGTTCCCAGCAGCGGCGTTCTTCATCCCGGATTAAGTCGAAATTTATTTCCCCTCCCGGCCGCGGATTCCACCAGACCCCAAGTTAAGGTTTATGGAATAGCCACGGGGATCTCTGGAGTGGGAATTCTACCCCTGAATTGAATTATTATTATTATTATTATTATTATTATTATTATTATTATTATTATTACTACTACTACTACTACTGTTACTATTATTATTATTATTATTATTATTATTATTATTATTTTTATTATTTAAGTATTATGTTCGTCGTGGTGTTGGTACTCAGTGTCTGTCTCTGCGTCTCTGCCTATCTCTGTTCCCCCCCCTTCTCTCTCTCTCTCTCTCTCTCACTCTCATATACAGTATATATATATAAAAATATATATATATATATATATATATATATATATATATATATATATATATATATATATATATTAATTATAAATGTATGTATGTATAGATATGCAAAATAACCATAGGAGAAATGAAAGGAGCGACAGTGAGTACTTTCGTACCGTATATTACATCTTCAGTCAGTGTTATACAGAAACGTAAAGGGTAAAGGTCTTTTATGCATACCCGTTGCAGGGAGTGGCACACAGAACAAAGGATGACTTGAATTAAAAGTTATCGTTACACAGAATTATATGTACCTGACTTTATACCTTTGGGATGCACTTGACAAAAAGGGTAAATACTGCGGCTTAATTAATGCACACCTGCAGCAGGGACGGGGCCGGATTACCAAGTATTGGCAAAATGGGCAACTGCCTACAAGGTCACGGCCTGTCACAGGCCATCCAGACTTCCAGAGCGGAATGAATTTACGCTTTGGGCGTCCAGATATGGGCCATCACCCATCAGGCCATCAAAAAAGGCCATTATAGGTCATGCCAGAATTTCACTGGAAATATGGAAAAAAGAGACCTATTTGGTGCAGGCCAACCGTCTGCGTTGCCCACCAGGCCACAGCAGGGTTAATCCAGCCCTGAACAGGGAGTTGCACACAAAACAAAGTCTGACCTGAATTAAAACCGATCGACACATAGAACAATATGTACCTGACACTATACCTTAGGGATGCACCTGACGAAAGGGTTAAATACTGCGGCTTATGCACACCTGCAGCAGGAAGTGGCACACAGAAAGGATGACATGAATTGAAAATGAGCTATGCCCAGAACAATATGTACCTGACTTTTATCCTTAGAGATCCACCTGACAAAAGAGAGTAAATACTGCGGCATAACGTAGGACCTAGAGCAGTGCTATTCAACCTGGGTGGACGGTCCGCCTTAGGGTGGACGAAATTCAATGTGGGGTGGACAGCTTTCTTTGGGTGGACTGAGGGTGGACTAGATCATTACCGTATATGGATAGAGTAAAAAAGAAGAAATAAATAATAAGACCCAAATGATTATCAAACACCTTACATTGATGCATTTTGAATGAATGAATAATTATATGGAAGAATTTATAACTAAAATTTGGAAATTAAAAAAGTGAATGAAACTATTTTTTCCTGCATATGTAGATTTAAAAATGAAGAATAATTTGATTTTTGGAATATATAAAATACAACGCATATTATGCGCAATACTGCTTATTGATTTGCTTCATTAGGAGAGATGCCATTTTTTTAAAACTGCACTGATGTTGTATTTTCTCTTGTAATGAGACTGCATTATGTAATCATACGAAATGCATAATGGAAAAATAATAAACTGCAAATTTATAATGAGTGAAACTGCTTTTACTTGCCTACATATTTGTATATTCAAGATTCTAAAAAAGTAAATATATAAGGTTAGGATCATGGGATTATACAGTTAACCGATTGGGGTGGACAGCTTTTACCAATTCAACACTAGGGGTGGACGACGCCTAAAAAGGTTGAAGAGCACTGACCTAGAGGATTAATGCTAGGTGTGTCCCGCACAGGTGTGACTGCACTATCAGGAGACGACAAGGAACAATCAGTTTTTAGTCTGGGGGATATTGCTTTAAAAGCAATTCAGTTAATAATGTATTACACTTAAAATGGCCATAGTTTATGTTTATATTGTTTTCATATGTGCCAGAAATTAGGCATGATTCTATTACATTTCTTTCATCAAAGCTTTTGATCTTGCTAGAATCTTAGAGCCTACCCAGTCAGCGTGGTGATCACTGGATTCTTTGTGCTGAAATAAACCACTACTCTCTTGGGCTGTCCTTACACTGTATTTATGTTGTGAGATCCTAGTTTCCAAATCCTTCCAGATTGTCCTATATAAAAATAGTTACATTTTTTACACGGGATTTTGTAAACAACGCCTGAATTACTATACTGGCTGTTCTTGATGATTTTTTTTTTTTTTTATGTTCTCATATTTGAATACTACTTGTACATTAAGTTTCCTCAGTATGTGAACAACATCAAGAAAACTTTCATGGAAGGGGAGGACAAGGGTTCTCTGAATATTCTGGCGATCTGGCCTATTAGTTTTTCCTTCAAGGAATCGTTTCTTGGCCGTATTGTTTGCACTGAGTTAGTATACATGAATGATATTTTAGTTTCTCTCCAATGCTCTGAATAATTTTTAGCTCATCTAAAAAAATCTGGGCCTGAAGCTCTATATGCTCTCAAGTATATGGATATGAACACAGAACTTTTTACATTAATGTGATGGATTGAATAACGATGTGCATACGTCATAATATTTTTAGGTTTTCTATATACCATAGTCTTCAAAACACTTTTATCCCTGATAACTTGTACATCCAAGAATGGCAGTTCATTTTATACATACATACATACATATATATATAAATATATATATATATATAGAGAGAGAGAGAGAGAGAGAGAATTTGGCTGAGGGTTGTAGCTGAATGCAAAGTTCCTTACCCATACCATCACCAAATTGAGCTGGTCATTGTAAAAACTCTAAATCTTCTGTATAAGGCTTCTTATGTTGTTGCTGAATGTTGTTAGTTGAAAGTGAAGATGACTCTCAGTATCGATTTTTTATTTGTCAATCTTTTTTTTTCCCTGCCTGGATTTAAGGAATGGAGATTCGGGCACTGCGCTATTTTTTTTTTTTTTTTGTCCCAGTGTTTATTGTATTATACCAAAGCTTTAGAAGTGTGTGTGTGTGTGTGTATGTGTGTGTGTGTGTGTGTGTGTGTGTGTGTGTGTGTGTGTGTGTGTGTGTGTTTCTGTGTATGTGTGTGTGTGTTTACTATGTTCACTTTAACTTGACCTAGAATTGCTATCAACCCCTCTTAAATGCTGATCTGTAACAAGAGAGTAGCACTAGAATGTGATGTCATTCACTCAGAAATCCCGTGGCTATTCTTACTCGTACAGTGATAGAACTTAAATTTTTCTGAAATATTTTCTTTGGGGAAGCACATCTGCCACTTCGATTCCCCTGTCGTCCGTCAAAACCCAGTCATGGCGACGGGTGGATGTCGCATATTCACCATGAAGGATGTGTAACTTAAGTGGTAACAGGACTCACTTTTTTCCTGTGATTTCTTGTCTTGTTTCTTGTTTCCTTTTTTCTTTTTCTTTTTTTACCCACCCATAATTATGTGTACAAAATAGTGGAGTCCCGTCCATGCGAAAGAGAGGTTAGTGTCACAGGGAATACTTGGTTTAGGTGTAATAACTAAAGGGAAACTGATAGAATGGCTGTCAGTTGAGCTCCCCAAAGAGACAGGTCCTTCCCTGTGAACTAACTTCTTTGACATAATATTTTTTTTTTCTTTTTTATGTGACCAACTCTGGGCATAGGCTTCATTGCCTGCTTTCAAGGCCCAGTAGTCCTCCTACGTACCGCACACCTCTACATGTCACCACTTCGCCGCTAACACCCACCGTCCATATTGAATACATGCTACGGCTGTCTCATACAGGACTGGTGTATTGGTATTAGCGGGGGTATTTTTACGACATGTCGGCGGGCCTTCTAGTAGATCAGTAAAGTCTGATTTTATGAAATTCAAATCCTTAAACTGTTCCCTGCCACAGCGGGATTTGAACCCGGGTCCGTCAGGACTGCAGGCCAACTCTCTACCGATTGAGCCACCGCCTCCCCCTATATTGGAAGATTAACATATTTTCATGGTTTCTCTGGTATGCATTTGTCTTGTGTTAAAATGCTGTTGAGATTATTAGTAATGCTTTCCGAAATTTTACTATATAGATTGCCAGAGCAGATGATTAGCGTATGCAGTCAGTAAAGGAAGCCTCAAAATCTGGAAATCTGAATCAGCTTTTAAAAAACGTAATATAAAGAGGCTTTGAAATTAAACAGAAATATTGAGAACTGTGTCAAGATCAGAACCAAAGAAAGGTAAGGTTAGAAACAAAGAATCGCCAGGTTAGGAATGAATAATGTTCAAGTCAGGAATGAAGAATGGTTAGGAACGAAGAATACCTAAGATAGGAGTGACGTATGCTCATGTTAGAACCAAAGAATACCCAGGTTTAGTGTGAAGAGTGCCCAGTTTTGGACCAAAGAATGCTCAGGTTAGAATTGAAGAATGCCCAGGTTAGGACCAAAGAATACCCAAGCTAAGACCAAAGAATGCCTAGGTTAGGAAGGAAGATTGCCCAAGTTAGGAGTGAATAATGCCAAGATTAGGAGTGAAGAATGCCCATTTCAGACCAAAGAATGCCAAAATTAGGACCAAAGAATGCTCAGGTTAGGAATGAAGTATGCCCAGGTTAAGGCCGAAGTATTTCCAGAAGTTTAGTCAGAAAGTTTGATCAATGCACTGGGAAAAAGTGGATGCATAAGAAACATGTACTAATCCGATTATGTTACGCTAGTTATAAATACTTTTTGGACCAACTAGGGTCGATATTTGTTTCCATAAATGTACATAGATTACATTGATTAAAACAGCATTACATATACGACTTCCACCACCCTGGGTTAATCAGGAAATTATATCGACAGTCCTGCGGCGGTGACCACGAAGCTTACAGTGACTCCAGATAATAAACCAGTGGGGGTAATACTAGGCTAATTATCAGCATCATTGGCCATAACAATCATGCTGGGCAGTCATTTACCTCCGTTCAGTGAAAATAATTAGCGATAAAATAGAACCGCGTCGACATTACCCCCAAAATTGCAGCTGTACAAACAACGGGAACGAATTGGGGATATTATTAGCTGTGTTCTGCACGACCATAAACGCTGGAAATATATGAGTCTCCCCTCCCTTCCTCCTCCACTCTCTCTCTCTCTCTCTCTCTCTCTCTCTCTCTCTCTCTCATCTTTTCCTCCTTCCCTATCGCACGCCGTTCTATTCTCCCACTTTCATATTCTTCCTTATTTCTCTCTCTCTCTCTCTCTCTCTCTCTCTCTCTCTCTCTTACCCTTTTTGTCTCTCTTCCTCCTTCCCTCAGCTTCCTTTTTCTTTCCTTCCATCACCTTGCCTCCTCGTACTCCATTCATCTCTCTCTCTCTCTCTCTCTCTCTCTCTCTCTCTCTCTATCACACACACACACACACACACACACACACACACACACAGATAGATAGATAGATAGATCGAGAGAGAGAGAGAGAGAGTTCGGGCGGCATCCTAGCAGTGACTCCTGGGCGCCATCAGGTTTATATGTTTTCCTCTCTCATGTTTACAGGATTTCCCCTCCTTCATAACTCCTTTGGGGGGGAAGGTAATGAAGACCACTGAGCTGGCTATGGTCCTCCCCCACCACCACCACCATCCACTCACCTTATTAAGAGCGCCGGGAACTAAGCCTTACTAAAACTTCCCAGGTTTTATATGGAGTGTGAAGCAGTAAACTCTTAGCTCACAACTATGGGGGTATTGGTCGCTGCTGCAGTCTTTCTCTCCGTTTTCTCGTTGGATAAGGAAGCTCCCTAGCACCCCTTCCTTAGCTATTTACTTTTGGATATGGCTGGTTAATATCCCTTTGAGCTTTATGTATGCAGGGTATGGCGATATTGGAAGGATTTATGTGGAACAGAACATGACAGTAAAAGAGTAATAAACAAAATGAATCGCTTAGGAAAAGGTATTAGGGAACTTCATGTACTCTGTGTAATCCACTAGTATATGGAGTGGAAATTGGCTTCTCTTGGCCGTATGCTAAAAGGTATCCGTCTTTTGCAACTTTTCTTCCTTTTACACTGCACTCGATAGCTTAAGAGAAGTACACTTTCTACGTTGTATGCGGAGTGAAAGGCAATTTGTTTTGCCTCTCCATTTGTGTATGGAGAGGAAATTAGCTTTCTTGGCAGTATGATGTAAGGAACGCCTGCAAATTTTTTTCATTATACATTACACTTCATGGTGAAAGAGTACATTTTCTTTTTTGTATGCTATGTGGGAAGCCGCAATATTATGGAAACAAATGAACCCCTGGTGATCTAGTGGGGTAGGGCGCCCCACCTGGATATGACCCATAAACTATTGCTGCTGGGGTGTAATTACCTTCCTAATGCCTCTCGGGATGTAGTGACTGTCTCCCTTGGCATAAATATTCTAACCAAGTACCTTAGCCCAGTCCCTACGATCCTGATGGGGCAATACAGGACTGGATGATGGAATTCATGTACCCGCTGGCCGAATTACTAAGCATAAGGTATAGGCAATCTTATGTAGGGAAGGGGTAAATGTATGATATCTAATTCCTCTACGTGGAAAAGTCTCTCCTGAGTATAATGTAACCTTCAGGTGGTTAAAATAAATAGATGAATAAGTAAATATAAAAGGCCCCCCAAAAAAGTCGTGGCAGTGAAGAGGATAAGAGAGGTGTGTTCTGTGTTCATTAAACTCTTGATATTGTGTCCATTTACTCTCTAATTATGTTCATTTACGCATTCCTCTTCTTCTTCTTAAGATTATTGTTTTGGTACGGTACCGGTAAGTATTATTTTTCTTTGCACTTTTTTTTTTTAAACTATCTAGATATTTTACAGGAGTGTACCCTATGGTAATCCAAATACTTGTGCCAAATATAAATGACCTTGACTTTGTTTTGAAGGACATATACATTTTTTTAAAAATTGCATATTTGAAATTGAATTATATCAGAGTCTGTTTAAGGTACAGCTGTTTGGTTGAAAATTTTTGATAAAAAAGTTTGCTGAGAATTTTGGTTGAATATTTTGCCATTTAGCCTGGTGGAAAGTACCGAATTCTTATCTGCTCAGCGTTTTCTCTTGTAACATGTTTTAGAGAAAACCACGAAAGCTGCAAAGCTATATCTTTACAGATATATAGCTGTGTTCCCTCTCATTAGGCTATATAAAAGGAATATGGTTACAGTTAAGCTTACAGTTAGTTATTGAGACAAATGTAAAATGTACCCATACATACAATGGCAATCAGTGCCATAAAAAGTTACCGCTATGGCGAAGCTTCCTTATTGTGGCCACACAATAAGTTAATAGGTAACCAGTAATTATCATTATTATTATTTTTATTTTTATTATTATTATTATTATTATTAAGAACTCCACATTCTTTGGAGTCTGTATTGATATTGTAGCTTTTTCTTTTTTAGGGGGGGGGGAAGATCCAGAAGGCTGGCATTCCAAGACCGTTCGAGATGGACGAAATTTTCGAGTATTGTATCATAATGCAGGTTTCTTTTGGTACATTTTTTTGTTTCCCCTAGCACTAGCACCACACTAATGCCATCTATGTTATTTTTTCAGTTTTTTCTATCCTGCGCAGCAAAAACTACTCAATTGGTTGATTTGCAAATGTTCCAGTATGCAATCGTCAACATATATATACTTGTGCACCTGGGCATTGATATTGAGATCCAACAGATACTTTTTGAAATATTGAGGAAAATCAAAATGTCTGCCTTATGCCTGAAAATGCCAAATCGGAAACTATTTGGCCGATTTTGACGAAACTATGAAATGCAGTAGGTCATGAATGAACATGATTTGCTTAGTATGAGTGACCCTTACCTTGATATCAAGGTCACATGTCAGAATCCGTAAGAAATTTTGAGTCATACAAATGGTCCCTTAATATTAGATCTACAGTGATAAAAGTATTTTCATCTGGAATATGGAGAGTTTTGAATATTGCTTCAGCAGTTTCAGAATTCTAGTCATCATCATCATCATCATCATCATCTGCTCTATTCGTACACTCAGGAGTATCTTACAGGATCGTGCGTTCCGAACGTTACCCTCACGAAATCTCCATTCAGTCAAGATGGACTAGGCTTGAGCACGCTTCCTTTTCCGCTGCAGCCGTATGTGTGTTGGTGCGGGGGAATAGGATTGGGGTGTGGTGAGGTGGAGTGGGGTGGGTTGGAGTGGGGTGGGTAGGTCAGTAACTCCCACAGCCACCACCGTGAAGACGTAAACACCGCCACACGCCTCACGCTACTCCCATGTGCATGCTGGGAGAGTTATGGACCCGTGCCCGACATCTTTACACTGGGAGGGAGAGGTGCTGGAGAGGGACGCCTTCATGTGGTGGCACTGATATAACCAGGGGGTTCAGCTGTCCGGCTATACAAATGTAGTCCAACAAGTACTTCCCTATCCGCGGACTGCAAGATAAGAGGAACTTAAACCTTCATTCCACCGGGTTCACATGCAGCTGAGCCAGGAATTGCTGCTGCCGCCGCCGCTGCTGCTGCTGCTGCTATCACGACACATGGTATTAGCTGTTCCCTTTCCGCCTGTAATTATAAGAACTGTCAACCCGTCCGTGCCCCGGTGATTTTCCCACACCTCAAACAAATCGTCTGGTGATAGCTTGACTAAAATGACAGATACAGCTGGTCCAAATAGATATACTGAAATAGACTAGAGCGCAGTTAGATCCGGCTGTTAAGTATAGATAACCAAAATTATCTAGAAATAAACGGAATAAGATGTTACAGATACAATTTGTCTACCTGGGAACTAGGACTTGGCCCGTATTCTCGTTGCTTAAGGAGGCTCCCTAGCACTTCTTGGCGCTTTATTTTTGGATATGCCGGGTTAATATCCCTTTTTCCGTTATTTATGCCAACGGCCATACCACGTTGAGTACACCGCTTTCCGTCCGATCAGCGAAGTTAAGCAACGTTGGGTCTGGTTAGTACTTGGATGCGTGACCGCCTGGGAACACCAGATGCTGTTGGCATAACGTTCTCCCTACGTGTCAAGTGGGGTTGGTGGAGGATTAGTGCCCCTCCCTGTAAAACAATTAACTCTAAGCCCTTGGCCACCCCGTTTGGGATACATGGCGTCTGCCAATGAATGAAAATGAATGGCGGTATTATAGGGAATTGTATAACACGGAGGAGGACAATAAGTTGTAGCAAGCAAAATAAATCACTTAGGAAAAGGTGTTAGGGAGTTTTTTGCCCCCTGTGAGTTCTCGTAGTGCCGTGTATGGGGTATTGATCCTCGTGTTGTCAATAGGTCTCCTGCCCTTTATTTTAGTGACTCAGGAACTGCTGTACTGTATTTGCTGTCAGAAGATTTTATTTAACTTTGTTTTAGGCTTAGATTTAGGTTTAGGCTTTGATTTAGGTTTAGGCTTTGATTTAGGATTAGGCTTGAATTTAGGATTAGGCTTCAATTTAGGATTAGGCTTGGATTTAGGGTTAGGCATGGATTTAGGGTTAAGCTTTGATTTAGGATTAGACATTGATTTAGGATTAGGTTTAGATTTAGGATTAGGCTTTGATTTATGATGAGACTTGGATTTAGGGTTAGGCCTTGATTTAGGATTAAGCTTGGATTTAGGATTAGGCTTGGATTTAGGGTTAGGCTTGGATTTAGGATTAGGCTTGGATTTAGGATTAGGCTTGGATTTAGGATTAGGCTTGGATTTAGGGTTAGGCTTGGATTTAGGATTAAGCTTGGGTTTAGGATTAGGCTTGGATTTAGGGTTAGGCTTGGATTTAGGGTTAGGCTTGGATTTAGGGTTAGGCTTGGATTTAGGGTTAGGCTTGGATTTAGGGTTAGGCTTGATTTTGGAAGAGTCCTTTAGTAGTGGATTATTATTATTATTATTATTATTATTATTTTTTAGCTTTTATTCAAGAAGTCCCCTAGTATTGCAGATTTTTTTTTTTTTTTTTTTTTTTAGGAAGAGTTCAGTAGTAGTGGAGAAATTTTTATATTTAGTACGAGTCTTCTAGCAGTGCACATTTATTTTTATTTTTTTTTTAACGTTTATTTATGGAGAGTCACCTGAAAGTAGACATTTATTTTCTTGTAATTCTTGTATTGTGCCTTTTGTCTCCACTCGTATGACTGCCGTATATTTCACAACCAGAGTCAAGTGAATGTGGACCAAACAAAGTGATTTCTAATATCAGTAGAGCAGTATATTCCCTTGCTCATCCTGGAAATAGATTGCCCCTTGTTCATCCTGGAAATTAGTTGCTTAGTTCCCATGTTCATCTTGGAAATAAGTTGCCCTTGTTCATCCTGGAAATAGATTGCCCCTTGTTCATCCTGTAAATAGGTTGCTACGTTCCCTTGCCCGTCTTGGAAGTAGGCTAAGCTCCTTCATAAGTACGATCCCAGGATGTACGGCGCCGAGGCCCCTAATCCGTCTCGGCGGTGAGAGGTGTTAAATTATGCCCAGCGGCCGGGAGGGAAATAATGCGAGAGGGAAGGCTCCTTGCTCGGTGTTTATCAGGGTAATGAGTCTACACATCACCGCTGGGGGAGACTTACGGCTCTGAGTAATGAAAATAAGGACCCTGCGATGAGCCTCCGAGCCAAGCGTCCCGACTAATTGCAGGTCTGTAGAAAAAAATTGTCTGCCTGTAATTTCCCCACCCCCTTATAAAATTCTACATTTCCGAGCTGCCTAAGACGTCGAATATTATGGCTAATTCTCCTATATGATTTTTTCTTATGATTGGTGTTCTAGCTTTGTGGTTTTCTGTTTAACACATTCGTCGGCAGTATATTAAAAAAATAGATTTATACCAGAATCTCAGTCAAAATCCCTATCTCTTTGTCTAAAATTTCATTCGTTCATAGTTTCAAAGAACATGAATTTAGTAAAGGAGAATTCTGACTGCACACAGAATAGGAACTGCAAATCAGCTGCCCAGCACATGAAGTGCACGTCATATGTATTGGTGATAGATTGTTTTTGGCACGGGATACGAGAGTAGTATAAGATTTACCGACTCAGCCCACAACCAGAATGACCCAGTAATGACAAATCCAAAGTGTCCAGCAAGTAATAAATTAATCTGTGTGTTTGTTCCCATCGCCACTTCCAGGTAGTTGGGGTGGGCAGTAAATAAAAACACAGGATTCTTTCAAGTGATGATTAATTCTACCATAGCCAGTAAGAGGCTGAGTTGGGTTAGGACAATCACGTGGTTTTTATTTTTATATTATTTATTATTATTGTTATTATTATTATTATTATTATTATTATTATTATTATTATTATTAATGTTATTATTATGATGATGATGATGATGATGGTTGTTGTTGTTGTTGTTGTTGTTGTTGTTGTTTTGAGCATTATATCATGTGTTTATCTTACAAGTGATTCATAATATTCAACTAAGCACTTGAGTGAAGTAAGGCATTACAGAGAATATACTCGTGTGTGTGTGTGTGTGTGTGTGTGTGTGTGTGTGTGTATATATATATATATATATATATATATATATATATATATATATATATATATATATATATATATATGTATATATATATATATATATGTATGTATATATATATATATATATATATATATATATATATATATATATATATATATATAGTGTATATATATATGTGTGTGTGTGTGTGTGTGTGTTGTATTTGATTGCTTCCTTGTCTGTTCATTTGTCAGCAGAGTCAAATCGTCCAGCGTTAAGGAATATAAAGTGCAGTATATGTCTTCATATCCCACAGTAAATGAACTTTTGAATTTAACATTATTAATTGTGACAAATGAACTCGTGTTCTTAGGAATTGCAAGGTAACCCATTCTTCAGATGTAATCACCCTCGCTTCAGGAAAAAAAAAAAAAAAGATTATCCAGACATTTACTAGTAGTGCATGGCAAGCCTTTCCCTCCCCTCCCTTCTCTCTTCTCCCTTTTCTCTTCTCCCTGTTTCCTGTCCTTCTTCTCTCCTTTCCTCTCCTCCTCACCCTTCCTTCTCTCCTCACCCCTACCCTCCTCTCCTCTCTTCTCCTCTCCCCACCCTCCTCTCTTCTCCCCACCCTCTCCTCTCCTCTCCTTTCACATCCACATACTTTAACCTGTAAACTCCTGCCTTTTAGTTTAACAGGCCTTTAATTTTCAGGCCGCTAGGGAAGTATTTGGACTCTCTCTCTGTCTCTCTGTCTGTCTGTCTGTCTGTCTGTCTGTCTCTCTCTCTCTCTCTCTCTCTCTCTCTCTCTCTCTCTCTCCATCCTTAGTGCCATCATCATTTGTTATCATCATCATTTATATTATGCACTGCCATCAGGGGAATTGGCTGGTCATTTGCCCTTAAATGGTGAGAAATACAGTAACTTAGCCTTGCCCCCTTGCACCTTGAAAGAGTAATTGAGGATTGGCTGTTACTTTATTTTTGCAACTTATTGGTGGTTTTGGTATCTTAAAGAGGATTTGATATTGAAGAGGGTAGAGAAAGGATTATTGAGCCCCACGATACGATGACTCCTTTTGTGTGTGTGTGTGTGTGTGTGTGTGTGTGTGTGTGTGTGTGTGTGTGTGTGTGTGTGTGTGTGTGTGTGTGTGTGTGTGTGTTTTGCTATCATCTGTCGAATATATTTAGCCTAGGAAAGTTCTTGCTGAATAAGAAGCCAGTTTATTTTCTGTGTCGCATATTCTTCCCATTTTAGTTATTTTCCCCTCACTCTTTCCTGCTTTATTCTTCTCTCTCTCCTTCCTTCTTTCCTTTTTTCTCTTCATTCTTTCCTTTCGTTTTCTGCCTCTCCTACTCCTTCCCTTCTTTCTCCTCCCTTTCCTTCTTTACTCTTCATCCCTCCACCTCATTTCCTCCCACACTTGCCATCTTCCTTCTACTCCTCCTCTCTTCCCTATACCTCCTTCCCCCTTCCATCTACCTCCTTCCCTGTCCCCTTCCCTCTACCTCTTTCTCCCTTCTCCTTTCTCCTGTTCTTCCCCTCTCCCCCACAGGTGTTAATGATAGAGAGTAACACACACACACACACACACACACACACACACACACACACACACACACACACACACACACACACACACACACACACACACACACACACACACACACACACACCAGCCCACAGTTACAGTCTACCACAGAACCACCTACATTTTCCAGGCTTACTTGGGAATTTCCATGTATTTCAAGGCAAGGAGGAGGAATGAGGGGAAGGGGAATGCAGAGAAGAGTTAGAAGAGAAAAAGCGAGGGAAGAGTGAGGGGAAGGGGGAAATGTAGAGGAGAGTTGGAAAAGTGATGGAAGAATTAGGAACAGGAGAATGCGAAGGAGAGGTGGAAAAAAAAATGGCTACGAATGAGATAAAGGGAATTGCATGGGAGTAGCCTACTAGAATAAAAGTTTAGATGGACTGAGAAGAAGGGAAATACAGAGAACTGGAAGAAGGAAAAAAATACAGAGTAGAAGTGAAGGAAGGTAAATGGGGAAGGAGTGAGGTAAATGGAATGCAGAGGAGAACTGGATGAATACTAGGAGGAATGAGGAAGAGGGAAATACATAGAACTGGAAGAAGGATAATGGGAGAGGAATGACAGAGAAATGCATAGAAGAAATCAAAGAAGAAAAATGGGGGAGGTATGAGGAAGATGGAACAGAAAGAAGATCTGGAAGAAGGAAAATGGGAAAGAAAAAAATGAAAGAGAAGTACAAAGAAGAGGTAGAAGACAAATGGGTGAGGAATGAAGGAAGAGTGAGTATAGAGGAGAGACTGAAGACAAAATGAGAGAGGAGAAAAGGGAAGACAGAGGAGGGAAAAAACGAGAGATAATGGGTGGAAGAAGCTGGAGTGAAAGACAGAGGAGACAAGAAAAATGAGGTTGGAGAGAGGGAATGCGATTTAGAATGGAGAGAGGGATTGCGATTTGTGAAATGGAATTGAATAAGTGGGGAGCAGAAAGACTTGAAACTTAGGCTCTTATGACTCATTTTCTGCCAAATATTAACGTCGGATTATAATATGGAACAAATTCTTACGTTGACCCAGCAGTGAGAGGGTAAACAGCTCTATTGATTGATTGTTTTTTTTTTTTTTTTTTTTTCTTTTCTTTTGTGGAGGGCATCAGTCTCTCGGCTGTTTGTAGTGGAAGATTCCCGTTTACCCTTTATTAGCGGAAACGTCTTATTTAGCATTTGTTACTATCGGAACGTTATAGATAGCGTCTTTTATTGCAGCTTGCTAGAATATGATTATTAACTCATTTCCCACGATAACTTATTGATATTCCTCTTACTAGGAGACATATTATTATTGTCATTAATATTAATATTATTATTATTATTATTATTATTATTATTATTATTATTATTATTATTTACTTATTTCTTTATTTAACTCAGGGAAAGTGTGGTGTACAAGCTAAAGCCGGCGATTTTGTTATTATTAATGTATTTATTTATATTTTTATTCTTTTAGCTCATGGAAGGTATGGTAGGGAAGCTAAAGAGGGCTGTAACCAATTCCTCCAGTCTGAGAAACTTACCATGAACAGAATAAAATCGTTGTTTGATAGGATGAATTAAGCTGAAAGGACGTCACTACATAGACTTGAAAAATACCTCTTGCCATGGACCTAATGTTAAGATAATTTGTGTTTCTTGTATAGTGTATAAAAGCACAAGGGACTGGGTGTGTGGGTTATTAGAGAGAGAGAGAAGGATGATGATGAGGAAGCGAGATAGTATGTTGCGAAAAGGGAGGGTGTTAAAGAAAGGGGAAACAGAAAAGAGAGAGAGAGAGAGAGAGAGAGAGAGAGAGAGAGAGAGAGAGGAAAATGGTAAGAGAGGGAAAGGGAGAGGCATCAGGGAGGAAATGCAAATGAGCGAAGAGAGGAAAGGGAGAGGAGAAAGAAAGAAGAAATCCCACACAGCCAAGGTCACCTCCCAGTTCTGTTATTTCTCTTCCTCGCCTTTTTGTTGATATTCGTATAAGCAACAACCTTAGCCAGATTTCTGTAGTGAATGAATTATTTTTATATGTAATATTCCGTTTCTTCCTCTGTCCATCTTCTGTCAAAAAAAATAAGATTAATTTTTCGTATTTTTGCCTGATTTTTGTAGGCGTCTTTTTTCGGTATATTTAGTCATATTTTTGTGTCAGTTTTCTGAACCAGATTTTTTATAGGATTTATTTTTTTTAACCAGATTTTTGAAGGTTTTAATTTTCTTAACCAGATTTTTTTTAGGTGCCAATTTTCTTAATGAGATTTTTTTTATGTGTCAGTTTTCTTCATCAGATTTTTTTAGATGTCACTTTCCCTCATCATTTATTTTTTTAGGTATCAGTTCACTTCACCAGTTTTTTTTTTTTTTTCCTAGGTGTTATTTTTCTTAACCAAATTTTTTTTTCTTCAACAAACAAGGGATGGGGCTATGGCACACCTAATGTCTGACTTGGCTCGTATCTCTGACTGGGGTAAAAATAATTTTGTTGTTTTTATTGCATCTAAGACTCAGTTTTTACACCTGTCTACCCGTCAAAATCTTCCATAGGAGTACCCACCTATGTTTAATAATATCCAGCTCAATCCTGCATCATCATTGAACATGCTTGAGGTTTCATTCACACGGGACGTGTGTAAATTCTGCGTCCAAGAGATTGGGTGTGCTAAGCCGACCCCGTGCCTTCTTTACCCCTGCACAGTTGTCGACTTTATACACGCGTTTTATTCGCCCCTGTTTAGAGTACAATTCTCATGTGTGGGGAGAATCCCCACATACAGCTCTTCCCAATAGGGTGGAGTCAAAGCCTTTTCGTCTCATTAACTCTCCTCCTCTTATTGGCTCCCTTCAACCTCTATCTCCTCGCCGCACTGTTGCCTCTTTATCTCTTTTCTATCGCAACTTCAATGGTCGCTGCTCCTCTGAACTGTCTGCATGATTCCTCCACCTCTACGACGGGCACGTGGCACCCGTCTGGCAACAAACGCCCGTCCCTTTTCTGTCCATCTCTCTAATGCAAGAGTTAACCGCTACTCCTAGTCCTTCATTTATGCAACAGGTCAGCTCTTGAACTGTCTCCCTCTGTCCGTATTTCCTACTTCCTATGATCACTAGTCTTTCAAACGTAGTGTGTCCAGGCATCTTGAAATGAATGGATCTTGAATTTGGCACTCTTTTGTACTTTTTATTTTTTCTGGGAAGGAACGTTTTGCTGGCTAAGCCTTTGGTACCTTTTTCCTCGCATAAAAAAACAAGGTGTCGTTTTCTTTACCTAAATATTGTACAGTAAGTGTAGTTTCCATTCCCGAGTTTTTGTATTTGACGTTTTCCACGACGCTTTTTGTATTTTTTTTCCTTCTTTAGCGGACAGTAGGTTTTCATGCTCCCTCCCCCCTCCTCTCTCTCTCTCTCTCTCTCTCTCTCCCCCATGTGTGTGTTTCTGTGTGTGTGTGTGTGTGTGTGTGTGTGTGTGTGTGTGTGTGTGTGTGTGTGTGTGTGTGTGTGTGTGTGTGTGTGTGTGTGTGTGTGTGTGTGTGTGTGTGTGTGTGTGTGTGCGTACGTGCGTGCGCATGTAAAACGCCTCCACTCTCACAATTCACACGACTCTCGGAAATCTCGAAAACGACCCGGCACGACACATCACAAATTAGATTTTATTTATTTATTTTTTTTCCCGAGGAAGAAGGAACCAAAGGCCATGAGCCTGCAGTAACAGTTCCCTCCAAGAGAAAAACAAAATACAATAGAGAGCCAAATTCAAGATCCGTTCATTTTGAGATGCCTGGACACACTGCGTTTGAAAGACTGGAGATCATAGGCAGCAGGAAATACAGACAGAGGGAGACAGTTCCAGAGCTGACCTGTTGCATAAATGAAAGACTGGGAGTAACGGTTAACTTTTGCATTAGAGAGTTGGACAGAAAAGGGATGAGAGTTTGCTGCTAGACGGGTGCTACGCGCCCGTCGTAGAGGTGGAGGAATGCAAGCAGACAGTTCAGAGGAGCAGTGACCATTAAAGTAGCGATAGAAAAGAGATAAAGATGCAACAGTGCGGCGAAGAGACAGAGGTTGAAGGGAGTCAATAAGAGGAGGAGAGTTAATGAGACGAAAAGCCTTTGACTCCACCCTATTGAGAAGAGCTGTATGTGGGGAGCCTCCCCACACATGAGAGTTGTACTCCACACAGGGGCGGATAAAACCCCTGTATAGAGTCAACAATTGTGCAGGGGTAAAGAAAGAGCGGAGTCGGCTTAGCACACCCAATCTCTTGGAAGCAGATTTTACAAGAGATGTAATATGATCTTTCCCAGATAAGTCCCGAGAAAATGAAACCCCAAGCATGTTTAAGGATGATGCAGGATTAAGCTGAATATTATTAAACATTAGTGGGTATATCTGTGGAAGATTTTGTCAGGTTGATAGGTGTAAGAACTGAGTCCTAGATGCATTAAAAACAACCATATTATTTTTACCCCAGTCAGAGATACGAGCCAAGTCAGACATTAGGTGTGCCATAGCCTCATCCCTTGTTTGTTGAAGTAACTGTTGAGATGGGCGTTGCGAGAACCGAATGGAAAGGTGAAGGGTGGAGTCATCAGCGTATGAGTGGATAGGGTTAGATGTACAGCTTAGAAGATCATTGATGAATAAAAGGAAGAGAGTTGGTGATAGGACAGAGCCCTGAGGAACACCCCTGTTGATAGATCTAGGAGAAGAACGATGGCCGTCTACAACAGCAGCTATAGAACGACCAGAAAGGAAGCTAGCAATGAAGGCACAGATAGAAGGATAGAAACCGTAGGAGGGCAGTTTGGAAATTAAAGATTTATGCCAGACTCGATCGAAAGCCTTTGAGATGTCAGGTGCAATGGCAAAGCTTTCGCCAAAGTCCCAAAAGGAGGATGACCAGGAGTCTGAAAGGTAGATGAGAAGATCGCCAGTGGAGCATCCCTGACGGAACCCGTACTGACGATCGGAAAGAAGGGTGTGATAGGAAAGATGCTTTAAAATTTTTCTATTAAGAACAGACTCGAAAACTTTTGAAATACAGGACGTTAAAGCAATTGGACGATAGTTGGAGGGTTGGGAGTGGTCACCCTTCTTTGGGACTGGCTGAATGAGAGCAAACTTCCAGCAAGAAGGAAAGGTACAAGTTGACAGACAAAGGCGAAAGAGTTTGCCTAGGCAGGGTGTAAGCACAGAAGCACAGTTCTTGAGAACAACGGGAGGGACCCCATCAGGCCCATATGCCTTGTTAGTACTGAGGCCAGTGATGGCAGAAAATACATCAACTGAAGAAATTTTAATGTCAGCCATGAGGAAGTCAGAGGGGGGAAGTGATGGAAGAACAGCACCGGAATCGTCTAAGGTGGAATTGGAGGAGAAAGTCTGTGCGAAGAGATCTGCTTTATCAGTAGAAGAAATAGCTACAGAACCATCAGAGTAGAAAAGAGGAGGGAAGGATGATGAGGTAAAGTTGTTAGAAAGATTTTTGGCAAGGTGCCAGAAGGAGCGGGAAGAATTCGAGTTGGAGAGTTGAGAGCATCTAGTATGGATGAAATTATTTTTAATAGAGCGAAGAACAGACTTAGCATGATTCTGGGCAGAAACGTGAAGATGATGTGATTCAGGGGTAGTTTGGCTCCGGTACCTTTTGTAGGCCCTCTCCTTGTTGCGGACGCATTAGAACAAGCGTGATTAAACCAAGGCTTTCTTGCGTTAGTCAAAGGATATGAGAAAGGAATGTATGCTTCCATGCTCGAGAGAATAACCTCCGTAATGCGCAAGGCACACTCAGATGGCTCCCGGCCATGGAAGCAATAATCATTCCAGGGATAATCAAAGAAGTACTGCCTGAGGGCCTCCCAGTCCGCGGCTCCAAAATGCCACAGATGACATTTCCCTGGAGGGTCCACAGGCCGTACCGGAGTGATAGGACAGGTTCAGGTAATAAGGTTGTGATCGGAGGAGCCCAACGGAGAGAAAAGATTAACAGAGTAAGCAGAAGGATTAGTTGTGAGGAAGAGGTCAAGTATGTTGGAGCGCTCTCCAAGGCGGTCAGGGATACGGGTAGGGTGCTGTACAAGCTGCTCTAGGTCATTAAGGATAGAAAAGATGTAGGCTTGTTCACCAGGTGGATCCGTGAAAGGAGAGGAGAGCCAAAGATGGTGGTGAACATTGAAATCTCCTAGAATGGAGATTTCAGAGGAAGGAGAAATGGAAAGAACGTGTTCCATCGTAGAAGTAAGATAGTCGAAGAATTTTTGATAGTCAGTAGAATTAGGGGATAAGTAAACAGCACAGATATATTTAGTCAGATAATGACAGGAAAGCCGAAGCCAGAGTGTAGAGAATTCAAAGAATCGAGTTCAGGAACACGAGAGCAAGATAAGTCGTTGCGTATATATACACAACAGCCACCTTTGGCTTTGAAATGAGTATAGAGAAAGTAGGAGGATACAGAGAAGGGTTTGCTGTCAGTTGCCTCAGACAGCTGAGTCTCCGTTAGAAAAAGAAGGTGAGGTTTAGAGGAGGAGAGGTGGTGCTCAACAGAGCAAAAGTTAGAGGAAAGGCCGCGAATGTTGCAGAAATGAAGAAGAAGAGAGTCAGACAGTGGTTCCAGGCACCTCGAGTCATCACCGGGAGAGGGGCGGATGGTGGGGGCATTTATGTTCCCCCCCCCCCTGGGGACTCCGAGGCTTGGTGAAAAGACGCCATATTAGTTAAATTTTGAATAGGAAGTGTAGTGTGTACTGTGCATGTAGTTTGGTGTAGATAGTTAGAGAAATTTGTATTGGAGAGCATGCTGGCCTACTCTCTGTGTAACTGAGACACTGAAAAAGTTCAGCAAAGGGGGATGGTCAGGAACTAGTCCTGAGGGCTGATGAAACGGGAGCTCCAGCACTCCCTGTCATCAGCTTTCCATCCACCTCGGGAGTACTGCCTTGCTCGACTGGTGCTACAGAATTGGCCTAAATATTTTCCCCTGTGATTTTCGATGGGGTAGTGTTTGCTGGCGAAGGAAAGGTGCGAGGTAACAGGTAAAAGAAGTCAGGTTGGTCAAGTGTCGCTGACTCCTTTTACCTGTTACCTCGCACCTTTCCTTCGCCAGCAAACACTACCCCATCGAAAATCACAGGGGAAAATATTTAGGCCAATTCTGTCGGCAGGGAACTTGAAGGACGAGGGTTAATGTAATATGAAGGGGTGTGAGAGGATGGGGTGGGGTGGAGGGAGGGGAAGCTGGTGTGGGAAGGGGATATTTTTTTGGGGGGAAGGGGGGGAGTCATTTATTGAGGGGAATTGAAAGCGTCAGAGTAATGGAGTGGAGGGTTATCTTTGTCAGCTCCCACCCCCCTCTGTATGCTCTTAATTCTCTCTCTCTCTCTCTCTCTCTCTCTTTCTTTTTCTCTCTCTCTCCACCTTGAACCCTGTTTTTTCTCCCTCGTCTTCCACTCACTCCCTCACCGTCTCTCCCTCTCTCAATACGTGACCTCTTTCTGTTCCACGGTGTTTCCTTGCCCTCCTTACTCTCAAAAGGCAATAACTCTTAGAAGCCCTAGAAATAAAAATGGCTTTCACTTGCTCGCAGGCGCTGTCAGGGTAATGCCCGAAGGAGAAAATAAGAAAAAAAAGTCGTTTACGCTCTGCACTTTTTTTTTTTTTTTTTTTTTTTTTTTTTTTAATAGCGTCACCCGAGACCTGAATCTGACATCGCTTTGAAGGACACCGTGACCTGGAATAAAGTTAACCCTTGATTTTACTGAGCGACTTTATTCAACTCTAGTAATAAAGACGGTGATTCATGAGACTTTTAACCCCCCCAAGTTCGAAAATTCCCAGTAGGGTGGATAAAATCGTCTGGAGATTTAAAGAATATATTTAAATTTATGTCATCAGATTGAAAGGGTTAAGCAATGGAATAAATTTGTTTGGGAATAAACTTGTGCTTAGATGTCCATATTTACAGTATTTATAGCTGTGCGTTTACATGCAAGGCGTACATCATAAATAATAGCCAAATATTTATTTTCATAATCTCACTAATTTCGTATGATCAAAATGTTATATATACAGTACTTCTCATGAACATCTTTTCTGCTGGTAGTCTCCTCTGAATCAAATCGTTTTGCGGAATCGTGAGACACTTTTCATGAAGAAGTTCCATGGTAAGGATTGATTTGTCCAAAGCTTTAATCTCCTCATCTTGAATGCTGAGTTTAAGCTGCAGATAAACACTGGAATACTGTACTAATCATGAAGAAGTTCTCCTTTTATACGGAGATCCCCAATATTGTCTTACTGCCATTGAGCTACGTGAAATTAAGCTGCAGAAGGACGAAAATCTAAGCCATATTAAGCTGAGAGGAGTATAGTCATGAAGGAATGAAAGAAAATGAAAAATAAAAAGAATGCAGAGCTGAAGCATTGACTTGTATTGTCACTGAGCTACGTGAAATCAGCCGCAAAAGGACGAGAAACTGGGTCAAGTTAAGGTGAAATGAGTATAGCTTCCCGTGTTGCTCCACAGGTTACACACACACGCACTTACGCACGCACTTACGCACGCACGCACGCGCACACACACGCGCGCGCACACACACACACACACACACACACACACACACACACACACACACACACACACACACACACACACACACACACACTGCTACTCTCTACTCTCATTTGCTATTCTCTTGATGTTGCCTCATTACCATTCATCTTGTTTAAAGTGTTGTACTCAGTGTAGCATAGGACGCTTGGAGCATCTCATCCCTAGCGATTTATTTTTCGTTTTATACCTTTGGAATGATCTCGATGTTAAATATACTGTTTTAATGTCGATATAGTGTCCAGCAGTGACATAAGGGGATATTGTGGTATAATATGGATAATTCACTAGAAATAAAGTGTTAAGTCTCACAAACCACAACGAATTTGACCCAGAAACGAGGCACACATGAAGTAATATTTTTTCTTATAATCCTTAAAATGTTTATATATATATAGGGAGCAAGATCCAACCCCCTCTCCAGCCACAAAATTAATGTTCCTCTGCCTTAAATGATCCCAAAGTTTGACGAATACATAGAGAAAAAATCGAACCATTTGAAACACACACTAGTAGAGACTGAGTTTTCATTTCTTTTCGCCCTTTGTAAATTTTCTTCGTACGGAATTGGGAAGATGTCTGTTTTGATGAGCTTGATGATGAATTATATTGGTGGTAACGCTGGTTCGATTGGAGCGCTGTTCTCTCTCTCTCTCTCTCTCTCTCTCTCTCCTTTCCTTATTTCTCAGCCTCATTTAATCCTTATTTTACTCCCCACTTCTCTCGCAGCCACTTTCCTCCACGACCTCTTTCTTCCACCCCAAATTTTCCAACTCGCCCTCTTTCACACACACACACACACACACACACACACACACACACACACACACACACACACACACACACACACACACACACACACACACACACACACATCGTTCCTGGATCGCATTGTATAGGAAGTATTATGCTTAGAATCTTCTTTGGGTGGAAATAACATGAGAATCGACTGAGCTTGATGGGGTCTGGGTTTCTCTCTCTCTCTCTCTCTCTCTCTCTCTCTCTCTCTCTCTCTCCCTAACATAATATTTAATAACTTAACCTAATATAATGATATTATAATAATGTAACAATATGTTTATATTTTTTCCTCCTGGGGTAGCATGTACTCCTTATACTGACAGAGATACAGATTAGCCCCTAGACCAGTGAGGGGCAAGGAGAGTAGCATTAAGAAGAATGAATGATCAGGGCTTTACTTTCATATTAAACTATCTATGAGGAAAAGGAGAAACAGAAAGCGAGACCCTCACTGCAAATAAAACTTTAGATATCCGTATTTTGGTGTATCGGGTGAATTGAATGAGTACCAAAAAAAGGAACGTGACAACATGGAGAACACTATCTATCTATCTATCTATTGCCAGACGCCTCAATCCCGTTTGGGGTGGCCACAAACAAATCGCCTCCAAGTCGCCCTGTCCCCCGCCATTTCACTGCCCTGCTCCCAACTCACACCCCCCTCTCTCATATACCTCTCCACCCCATCCCTCCATCTCATCCTCGGCCTCCCCCTCCCTCTTCCCCCCTCCACCTCACTCACATACACTCTCTTCGTCAGTCTTTCGCCCTCCATCCTCTCCACATGGCCAAACCACCTCAGTGTGTTCCTCATAACGCTTCCTATCACATCCACATCCACACCACAACGCTCCTTTATATCCTCATTCGTCAGCCTGTCTCTCCACGTGACTCCACAGGCTCCTCTTAAATAACTCATTTCCACTGCTCTCACTCTTGACTTGTGTCCTTCCAACAATGTCCAAGCTTCACTTCCGTACGTTAGAGTTGGTATCACAATACTGTCATGTAGTAACTTTTTCACTTCCATGCTCACTTCCCTGTTTCTTATCACTGCTTTCAAGGAACCAGCAACCTTTCTTCCCTGCTGTACCCTTTCAAGCACTTCACACTCCAAACCTCCATCCTTACTCATCACACTACCCAAATACTTAAACGTACTCACATTTTCCAGTTCCTTACCATCTAACCTTGCTGTACATTCACTAACTTCACCTCTCTCAAAGACCATCACTTTACTCTTCCCTACATTCACCTTTAGGTTCCGTTTCTTACACACTCTCTCAAACTCATCCACCAAGCCTTGCAGCTCCCCTTCGTCTTCACTCAACAACACTGTATCATCTGCAAACAACAGTACAGGGAGTTTCCAAACACTATCCTCTCTCACCAGGGCCACTCCAACATCCACTACCCTACCTTGTACCTCTTTTATTACCCCATCCATGTACAGATTGAACAACCATGGAGACATGACACATCCTTGTTTCAAACCAACTTTCAAAGAGAAAAATTCACTTAGTTCACCATCCACACGCACTGCAGCCTTCGCACCATCGTACATACTCTTCACAGCATTCAACAACTTCCCATCTACTCCATATATTCTTAACACTTTCCACAATCCTTGTCTATCCACCCTGTCATATGCTTTCTCCAAATCCATGAAAGCCGCATACAACTTCTTTCCCTTCTCTAGAAACTTTTCCACTAAAGATCTGAGAATGAATATCTGATCTACACAACCTCTTCCCTTCCTAAAGCCTCCCTGTTCTTCTCCAACTAATTTCTCTGTTCTTTCTCTAACTCTGTCTATAAGTATCCTACCATACACTTTTCCTATTATACTAAGAAGACAAATGCCCCTATGATTACCACACACTTCTTTTTCCCCTTTTCCTTTGTACAAGGGAATAATTATACCTGACTTCCAATCCTCCGGGACTCTACCTTCCTCCCAGGCCAATCTGCACATCTTCCACATCCATTCTACTACTATCTCTCCCCCATGCTTCAGCAGTTCACCACACACTCCATCAATTCCTGGGGCTTTCCCCGATTTAACTTTCTTCATTGCTTCCACAACTTCTATCCTACTGATTTCTTCCTGTCTTCTCACCTCCCTCCTTCTCCCAGCCATTCCCCAGCCACTTATACTTGCATTACTTCCATCCTCTACGTTCAACAATTCCTTAAAGTGTTCTCTCCATCTGCCCACTTTTTCTCCCTTCATGGAGAACACACACACTTTAAAAAAAAGCGTGGCAATATGACTTTGCTATATCGATAGAGGTATATAGACAGCCGTGTAAATGATAAAAAGAGAGCGGCATATCAAACCGCTCTGTAAATCGCATGAAGAGAGCTGCATATCAGACGTAAAACATAGAAAGAGGATGGTATATGAGATGCTCTTGTAAATTATACGATATATAGAGAGGTAAATCAGACATGAAAATCATACAGAGAGAGCGGTGGATCAGACGTGAAATCGTATAAAGAGCGGTATATCAGACGGTTGCGTAAACAATATAAGAAGAGCAGGAGGAAAGGGAAACCAGACGTATCACTAAAACTTTGGGTAACTTTATAAAGAGGAAGTGTGTGTGTGCGCGGTGTTTGGGGATAGTCACTTGGTGGTCTTCTCGTCTCTGTATTCAGCCTCTTCTGTCGCTGTCTGGCTTGTTACGGGCGCACACCTTTATCTGGAGCAGGCAATTGTTGGGTATTCCTCGAAGCCAGGATTGAGGCGTAGCTCCGTAACTTGTGGTGTTGGATCAGGGTGGGGGTAATTGTGTGTGTGTGTGTGTGTGTGTGTGTGTGTGTGTGTGTGTGTGTGTATGCTTTAGGAGTATTTCTGTGCTTTGTAAGTTTGGTTCCCCTGTGTGTGTGTGTGTGTGTGTGTGTGTGTGTGTGTGTGTGAGAGAGAGAGAGAGAGAGGGAGAGAGAGAGATTGTGTTTGTGTTTGTGTATTGTGTGAGCGTGCGTGCGTCCGTCTGTCTCTGTGTCGGGGGGAGGGGAGTTAGAGGAAGAATGTTTGCGTTTGTGTGTGTGTGTGTGTGCGCGCGCGTGTGCGTGCGTCTATGTGTGTCAGCGGGAAGGAGGGAGTTTAGGTCAACATTTCTGACAAATAGGGAAACAAAACTACAATTCATCATCACAATATACAAGGAAATTGTTTCGTCCATTAGACTGTCGGGCGATTTCCATACCACTTTGTTGGGCGGAGTTGATATGCGGGATACTGTTATGCAGATTTCCGGCTGAGGGAGGAACTTTCTGACAAAATCCATTCAGAGGCTTGTTAGAGGAGAATTATTCCCTCCTCCTCCTCCTCCTCTTCCTCCTCAACATCATCATCATCATCGTCGTCGTCGTCGTCGTCGTCGTCGTCATTGTCATCGTCATCATCATCATCATCATTTGTGCACCACTGAAAATAGCGTTTGATGAAGAGACACGATTAAACTGGGTTAATTTCTACTTTATAGCACTGTTTCATAAAATTGCTCAATTCCCACCGGACTGTTTATGTTTTTTGCGCTGACTTGGCCTAAAATTGCAGCCTCTCCATGTTCAGTACTGAGTTTAACAGGGTGTTTGCCACTAGAATATGATGCTAGTCACGAAGAAGTGCTACGAAAAGGATGCAGAGCAGTAGCACTGCTTCTTTGTACCACTGACCTGTGTAATATAAGCTGCAAAAGGACGAAAATCTGGGCCAAGTTAAAGTAAACATAGTGTAGCCTTGATAACAAGTTGGAAAAGGAAGAATGGCATGGACATACTGCAGCCTTGTTTTGTATAATCGCGGCAGTGTGCAACAAGCCACAGTTTGGAGAAGACAGCTGGAACTCTGCATAGTGTGATTACAAAACCATGATTGTTAGCATGATACATAAAATGCCGCATTAATCTGGGATGAGAACACAAACAGTTGCTTATTTTTTGCAGCTAATTGTTATCAGAATTTTTTGATCGCATGAAAACTTTGAAAAAATAACGAGAGCGCAGGACTTGCTATTACGAACACGCCGGAAAGTCCATGGAAAACCCCCGCTGCATTTCGTGTGATGTAGAAACGAACAGAAACAATTGGAGGTCAAAATATCCCTTCACAAAATATCAGTCGACATGAAATTGAAACTGGTCCATCTGTGGTCCAGTTGTAACCATCGTGCTAATCTTCATCAAAATCCTTTTTCTAGTTTCGGCTATGCTACACACACACACACACACACACACACACACACACACACACACACACACACACACACACACACACACACACACACACACACACACACACACACACACACACACACAGAGAGAGAGAGGGGGGGGGGAATTCAAAACAGCTCAGTCACTTGGAATTTCGCTCCTAAAACAAATTCTTTTCCATCTGCGGACGTGGGAGTATCGATAGAGGTGTGGCAGAGATGTATTATGCACTCACTTCACTCGCCCCTCACTTCACTCGCCCCTCACTTCACACACCCTCACTTCACTCAGATCTAACTTTACTCAGTCCACGCTTCACTCACCCTCACTTCACCCACCCTCAGTTCACACTTTACTCAGTCCACGCTTCACTCACCCTCACTTCACCCACCCTCAGTTCACTCACCCTTAGTTCACTCAGCCCTAATTTTACTTAGTCCACACTTCACTCACCCTCACTTCACTCATTCTCACTTCACTCATCCGCACTTTACACACCTTCACTTAATTGACGCTCATTAAAATATGAACACAGCTGAGGTGTCCTGTTCATAGCTTACTGATCGTTTGTCAAGGACTTCCATCCGGAACAGTAGGTGGAGGATAGTGACTGTCTGCATTACAGTTACAGAGTTTTAGTTGTATTTTTGACTACTGTATTTTCTCATTGTCACAGACACTATACCCTTTTTACGCAAACTTGACCTAAAATCGCCAACTTTTCATCTTCAGTACTGAATTGTAACAAGAGATTAAGGCAATAATACGATACTAATCACTAAGGATTGCTGCTAGAAGGAAAGGGAGCTTTAGTACTGTCTCTGTCTGCCTTCGAGCTACGTGAAATAAGCAAAAAACGAAAAAGGTGGGGACTAAGAGTAACAGTATAGGTACAATATACAAGGTGTACGTTAATTAGTAGGTACTGAATAGATGGTAGTTACCTGTATTACTTAAGAAGTCCGTGATCTTTCCAAGCTATCCACAGCCTCCATATCGGAGTGGTGGTGTAATGCAGGGCGGGCAATTGCTCTCATCCTCTTATCTAAGGCTTATCTGCGGCTATCAGGGTGAACGCCGGAGACTTTGCATGTGATATTTCCGGACCCAGCAGCAGTGATATCTATTTTCTGCCCGATATATCCTCTATGTTGTGTTTACATTTTGAAAGGCTGGTGTTAATATGTATCGTATGTATGGATGGATGTTTGTGTGTGTACAGTAGGTAGGTAGGTAGGTAGGTAGGTAGAGAGAGAGAGAGAGAGAGAGAGAGAGAGAGAGAGAGAGAGAGAGAGAGAGAACTACAATGGGACAGTGATAACCAGGAAAGAAGTACAGCATATAAGGTATTACACAAAGCACAGTTCGTCGATCGTGTAACTGCGTCGTGTTATCGCAGCAGTGAATCGCAAAACTTCTGGCACACTAAAGCCATGAACCGGCATAAGTAGAGAGAGAGAGAGAGAGAGAGCAGAAAAACAACCTACGGCCAGTCACCCGAGTCAGGTTAATTCCAGTCTGTCGTATCAGGATAATTGCAGTCGTTTCAGGTTTTCATAAATCCACTTAACGCTCCCACGGGTCATTTGTCAGGTCACTTTAGGATTAAGTAGGGTGATTTACGTACGGTTAATTAAATCTACCAGGTCAGCAAATCGACTCATACCTACCGGTATTAGATCCACTGAGATCCAATGCGCTCCACTTAAGGGAACTTCAGGCTTGTTCAGTCGGTTCAGTTTTACCCATTTATATCAGTTTAGGTCCATTTCTGTAATTCAGAGGTCCTCATTCTCGTCAAGCAAGGAGGCTCCCTAACACCTCTTCCTTAGAGATTTATTTTGGGTCAGGCTGGTTAATATCACTATGTACCTAACTTATCCAGAGTATGGCAATTTTAGAAAGACCTGAGCAACACAGAAAGACGATAGTAACGTATAGCAAACAGAGTAAATCGCCTAGGGAGAGATAGGAGCTTCCTCAACCGATGTGAATAGGGTCCTAGGTCATGTCATCCATATGTACGCTCAGGCAGGTTACATTTATTCTCATGTCAGTCTTTTATAGTCTCACCAATCTAAAACCAAGGTTTGGGTGGAGTCCAGCCGGGGATTTCCCGGCGTACAGCGTTGCCTTGTTTCCTATACTCTGATTGGGTAGTGGCTGACCTGACACCGTTAGAGTTCGTCCGCTCACACCTCGCCACCTGGCCTGACATGACTTCACCCACTTCTGTGTGTGTTTTTGTGTGTGTGTGTTTTTTTTTTTTTTTTGTGTGTGTGTAAAGACAAACTAATTTAAGTTATAAATATAATTTAAGTTATATATATAACAAAGTGAACAGTGGAAGCACGTGACAGAAGCTTAAATCTCCCTCCAATGGATTAACTCCCAGTATGGGCCTGGATGTTGCCGCTCGTGAGTGTTTTAACTTATTTATTTCTATTAAGAAAATAGCGTATGTTCTACTGATTCCTTCAAATTATATTATAAACGTAATTGGTACATTACTTACCCAACTTAGAACTACCGTGAAAGTCGGTAAAAGTAACTACTTTTTTTCAGCACCACTGTAAAATATGTATGCCACGTTTCTTTAGTGATATACAAGAGCCATATGCATTACAAGTTTACCTTCCTTTGATATGCTGGAATACTTACGTTTATATTGTATTAGTATGTGTGTACGTATCTGTGATGCCTATTACATATATAACAGAATCTACTCATCACTCGTTTAGGAAGTATGGCATGGCTGCACCCAGCGCCAGACCCCACCCAAACCTTGGTTTTAGATTGGTGAGACTATAGTCATTTCAGATTATCACAGATCGAGTCAGGCTGTGTTTATGAAAGTTTGTGCCAAAAAAGTGGGCCCTGTCGATTCAGTGCTTTTCAGGATTAAAAAAAAAAAAAAAAAAAAAATGTAATATCCAGTATGGCGCCACAGTGAAAAACCGATACCCGGTATACAATGAAGCGAGAATCACGTAGCGGTAATGAGAATCGGTGCCATGTGCGAAATTAGAGTTCGGCTGGATCACTGGAAAGCTGACTATTCGAGGAAGAGGATGGAGAAAATGCGAGAGGTGGATAGGGCTGATTAGGCCAACACTTAACTAATATTGTTTCTCGTCTGCTGACCGTATCCCATCATCTGAGCCCATGATGGTTAATGGAGGGATAGGAGGAGGGTGGATACTGTAACAGAAACTGTAACAGCAATTTTGAGGTATACTGCGGGACTAGAGCTAGGAAGGAGAGTGATATCCAGAAGTAACTGTTCTCCCTGCTGGCTACGTATGAATGGGAAGAGGTATATGTATCAAGAGATGCAGATTAGAGTCGTGTTCACCTGGCACTGTATATATTAGAGTCTGTGTACATCATCACTATGCCTCCGACGGATTTCGAACGTATGCTAGAAAATGAAAAGCCATACCAAGGCCTGATGATACTCTGCTTCACCACCATCATCATCACACACGTAAATGTCCATCACGGCCTGGGTATCGGACACAAGACTCGGGTCACCTGCACGTCGCGAGCGGAGTGCCATACTGCTGCGCTGTCTTAGTTCCAGGATGGAATGAAGTCGGTGGCAAAACGCGTCGGAGCGTCTGTGGTGGAGGAAGTACCGTAAAGAGTTATGTCAGTGAGTCAGTGAAAGTTAGATACCTCTGACTGTACCTCCACATGATACAATTTTTGACCCTAGCTGCTGCAAGTGACACAGCTCGACCCTAACTGCGTCTTCATTTGACACAACTTTGGACACCGACAGTACCTGGATGTGACAGAGCTCTTGACTCCAGCTGCATTTCCCTGTAACACAAGCTACCGCCCCAGCTTAACGCTCCTTGAATATATTACTGGCGTATAGTAGAGTTCCCAGTATGGACGAAGTAAAAGTCTTAAGTGAAACATTTCTCCAAAGAAGAGATAGGGGAGAATGGTTAGCACACGTCGATGCCTTCCGCTCAGCCTCTTATGACGGAGGTGACGAGAAAAACTACCCTTCCCCGCGACAGAGGACAAAAACGTCGCTGTCTTGCTACCCTCTGTGTCGTAACTTCTCCCGCTGCTTGATTAAGTCTCCCAGTTAGCGAAAGGTGTAGTTATGCGTATTTCCCGGACGGCGCTGGTGCTGGATACAGCCTTAATCTCATTAGTTCCTCTCGACATTATTGCCCCGCTGAGATAATGTGCAGGCTAATTAAATTTATATATGAATTGCACAGCTCTCCATGGGAACCGTGAACATGGGGGGTAAAGGGGAGAGAGAGAGAGAGAGAGAGAGAGAGAGAGATAGTCCAGGGGTAAGAGATGAGGGTGTGAGAAGAGGACAGACATGTGGGTAGAAGAGGAGGTAGTGGATGAGAAGAGAAGGAAGATAATAAAAATAGGAGCATGCACAGGGGGGGAGGGGGGAGGAGAGGTAAGAAAGAAGATGGAAAACAGGGTGAGGAAATGAGGGGAAGAGGAGGCAAGAGATGTCATGAGGAGGGAGAAGGGTGAGGAAAGAAGGTGGAAGGAGTGGAGAGGGTAAGCAGGGAAGAAAATAAGGGAAAGAAGAAGAAGAAAAGTGGAGGGAGAGGATTGAACAGAGATGAGGATGAGGATAAGTGTAAGGATAGGAGGGGCGAGTGGGGGTTGGTAAGTGAAGGAGGGGAAGGGGCTGGGGGGGGTAGGTAGAGGAGGGGAAGGGGAAGGGGAGGATAGGGCAGGTGAGGGGAGGAGACGAGAGAGGGGACGGAAGGGAGGGGGTGAATATCTAGTTTAATGCCGTGGCCTCTGCTGCTGCCGTGTATTGGCTAATTGCATGCTGAAAGTTACCTGTGTATTAATAATCATGACGCATAATAATAATAAATGACGCTGGCAGTTTATCAGGTGATTTTAAGATTACCCGTGCTTCTGTTTCCCTTATTTTTTTCACTACGTTTTACTTCTTTTCAGTACGATGACGTCTCTTTCTTGGTGCTCCCTCCCCCCCCCTCTCTCTCTCTCTCTCTCTCTCTCTCTCTCTCTCTCTCTCTCTCTCTCTCTCTCGTGTGGACCGTAATGAAAACTATATCTAACCTCTCGGGTTCGAAAATCTGCAGCTGAGCAAAATCGTCTGGAATAGCCAAATTAAATCGAAAAAATAATAATACGTGAACCTTCTCACGGTCGGAATAATTCTACTATTTTTTCATAGCTATTGTCAAGATATAAAGCTGAATGTAGTATGGGAGCCTGATAGTGTTAATACAGCTGTTATTAACCCTCTTAACTCTGATATTTAATTGCTCCTGATGACGGACGATTTTATTCAGCTGAGAGTGAGCTATAGGAACCTCAAAATGTTTTAAATAATGTTTTCATCTAATAAATACAAATAAGATGAGAGATTGTTAATCTATCTATCTACAGCCAGACGCCATAATCCCATAAGGGGGGGCCTATTGGTCTTCGAGTTAGTTGTTTTACGGGAAGGGGCACTAACCCTTCGCCAACCCACTTGCTGACACGTAGGGCACATGTGTGGGTTGGTTATATGGTTACCACCCAGCGTTGTAAATGGTTTCCTGGCTTGCAGGAAAGCATTAGGCTTGTCACTCAATGTAAAGCCACCTGAAAAGGATAGAAGAGTAATAAAGTGACAGGAAAGATGGAAGAAATAGGTAGAGCGGAGGACAGACACAGAAAAAGAATGATAAAAGTGAAGGAGGAAGCAGGCAGCACTACATCAAGTGAGTGGATGATGGTCGCCACCACCTGCCATATGGTTAAGACCTTTTTATTTAATTGTCCCTAATGACGGACGATTTTATTCAGCTGAGAGTAAACTACAGAAGCCTGAGATTGTTTGGATAATGTTTGCCCCTTATAAACACAAATACGATTGGATAATTTCAGAGACATCATTTTAGATAAAATTTGAATCTTTTAAATACGAATACGACTGGAGATTTTCAGGGACATAGGATTGGATGTGTGAGGGGTTCGGGGGTTCATTCGCCTCGAAATATATCTCTCTTCATCTCTCTCACTAGTAAAATATTATTAGTTTTATGCTTATTTTTCCATCCGCGTTTATATACAGTTTTTCAATAATTTATACGAATGCTGACGGACAAATTGGATATGCGTGTTTTTTTTTCTTTTTAGATTCATTTGCATCGATATACGTAGCTCTCAATCTGTCCCCGGTAAAAATATTATTAGTTTTAAGTGTAGTATTGCATCCTTGTTTATTTACAGTTTTTCGCCAATTTATACAGATGATGACGGAGAAATTGTGTGTGTGTGTGTGTGTGTGTGTGTGTGTGTGTGTGTGTGTGTGTGCGTGCGTGCGTGCGTGCGTGCGTGCGTGCGTGCGTGCTTGCGCGCTTGAAGGTCCTTTTACATCGAAATGCACTTCTGTCCATCTCTCACCAGTAAAATATGACTTTTAATCGCATTATTTCATCTTTGGCTATGTACAATTTTTAAGTAAGTTATTTATACAGACATTGGGGAACGAATTATATGCGTATTTCACTTAATGTTACAAAATTTTGATCTTTTTTTCTGCATCTGTACCTCATAAATATTTGGTTTAGTATAATGATTGTCCAAAGTGGAGAACAAACTGGTGTATTTTGCTTCTTCATAGTAGAGGAAAAATTAATACCAGTTTTGTATCGCTTTTGCATAGAATAATACCTGATTCCAGACTATTGTTTTCATATTTCGCTGTATAAATGAACTTTGAATATGATTACAGAATTTCAAGGGTAAATTTATCGTTCCTACACTCTGTACCGTATCTTTAATGTAGCGAGACATACTGTATCTGTTTGTCCTCCAGTAGCGAAATAATGAAATAATTTTATATTTTCCCTTTTTATTTAATAAGATTCACCCATATTGAACCTTGTTACATAAATTCCAGGATACCGGTTGTACCTATCTCTGCACCCAATCATTATTTTAACTGTTGTACCTGTTTACATAAATTTCCAGTTTTGTACCATTCACTGTACCATTATTTTTAACGTTGGACCTGCTTACGTAAATTCCAGGATAACATTTGTACCGTTCGCTGTACCGTTTCCACCCTTTGTATCTCAGGTGCAGGGAAATCCATCTCTGTATATCACACTGGGACCTTCCAACTTTCACAGCATTCTGCAGTACAAAATTATGGCCCTTTCCTGAGCGATTACTGGCCAGCTGGTGAGCATTCAGGCAGGTGTGTGTGTGTGTGTGTGTGTGTGTGTGTGTGTGTGTGTGTGTGTGTGTGTGTGTGTGTGTGTGTGTGTGTGTGTGTTTCCCTAGCCTCTGTTTGTCTACCAACCCAAATATATGCCACGATGAATTTAACAGGCTTTTCAGGTAATGCAGTTTGTTGGCCTCATATTATTACTATTTTTATTATTATTATTATTATTATTATTATTATTATTATTATTATTATTATTATTTTTGCTACTACCATTGCTACTACTACTACTACTACTACTACTACTGCCACCACTGATACTGTTACTTCTATCTTTATTTTTATTTTTATTTTTTGCAATTATATGGGGCGGATTTCATTTCGTGCTGGTTCGACTTGATCTGTATTTTATTTGCATTAGTGTCATGTAGTAAAGTCCCCGCCTTGTACTCCCAGACTCCCATGACTACATCTCAGCGGACTAAAATCGTCAGGCGTTGGATGGAGTAGAATATTAGAGTTGTTCCGATCATGAGGGAGTTTCTGGTGACAGCATTAACACTCTGATGCTTCTATGACAGGCAAATAAAATCATCTGGTGTTACGTGAACTTGATGTTAACGTAGAATGGGAGAGGGTTAATAGTTACGATATTAACACTTAGGGATCTGCGGTTCACTCAGCCGAATAAACTCGTCTCATTAGCTGGCAGAGAATACTAGAGCTGTCTTCATCATGAGAAGGCTGAATAGTCTCACTCCGGTTGATAAAATCGTCTCGTTAACTGGCTGGGATTACTAGACCTATCTCCATCATGAGAGGGTTAAATAAATGATAAGAGGGTAAAGTGGCTTAGCTAATGCAGCATAGGATTTAGATTTCGAGCACAAGATGAAAGTTTGTGCTCGTTATGTGCTTATCCCTTCGAGCTGAGGATGCCACTTCTGTAACATTCTAGTGAACAGCATACGGTTTTGGTCAGCTTCGGGGAGGACTGTGGTAGTAAGGAGGCAGAATGTGTTAAGGCTGTGGTCTTTATATCCAGATCTTCCAGTACTTAACGCTAAGAAGTGCTATGGAAAGGAGCCGATGCGTTGTTTTTTTTCTGCCAGTGAGTTACATGACATATACTTACAAGGAAAGAAATTCTGTGGAAGGGATGTAGAGCCGTCGCCTTATTTTCTTCTGTCCCTGAGTTACTTGAGATAAATTGTATATGGACGAAAGTCTGAGCCAAATTTAGTTGAAGGAATTAAATGGTATTATTAGAGGGCTGTGTCTTCGTGCACTGTCACTCATAAAAGATAAGTAGGTTCTGTGTGGGTGTGTGGGAACTTAACCGTATCTTTGTTTTAGATGACGAGTTTGTTTGTTCCGACATGAGAACACACACGAATCCATTTACTTAAAGTGCTCTGTGTGCGTTTGTTACTAGGGAGTTATTAGTACAGTTAACCTCACTTGGGATATAGATGAGTAACTGTTAACTGTATTGTATGGGTTAACGTAAGAGGATAGATTCTGAATGTTTGTTATTCTGCAAATTGTGCTGAGAGTTAATCATCAACCTAATCATCGTTGTCTGTCGGCATAAAGGAAGGAAATATATTTCATTATCAGCGACCTCGGGGATGGAATGCACCTTACAGCAAAGTACCGAACATTGGCCATCTTTCTGACTCCGTAACATTTTTTTTTTCCCTATCCGACTTACATTATCGACTTCCTGACGTGCTATCTATTCCCAACACATGCGTATGCAGTATCTCTCTGTATCATGCAAAGCCACTCTTAACTAGCGATAAAGACGCTTAACAGTGTACGTTTTTCTAATTGCAATACATATCTCTTGCTTGTAATTTCTCTGATATGAAGTTTACCTCCCTCTTAACATGCAGGTATGCCACAGTCTAACATCTAGTACCCATCTCTAGTATGCAATCCAGTATACCTGTCTAACATTCAGTACTCCTTTTTGACATGCAGTACACCTCTGACATGCAGTATATATTTCTCACTAACATGCAGTACCGATGCATCTCACATTCAGTATCCCCTCTCTAACATGAAGTACACCTGAACATGCAGTACTCCTCCCAAACATACTGTACTCTCTTTTGCACATTCAACTTTTCCTCAGCCATATCGTACTCGTTGTTAATCTTCTTCCCCGAGCCGTGAGAAATTGCTCTCCACTCACAGTACCAACACCACCACCCGCCAAATCATCTCCCGCCTCCCTAACAATTCACAACCACTTCCCTCCCCCACACCTTCTCACAAGTTACACCCCCCTCACCCCCATCCATCCCTTTCCCTCTCTCCCTCCACTCCATTATCTTTCTTTCCTCCCTCCACACTCCTCTCTCTCCTCCTTCACAGTCACCGTCCTCCACCTCACAAGTTACAACCCCTCCCCCCTCCTCTCCACCTTCTTCATCCCCCCCTCCCTCCCCATTACTCTTCCCCTCTCTGTTTCTTGACTTCCCTTTCCCTCCTCTCCCTCTCTTGCTTTTACTATCTCCCCTGCCTTTCACACATATCCCTCCGTTTCATGTTACTCTCTCCCCTTCCTACGTCCCTTTCCTTCATCCTTCTCCTCTTCATTCACTCGCTTTCCTCCTCTGCACACTATTCCCTCCTTCACAATTTACACCCACCTCCCCTCTTTCAATATGTTTCCCTCCCTCCCCTCCCCTCCACTTATTCTTTTTTCCTTCCTCCCCTCCACACTCTCCCCTCTCTCACCTCCTTCAAAAATTACACTCCCTTCCCTCTCCAACCTCCCTCCCCTGCATCTCCTCCCTTCCATCCTCTTCCTCCCTTTCATCTGTTTCCTTTCCCGTCATTTCTTCCTTTTCTCATTTCCTTCTGCTCTTTATTTTCCATTTCATTCCTCCCTCACGACATACACCCCCACCTTCCTTCCCATCCCCTCCCTCCACTCTTCCTTCCTTCCTCTTTCCTCCTTCCTTTTCCTCAGTCATCTCACTCTCTCTTTCTCCCCGACTCCCATCCCCATCCCATCTCCTCACTTTGCTCCGCCTATAATATTTCCATACCTTCATTCCTTTTTCCAACTTGTTTCCCATTTGCCCCCTTCGCTCCACACTCTTCCATCCCTCTTCTTCCCCTGTCTCCTCTCATTCGGTAGCTTCCCCATTTCCTTCACTTTTCTCCATTCTGCTTCTTCTTCTCCCCTACCCCCCTTTCCCTCTCTTTCCATCACTTTCCTCCCTTCTGCTTCTTCGTCTCCCCTCCCCTCGCTTCCCTCCACACTTTTTCTTACTTCAGAGCTCACACTCCCTCTCATATTTCACCCCTTCCCCTCCCCCACCCACTACTCTCTGCTTCTTCACCTCTCCTAACTTCGTTATTTCTCTCCCTCTTTCCCTGACCTATCTTCTTACCCTCTCCATTTCACTCCTCTCCCCACATCTTCCATCTCTTTCTCCTTCTTTTTCTCTACTTTCTTCTCCCTCTCTCCTTTTTCCTCTTTCTGTTAGTCCTCTCTCCTCCCTTTCCCCTCTGCTTCCTCTTCCTCTCTCCTCTCACCTCTCTCTCCTCTCAACTCTCCCTCTCTTGTTTACTCCTTCAGCTTCTCTCCTCTATCCTCCCTCTCTTGTCTACTCCTTCGCCGTCTATCCTTTGCTCTCTAGCCATCTCCCTCTCCTTCTCTCCTCTCTCCTCCCTCTCGTACACTCTTCTCTCATCTACTTCTTTTCCTTCTCTTCTTCTTCTCTCTCTGTCGTCCCCTCCTCACCCCCCTTCCACTCTCGATCTCCCTCTCCTTCTCTCCTCTCTCCTCCCTCTCTCACATTCTCCCCTCCATCCCTCATCTACTCCTTTTCCTTTTCTCCCTCGTCCCCTCCCCACCTCCCGTCCCCTCTCGCTCTCCCTCTCCCAGCACGGCACATTTCCGAACTCAAGAGCGTCCACCCCACACATCCTCAGAAGTAACTCCCATCTTGGAATTTCCTTCACGTAGATCGCATATAAGACTTGCTGCCGGGAAGTCTCATCGGGGCAACGGGTTTGGGGAGTGAGACTTGCTGCGGTGAGCTTTTGGTGGGGTGAGGCTTGTGATGGTGAGACTTTGGTGGGGCGAGACTTGTGGGGCGAGTGAGCTTTTGGTGGGGTTAGACTTGTGGGGTGAGTGAGCTTTTGGTGGGGTTAGACTTGTGGGGTGAGTGAGCTTTTGGTGGGGTGAGACTTGTGATGGTGAGACTTTGGTGGGGTTAGACTTGAGGGGTGAGTGAGCTTTGGAAGAGGTGAGACATTATGGTGAGACTTTGGTGGGGTGAGCCTGTTGAGGTGATACTTTTTGCAGTGAGCTTTTGGTGGGGTGCAACAGTGAGACTTTGATGGCATAAGTCTTTTGGAGTGAGACATTTGCAGGGAGCTTTTGTTGGGATGTGACATATGGTGAGGTTGGCTGTACTGAGGCTAGTAGGATAAGCCATTTGAGATGAGACTGGTGATTTATTTGAGGCTTTTGGTGGGTCAGACTTCGGCAGGTGACATTAATGTGGCTTTAGTGGGTGAGACTAAGTGGTACTCTGACAGGGGGAACTTCGTGTATTCAGACTTTGTGTATTAAGACTTATGGTAAAACGCGACATATTTGACGTTGGGTGGGCTACGTTTCTGCTTGGGTGACTTTGGTGGGATAAAAATTAGGAAGATACCATAAGGCTTAGCAGTGGACCAAGTGAGAGAAGTGTTGCGTACGAAAAATAAAAGCTTCTTAGGGTAAAAACATGACGTAGTGCAAGATAACCCTTTGGATACGGAGTTTGTCTGTCGATTTAATTCCACGTAAGAGAATTCGTAGTAAAAGGTTTTACAAAGAATGTCGAGTAAATTTTATGGTTGGCAAATACCTTACTGAATTATCCCATTAACTGAAGACGATTATAATTATCCAGCCAAGAGACACGGTTAACAAGGGCGTTCTTGACGGAAATCTGCCACATCATTTCGAGGAGAGAGAGAGAGAGAGAGAGAACATATTATTTCTTCCTCCTTCATTGTGTCTGGTATTGTACAGCACAGTCGTCTCGGCTGTAGGAACAAGAAATTATAATATAGATGTTATAAAGTTCAAGGAGTTAGTAGAGACTGTGAGTACCTCCTAGAGTCCAGGAGCTCTCTCAGAAGTTTATTATAATTTTCCTGCGTTAGTAAAAAATAATAAAATACGTCTTTATTGAGAAAGGTAAATTAAATCACCACAGGTCAACTAAATAGAACTTGATTATATTTTCCTCATTTCACTAGCACTTCTTTCTTATTAATTTTTTTAATCCCTTCAGGCCGATGACGTGATTTTTACTTTGTGTCCACCTGTTCATGTTATTTTGGTTTGAAGAGGCATTTTATAGTGAAGGAATTTTGTGGAACTCGTCTCTGGCCTCTTTACTGCGAGAGGTTTCCCCAAATTTAAATAACATCGTCAGAAAATTGAAAGACGTTGAAAAATTATATACAAGAGATTAAGACACAGCATATGAAGGTCAATTGGGTAAAATGAATCGCTCAAGAGGAGGGGTTATGCATCGTCCGAGAAGAATGAGAATACGGATCTTGATGTTGTATTTTCGTTTGTTTAAGATGCTCAGTACCATCTTTTTCAAACCAGTCTGTTTCTTTATAGGGCACATTGATTTTCTCGGATGTTATTTTTACTATCTCCATATCAGAATAATAACTCCTTCATCCTAGGAATATCTTCATTTTTTCTAGCTACTTTTAAACGAATTCCTTCAGCTTAAGAGAAAATTAGCCCTTGGTGGGAGGATGTCTGACTTCTCGTATTGAAAACATTATAAATATTCAGGTTGTCCCACGTGTATCGCTTCTCTTGCACTCTGTTAGGTGATTTTTCGAGTGTTCAGGGGGTGATTTTTCGAGTGTTCAGGGGGTGATTTTTCGAGTGTTCAGGGGGTGATTTTTCGAGTGTTCAGGGGGTGATTTTTCGAGTGTTCAGGGGGTGATTTCTCGTGCGTTCAGGGGGTGATTTCTCGTGCGTTCAGGGGGTGATTTCTCGTGTGTTCAGGGGACGGCTTACTCAGCGTTGCCAGTGTCTACCCTGCATTATTTATTCATTCCCTACTCCCACTGTCACACCCACGCAACAGAGCCGTCCCCACAACACACAAGATACCACAGGTGAGAGTCTAGTGGTGGGAAATTTATGGACTCCCCCTGTACAGTTGATTAATACACGCCACTTGAAATAAACTTAATAAATCGCCTGGGAGATGATGTTAGAATTTTCTTTAAGTTTACGAGACTACCGACTGCGCAGCAAAAATTTCTCGTGCGATTACGAAGCTTACCAACACTTCTTCCTTACCGGTTTATTTCTGACTCTACTCCGGTACTACATTCTTGTTTGTTGTTCAAGCAGTTTATGTCGACATTAAAAAAAGAGGAAGCAAAAAAGAGGATGTTTATGGGTAGTTTTGAAAATAAATCGCTAAGGAAGAGGTGCTAGGGAGCCCCCTTACCCGACGAGGATACGAGTCATGGTTGGATGAGACTTGGTAAGTCAAGGCTTATCTCTGTATGCATGGCACTTGTGCCTTATCTCCATAAATCTCCGGTGTGTGTGGCTCTGCTGGTGTGTGTGTGTGTGTGTGTGTGTGTGTGTGTGTGTGTGTGTGTGTGTGTGTGTGTGTGTGTGTGTGTGTGTGTGTGTGTGTGTGTGTGTATTTCCTATGTACCTTCTGCTCTTTCTGTTTCCGGGCTTGCCAGAATTTTTCTTGCATATTTTCATCGTGTGTGTGTGTGTGTGTGTGTGTGTGTGTGTGTGTGTGTGTGTGTTTTAAGATAATGTAATCATGCTGTTGGGCCGGATATCATTGCACTCCCAGATGCTTCTTGGTCAGAATTGGATGCATGCCTTATTTTTTGGGTGTACAAATACAGATGAAATTATATGGTGGAAATAATAACAGGAGAACAAAAGTAGACCTCAGCCCACATCATCTTTCCTGACCATATTAAAAGTATGAGATAGTGAAGATAAAAGAAAAAAGACCTTATCGTTTTGAAGAGGTCACTCACATGGAAGCTATGAATCTTTCGAGGTCAGGTGGCTAAGACCATCTGGCTCCAAGAAAAGCAGCGAGCCGAATTTGCATAGACGTGCCCTGCCTACCGGAGCAATGAAGCGTGGCGAGGCCCAGCTGTGCTACCAACAAAACAATAGAGACGCACATCTGGCCACGACAGGACAGGGCAGGGCAAGGCAGGCCAAGACAGGGTAGTGTAAGGCAGGGCAGGCAGAGCAGGGCGAGGCAAGGCAAGGCAGAGCGTGGTAGGACAGGGCTGGGCAGGGTAGGACAGGGCAGGGCCAAGAAAAGACAATATGCCAGTGAATGTGAGAGGAACCAGGAAGATAATGTTACTTAATTAGGCTCATTTGCTGATTCTGTATCATGCATCGTTAGCAGGAATAAAGAACTGGAAGGGAGGGTTAAGGCCTTGAATGAGGTAATGCGCTTTATTGGCTTAACTTGCCACCTCCAGACGGTTTTAATCAACTTAACATTGATATATTGGAGTGAAGGAGTTAATGAAGGCTATACGGTACCTAACTTTGACTGTTTGAAGTGATTAGATCATATGAATAGAGAACGAATGAAACAAGAAATATATATATAATCGGATAGTAGGGGTTAAGATGATGCGGAAGAAAGAAAATCTGATCGACAAGGGCAACCCGTGACAAGATGGGCAGTATAAATGTGACGTTGCGGGATAAATACAGAAACAAGACGACGATAAAGAGCAGAATTAACGCTCTACCTGCCTTTCCTCAGACTCTGTAATTCCCCAGAGCTATCTCTAAACCTCCACCGTCTCTAGAATGAGGACAATAGAGTTCTCACAGCTCGTTTTCCATCGCACCTGGGAGCTATAACTAAAATAAAGAGGAGAAGCGAGCGTTTTGCATTTCGCGCACGTCACCTTACAATGAGGTCACTTGTGGTTACGAAGACCTAAGAATTAAGTGAGTTTGTGGCACCGCTCCTATGTATAGTCTGCAAATTAAATTATTCTCTCTCTCTCTCTCTCTCTCTCTCTCTCTCTCTCTCTCTCTCTCTCTCTCTCTCTCGGCGAAAATCAGGTCTTGTGTTTGTGGAAATATAATACGAGATTGTGAACAAGGTGAGAATATTACTAAAAGTTGTAAGATTGGTTAGAAGACAATTTTAACCAAGAAAACTGAACTAAAGTCTAAAAAATCAACGAGTGTAATATCAGGATTGAGAATATTAAAGAGTAACAATAAAACGTGTGTCTTTTTTATAATATTAATGTGATTGGGAGAGCGATTGAAGGTGAGAATGTAATTATAAGTTTGATATATTACCCAGGAAGTGATACCAGGGTGAGAATATTCCTGTGAGAGTTTGAGATTATCTTAATAGCCTTTATCATGAAGGGAGGACAGGGGGAAGACAATAGTGGGGGAATATTCGGTGATAAGGCAGCCAATTTAGAGCAGCTGGAGATAGGACAGAGAGAGAGAGAGAGAAAGAGAGAGAGAGAGAGAGAGGAAGGAAGGGGGGCAGACAGACAAAGATAGACAGCCAGACAGTAGGACTGACATTCACAGGTGTACAGACAGACAGGTGGAGTTAGACACACACACACACACACACACACACACACAGGATAGAGAGGTAAGTAAGTAACAAAGGAGTGTCAGAGAGGAGAGAGAACTGATAAGGCGAAGTGTAAAAGAAAGTGTTTTATTTTAAGACATAAAGGGAGTGATAAGAAGAGCATGAGGAAGGGGAAACGATAAAGAGCTCAGAGGAAGGCGGGAGATGGGAGAGAGAGGGATGGGGCTGTGCGAGGGAGAAAAAGGAAATTGAGAGAGAGAGAGAGAGAGAGTGGCAGAAGCGGAAGCAAAGTTAACCTGACTGGAAAAAAGTCAAAAAAATGAAAATGACTCAAAAACGATACAGAGGGAGAGAGAGAGAGAGAGAGAGAGAGAGAGAGAGAGAGACGTAAAAAGTGGTTTTTGTTATATAAAACAAAAATATATCAAGTACATAAAGTCCTCTTGCAAAATAGAAAGTGAGAGAGAGAGAGAGAGAGAGAGAGGAGAGAGAGAGAGAGAGTAGGCTACAAGCGAGCGAGCGAGAGGCAGAACTCGAAGCAAAGTTAACCTGCCGAAAAAAGTAAAAAAAAAATTAAACTGACTCAAAAACGATAGAGAGAGAGAGAGAGAGAGAGAGAGAGAGAGAGAGAGAGAGAGAGAGAGAGGCACAAGTGGAAGCAAAGTTAACCTGGCTAAAAAGAGTCAAAAAAATAAAACTGACTCAAAAACGATACAAGAGAGAGAGAGAGAGAGAGAGAGAGAGAGAGAGAGAGAGAGAGAGTACGAGCGAGCGAGCTAGAGGCAGAAAGGGAAGCAAAGTTAACCTGACGAAAAAAAAGTAAAAAATAAAAAATAAATAAAACTGACTCAAAAACGATACAAAGTGAGAGAGAGAGAGAGAGAGAGAGAGAGAGAGAGAGAGAGAGAGAGAGAGAGAGAGAGAGAGAGAGTAGGCTACAAGCGAGCGAGAGTGGCAGAAGTGGAAGCAAAGTTAACCCGACGAAGAGAAAGTCAAAAAAATAAAAATATCTCAAAAAAAAAAAAAAGATACAAAATAAAACCATGAAACGTTACATAGAGATTAAATTTCGAGACGATGACCATAAATTTTGGCTTTGCTGTATTGAATATATGTTCCCTGCAATTTATGTTATACCCTTTTTTTCCGATTTATTTCTCGCCCCCCCCAAAAAAAAAAAAAAAAATGAATAAATAAATAAAGTACACTCCACTAATAATCACGCTTAAAAATAATAATAATAAAAATAAATGAATTGGTGTCGGTGGGCGGCCATGATGAAGTTGGAAGGCAGTGAAAAAAAATAAATTCTTGTTTTTACGAAGCCAACTTTACTAATATATTTCCGGAGAGTTTGCCGCGACATTTAGGTCAAAAATGAATGAAAAAGTTTCGGATATATTGTTGATGACAGAGAAAGAGAGAGAGAGAGAGAGTGAGAGAGAGAGATCAGTAATTATTAAATCTCTTAGGAAAATACATCAGAGAGAGAGAGAGAGAGAGAGAGAGAGAGTCTACTGCAAAAAATGCACTAATTACATCGTCAAGAATGTAATAATGTGCTACTTACCGAAAGATGGCATGCGGAAGGGGTATAAGAGGTAGGTGTACTGTCCCCTCTATCTGTCTACCAATCTATCTATCTGTCTATCTGTCTGCCTATCTATCTATTGCCAGATGTCTTCACGTAAGGGGTGGGCCACAAGCAAATCGCCTCTGTCACCCTGTCCTATACCATTTGACTGTCAGCCCTCCATCTCACGCATACCCTCTCGAATATATCTCTCACTCCTCCATCTCTCCCTTGCCACCCCCCCCCTTCCTCCTCACTCACATATACTCTTCTAGTCAGTCTCTTATTCTCCTTCCTTCCTTTCACATCATCTAAACTGCCATCTCTGCGTCTTGAATGCTGATCCTTAGCAAGCGATTAGCACTAGAATCTGGCGCTAGTCATGAAGAAGTGCTACAGGAAATAAACCGCAAAATTATCAACAAGTGAAAGAAAATACTAGGAGAGACACGTAACATTTATGACTAGTTTTGGGCTTCGCTAAAATCTTTGTGAGTGAAACAGCTAGCTTCCGAAAAACATTAGTGGGTGAATTACGGACGGAGCCGCTCCAAGAGATACACCTGGATCTTAAACTGTTCCAGGTTAAAGTGGACGAAGTATAGATTAGCGCTTAGTCGTAAAGTACAGATTATTTCTTTACTATATTCACCATTTGAAGGTATTATAGTGTCCTTACTCTGACCTGAGAAGATCCATAACACCTTTTAGCTCGGTTAATGATCAGATGTAGCCAGACTGGAGGTTTCATTTGTCTACTAACCAAGGAGACTCATTCGTACCTCATAGTAACCAAGGAGACTCATTGCTGCCTCATAACCAAGGCCATACATCATCCAGTCTGTTTAAATATTAAAGGTTAATTGACACTCAGGCTCCTATGACCCACTCAGATGAACAAAATCGTCTGGAACTGGCTGGAGTAACGTACTGGAATTAATTGCCACCATGGTGGGTTTAATGGTGATAGTATTGACTCTCTTAGGATCATAATTAGCTGAACGAAATCGTCTGGAATAAAATGAAATAAAATGCTAGAGTTGATCTTCAGAGGGTTTAGCAAGATCTGGTTTAGTTTTAAGTCTCGAGATGGTTTATCCCCTTGGCAGAGGTGATTTTTTTTCCCCTTTCAGTAGTACGAGTAATAATGGTACTTGCTGCATAGATAATAATAATAATAATAATAATAATAATATAATAATAATAATAGTAATAATAATATAATAATGATAATGATAAACACACACACACACACACACACACACACACACACACACACACACACACACACACACACACACACACAAAACTGAACGGTCAATATCCATTTGCCAGGCATTCCACCAACCTCGTCTTGCACCTCCCTTGCTCCAGGAAAGAAAAAAAGAAAAGAAAAAATAATAAGTGGCTGTATCTCTGTGTTGAAGTGATATGCAAGGCCAGTAAACATGATATCGACGTAGCAGGCCATAAGCACGCTGTTAGGAGAGCCAGGGGAGGCTTGATAAGGCGAATGAGGCGGGGGTAATGCCAGCCTCATCCACCTAATGGTCTTGCAGAAAACGCCAAAATTGCTTAAAATATGAGTCAACGTTTCCTTTACATTTCTAGGATTCCGAAACACTGAACCAGGATTTTAGGCCATTTGACTCCAGTTCATTTTAATTCTTTCGCCTTTTAATCTTGCCCGGAAAAGTTTGCAGCTTAATTTACGTAGCTCAGTGAAAATCAAGCTTCCACATAAAATCAGACCAGCAGCGCTGTATTGTTTCCCTTTAGTCATAGAGTTTGAAAGCACACACACACACACACACACACACACACACACACACACACACACACACACACACACACACACACACACACACACACACATCCAAACTTTCCCATCAACATGCGATAAAGTTTAGAGCTCAGCAAACAGTTCAACGCATGTTTTAGAATTCATTGGATATTAGTTTTTCATTTCACTAAGGGAAATATCTGAATCTCCATTTCATTTCCAGTCTTGTCTTGCATTTTCGTCCCATAAAGTTCCCTGTGCGAGATACAAGGCTGGTTCTTTGTATTTCCCTGCCCCTGTACCCTACCGTACCCCTGGTCTTTTATCCCTTAATTCGGCACCAATTTTCCATCCCTGTTCCGGGAAATGAGACACGTTTTTCACCATCCCCTTTTCATATGAAGTTGCAACGTTTTTCTCTTTTTACCTTTTTATTCAAACTTTTCTTTTAATGACTTGTTCTCATGAAGTATAAAGTTAACAGTTTCTCTGCGACAACACCACTTCATAATTTATTCTTGCCAACTTTAGATTTTACTTAGAACAGACCTTTCATGTTGCCATCATGGTCCCAGGCTCATATGAACATGAACCCGATGGACTGCAGGCTGAAGTTTGATTTATGTTCATTCTGGCTACCCCTAGATGATTTTGCTCATCTTAAAAAAATCTCTGAAACCTCAAATAGTTGTTGTTGTTGTTGTGGTATCAAGCTCATGTGGGGCGAGAACCCGTCAGACTACCAGCTGAAGTTGTCTTTTTCCTGCAGTGCACATCCTCCTTTCGTGGGACAGGGAAGGGGTTGATAGAAGAGAGTTGAAAACCAGTGGCCAGTAACCCCTCCACATCGAGACGTTTCTACTAGGCTAAATTAAATCGTCTTGATAGCAAAGATAGAAATAAGAAAGATATCGTATTGAAGGTTAAATGGTTCATCATCACTGCAGCTTGGATGTGGGATCGTCAGGGATTCAAGTTCGTAAGTTGCCTCAGTAGTAGAGAGATTCTTCATAAGTTGGTATCAGATTCTTCATTCATAAGTTGTCTTAGTTGTGGACAGATTCTTCATAAGTCGTCTCAGTAGTGGACATACTCTTCATTCCAAAGTCGTCTCAGTAGTGGACAGATTCTTCATATGTCGTCTCAGTAGTGGACAGATTCTTTATAAGTTGTCTCAGTAGTGGACAGATTCTTCATAAGTTGTCTCAGTAGTGGACAGATTCTTCATATGGCGTCTCAGTAGTGGACAGATTCTTCATAAGTTGTCTCAGTAGTGGACAGATTCTTCATAAGTTGTCTCAGCAGTGGACAGATTCTTTATTCCTAAGTCGTCTCAGTAGTAGGAAGATTTTTCATTCATACTTGAACCTATATTTTATTAATACAGGTTCAGTTTTGACATACTAACGGCGTTTATGTTTTTCCCGTGGTGGTGTTCAGTTTTGGGAAGACCTGTATGATTGGTTTATGAAGGTTCTAATTGATTTCCTTCTGTATGAGGGGGTTAATGAAGGCTTTAATTATCCTCCTGTATGAGGGTCAATGAAGGCTCTAATTGACCTCCTACTGCATGAGGGGGTTAATGAAGACTCTACGTATCCTATCCAAGTTGGGAAATCTTTCATGTAAAAAAAATCATCTAGAAGTAGCAGTAATGAGATAGGTAAGGACGATGTTATTGCAGTGAAGATATTTACTTAAAAACACCAATTATGCCGATGCCTTACGTCCGCTGATACAAGGAAGTTAGGGAACCAGTATTATTAGAACAAAGATTAGAGCTCAGCGTCACGCGTAGAGATTTGTTTCGCTGAAAAAAATAATTCAAAAATAACAAGCTGAAAAGAAAAGCAAAAATATACCTCATCGCCGAGAAAGGCGTAATCTCTAAAATTATTTCTTTCAAACCCTCCACCGCGATGACGTCATTTCAATTTAATCCTCCTACCACATTTATTTTTAGCCAAAACAAGATCTCTCAAAGGGAAGGGGATTAGAAACGTTGGCTATAAACGTTTACCGAGCGATGACGTCTTTCTGTGTCTTATTCACGCTAGTCTGACGAATTTATCCAGCTTAGGGGAGACCTCACGTAGTAGTAGTTAGTGGTAGTAGTAATAGTAGAGTAGTAGTAGTTGTTGTTGTTGTTGTTGTCGTTGTTATTGTTGCTGTTGCTGTTGTAATAGTAGTAGTAGTAGTAGCTGTTGTTGTTGTTGTCCCACGTTCTTTTGAAGTGTGAACCCAGTGGACTGCTGGCTGAAATTGTCCTCCTCCTGCAGTCCACAGTCCTCTTTTGTGGGGGATAGGGAAGAAAGTGGGGGACGTCTGTATAACCAGGTAATGGAGCGACCCAGTCATATCGGTGCCACCACGTGAAGGCGTCCTTCTCCAGCACCACCTCACGTAGTAATGGGGTAAATCGCAGTTGTATTTCTTTCAGCTTGTTCAGTATTATGACACCTTTCTCTTTTAATCCTTCTTCCACCACACGCTTTAATTCAGGTCCAGAAAAAACATATCATTATGAAGGGAGTCGGAAAAGGTATTCATTTTCTCCTGAGATACAGAAACGTCCTTTGTATCCTAATCTTGTTTTTCTCCGTCGAATTTATCCGTAATAATGAACATAACTGCTTGCGCAAAGTCTTAGGATATTTATAATCATTAAGAAGTCGGCTTAGTCTATTTACACTCGAAGTTTTGTGTGTATTATTTAAATGACTTTTGACAGCTTAGGATGCACGTTGCTGGAGAATTAGTCAGTGCCATTTTTACTCTGCTGTTGTGCATAGACTTATATTTGTTTCCCTCTTCGATATTTTGAGAGCAGGAAGATACATAATCCGCTCATATGCATTTTGTAATTAATACACATAGTAGTGAAAACTGAGGCAAAATACAGTTTCCACATTAGGCCTAGATGATTTTTTTCTCCTTCATAATTTGCCTTAACTCATCTGCTTATTTGTCACAGATCAGCGTTACGTGTCGATTGTGATATACCTGCTCGTTCTAATTTGCTCCCAGACTCGACCTTCCCTCCACACATGAAGATTCACTAGATGAACTGACCGTACTTACTCTGATAACGTATTTGCAGGAAGTGTGAAGTTTCTGTTCTATCCCTTTCTTGTCCTTCGTGACACACACACACACACACACACACACACACACACACACACACACACACACACACACACACACACACACACACACACAACACAACACACACCTAATTACAGCATCGAGGTGACCGTAAATTTTTCAGTGCATCTTAGCCCTCATCTCCGTTACCTGCCTCTCATTAGCCATTCCCAGGTATGACTGCACCACTTCAACGTACTGCTGGTCGGACCTTTCCATCGATATTCTATCAACTTTGACACTCCCTCTGTTTCTGCTTACCTTTAAACTTCAGATACGGTACACCCCACTTATTACCCTCAATTTTTTGTATATCCTTTAACTTTCTCATGCTGTCTTCTCCCGCACAATCTCTCATACTCACGTGTTCTCTTATGCTCGCCTCCTCCCCTGCATTACCTCCCTCATATTCGCGATTAGCTCAGTCACACATTTTTTGGGGGGATGTGGCGAGTTAATATCCATTTGTAAGTTATTTATGCAGAGTCTGGCGATACTGGAAGGAATTGTATGTACAATATAACACAGAGGAGGAAAGGTGTAATAAGCAAAATAAATCGCTTAGGATATTGTGTTAGGGACATTCCTTAACCTTTGGCTCCAGTACTCCTCTTGAACTGAATATAGGAATCTGGCTATAAGAAATTGTACCAGAAATAACGAGACCGCGATGGGGTTTAGAGACAAGGCAGATATATCGTCCTTTTAACAAGCCATCAGTGTAGCAAGAAAAGCCTCACTAACGAACGACAGGTAATAACAAAAGCCGATTAACCCTAAGTCCAATAACGTTAATTAAAACGTTATTTGGAGGTAAGGGTCTTTATTTTCTGAGTTAACGTTTCATCTGAAGTGTGCAAAACATTTCCTCTAATTGCCTTTATTTTCTTAGAGGTAACATTTTGACTGAAGTGGGCAAAACGTTATCTCTAACAACTTTCCTTTTCTTAGACGTCACGTTTCGCCTTAAGTTGGCGAAACGTGACCTCCTACGATAATAAAGGCCATTACCCCTAAATGATACTTTAATTAACCATTTTGTCAGGCATACTAGACCTATTAACAGTCCAGTGACTTTTTTGATGACGTATTTTCAATATTTTTTAGCACTAACATCACACAGAAGTATTCCTGCCAACTTTACAACAATTTTCCAACCTAGGAAGACTTTGGGAACTGTGTGATTATAAACAGACCTCAAGAATTCCTTCATTACTAGAGTTGAAAAAAAAAATGCTTTATAAAATCATCTGGAGGGAGAAAAGGACAGAAAAAATAATTGAATAGAAGGAGTTAAAGGAACGTTGTCGAGGTGACTGCCATAAATATCACCCTTCTAATGTTTTTTTTTTTTTCCTCCTTATGCAGCTTATGAGGATTTTTACCAGGAACTCAGATTTCTTATGTTCTGAAATTAGCATATTGTTTTACTTATTTAATTCTTATACACTTTTACTTCTGAGTCTTAGATTATAATTTATTTTCACTAATATCTTTGTCGAGATAAAAGGTAAGCGTATCGTTTTTGGTGTATAGCTATGAAATTCTAGTAGTATTCCATTTCTGTGTGTGTGTGTGTGTGTGTGTGTGTGTGTGTGTGTGTGTGTGTGTGTGTGTGTGTGTGTGTGTGTGTGTGTGTTAGAAAGAGAGAGAGAGAGAGAGAGAGAGAGAGAGAGAGAGAGAGAGGGAATGTGTGCAAGGGTGTTAGAGATGAGAGGGCGTGAAAGAATTTGGGAAAGAGTATGGAGGATAGTGAGAGAGAGAGAGAGAGAGAGAGAGAGAGAACATAAATGTGAGAGTGTATGTGTGAGGGTGCAAGTGAGTGTAAGCAAGAGTATTAGAGTTGGGGAAAGTGTGTGTGTGTGTGTGTGTGTGTGTGTGTGTGTGTGTGTGTGTGTGTGTGTGTGTGTGGTTGTTTTATTGGTGGAATGGGAGAATTCATACTACATACTAACCCCTTCACTGCCATGGCGTATCTTAAAAATTATATTATATTCGTACCCTCTTCAGGCGACATTATTTTGGCCAAGAGAGGCTTTCAGAAATGTGTGAGTGTCACGTATAGCCTTCATTGACCCCTTTACCACCAGACGTCTCCTCTAAAATGAAAATAAACATCTTGGTTGCAAAACTGTTGAGAGAGAGAGAGAGAGAGAGAGAGAGAGAGCCTTGAGCGAAAGAAGTATTCTGTTATGTTCATAATTAAGTATTGTTGTTGTTGTTGTTATTATTATTATTATTATTATTATTATTACAGTGTTACTACTACTACTTCTACTACTACTACTACTACTACTACTACTATTAATAGTAGTAGTAATATATGTTAATTTTTTATGAGAATGAGACATACGTGCTTGACATACTGAGTAATGTTGTAAGTCGCTAAGGAAGAGGAGTTAGAAGCCCCTGATGCCAAGGAGAGTACGGACCTTCCTCTGTGTCTTACTCCGGAGTCGTCTTTGTGGACTTAGCGCCGAGCAGGAAGGTGGAAGGAGACGAGAGTAGAACAGGGATTGGGAATCGTACTCTCGTCGGTTATGGAGACTTTTTTTTTTTTCTTTTTTTTTACTGAAGATGAACAGAGGAAAGAAAATCAAATTCCAAATAATCCATACACCTGATTGCAGGTGTCCTTAGTTCATAAAAAATCTATAGCAGTTAAATGTAAACTGCTCTAGGTTGAAGTTCTGGGGGAAACTGATTTGGAGAGGCGAGTTCCAAAGAGATGCAGTTCGGGGAATGAGAGGCAGAAGTTCTGCAATATGGCAGTGTGACAATCCAATCGTGAGCGCTACAAGATGCCCGTGTAGCGCGGGGGAAGGCGTGAAAAGTTGGCACAATGGACTCTTTAGTCGTCTAACTTCGTTGACTATCTAACTTCGCTAGCTGTCTGATTCTCTAGTTGTCTAACTTTTCTAGCTGTCTAACTTCTCTAGCTGTCTAACTACTCCAGCTGTCTAACTTCTCTTGCTATCTAACTACTCTAGCTATCTAACTTCTCTAGCTGTCAAACTTCTCTAGCTATCTAACTTCTCTAGCTGTCAAACTTCTCTAGCTGTCAAACTTCTCTAGCTATCTAACTTCTCTAGCTGTCAAACTTCTCTAGCTGTCAAACTTCTCTAGCTATCTAACTTCTCTAGATGTCAAACTTCTCTAGCTATCTAACTTCTCTAGCTGTCAAACTTCTCTAGCTGTCAAACTTCTCTAGCTATCTAACTTCTCTAGCTCGAAAAAGTCTCTCCTGGCCAAATTAAAGGAGATGGTTAAGAAGGTACCGTAACTCTTCCCCGTCAGCGACTTATGCTGGCTTAATATTCGTCTTGGATGTTACTGATGAACAATGTGTTGATGCCAAGAGATGCTGGAGTTACTGACTGCTTTCACCCAAGGATCTTTCTCTCTCTCTCTCTCTCTCTCTCTCTCTCTCTCTCTCTCTCTCTCTCTCTCTCTCTCTCATATTAGATCGCTAAGAACAAGGTGTATCTGGGAAGCTAGTGTGACAGTAAGACTGAGGCTCGTATCCTGTGCGATTAAGGAGACTCACAAACACCTCTTGCTTAGCGATTTATGTTGGTTATTACACCTTCTCGTCCCCTTCCATGTTCCTTAAATCATTCCAGTATCAACATACCATGCATTAATACCATACAAATCGATATTAGCCAGCCGTGTCCAAAAATAAATCGGTAAGGAAGAGGTGTTAGGGAGGGAGTTTCCTGACGTGCCATTATCCTTCACGCCCTGAGTGCTGTTAAGAGGATTGAACCCGCTGCTGGTGCATTTCCGGCCTGCTGTATTGGCCACGCCCTAGCTCGTTCAAGTTTAGCACAGGTCATGAATCCGGCCGTGAGTGAGGTCATGGGGCGGTATTTCTTTGCGGTTAGGAAGCTTCGTAACACCTTTGCCTACCGGTTTATTTCTGATACTGCTTCGTTACTATACCTTTGTGTGTCATTCGTTCAATGTGTGTCGGTATTAAAAAGATAGATTAAAAAAAAAAAAAAGATATTAGTGGATAGTCAGAGTAGTAAATCGCTAGCGAGAAGGCGCTAGAAGCTCATAAGAAGCAAAGAAGAGGACATTAATGGGTAGTCTGGGAAATAAATCGCTAAGGAAGAGGTGCAAGGAATCCTTCTTACCCAACGAGAATGCAGGTGTTGGAGTGAGAGGCGCGGCAGTTGGGTCTGTGTGCAAGAGCAGCGTGATGTCTCCAAGCGATATTGGTGGCAGTAATTGGGATTGGGTGGCATCGACGTTATTAGCGCTGTCGTTGTCATTGCCATCATTATTACGTTATTAATATGTCCCACATCCCTGTGGGAAGTTTTCGTGTTTTTGTCAATATTATTATTATTATTATTATTATTATTATTATTATTGTTGTTGTTGTTGTTGTTGTTGTTATTATTATTATTGTTATTATTATTATTATTATTATTATTATTATTACTTTTTTAACATTTGGATACTTCAATCGCTGTTTGGCCTAGAACCTTCAAACTTGGTCAGCTTAATCGGACAGCTGTCCGCTTCTTTTGGCCAAGTATGGTGTAGAGTTGAGCAGAGGGTGTTGAAATGGTTTGGGCATATGGAGAGAATGGATAATGAGCGATTGGTGAAAAAGATAACTAGATCTGATGTGAGAGGTGTAAGACTGAGAGGAAGACCACGAATAGGACGGATGGACAGTGTGAAGAGAGCGCTGGATGCGAGAGGGATGTCTGTTGAGCAAGGAAGAGTGGCTGTGCGTAACAGAAATAAATGGAGAGAAATTGTGAATGAATAAGTGATGACGCAGCCCTGAGGGGATATTCTCCCGCATTTGGTCTGATCAGCTAGTCAGGTCAGGTGCGGGTAAGGGGATGGGTCTGTTATGATGTGGCAGGGATAAACCAGTTCTGCTGTCGGGCCCTGCTGTGGATGTCACTGCTTGCATTGCGCAGTTGACCCTTGTGCGGTGTGATGCGGTGAGGATCTGTCCGTTCTCCCCTTTGGGGCTAAGATGCGAATGAATGTGTTTGAATGGATGAGTAAATGGAGAGTGAGTCGTCCTGTCTCGGCTACCTCCCTTTCCTTGGGGGAAGCAGCCTAGGTATATAGATAGATAGATAGATGGTAGCAGTCCGTCAGCCTGATGCCCGGATATAAACCTGAACACAAAAGTGAGTCAGCCGCGCTATCTCAAGTACCGCATAAATTTAGGAAGCTGAAATTTTACTACAGCATATCCTAAGGCGAACGCAGTGTGGGAAGGAGTATGGTTCCAATCGGTTAATTGTTCTCTGAGATCACCTTGGGTCAAAAATTGGAAATTTTTTCGGATATTTCGGATGTCACCTAAGTTTCCATGAAGGATTAACCCCTTAGTTCCCAGAGTTGCTGTGTAAGGGATTTTGCTGGAAGGGTGCTAGGCGCACAGCCCTCCGCCTGTCGGCTCATAGTCACGAAGCTCATAGGTCCCAGCCAGGGGGTTCTCTTCTTTATTAGATTTTGAAAACGCCCAGTTCCGTCCGATATTGGGAAGACGGAACGCAAAGAGGTTAAAGCAAGAGCCACAAATCTTAGTGAACTTATAGTCTGTGATGACCTAAGATGACATGCACAGGATCAGTAGTGACCCTGACCTCAAGGTTCCTTTATAGCTCGGCATCTAGAAGGCAGTGACTGGGAAGTTTTTATCAGAAGTGGCCTTGGCCAAGTTTAGTGTTCTGGTTAGCCGTATCGTTCCCATCGTGTCATCATTAGCAGCGTATTGTCAGTATTTTCGTCATTGTTAGCGTCATCTTCATTATCTTTATCTTCGTTTTCAGCGTCATCATCGTCATTATTATTATGATTCTGATCATCATTATCATGGTCATAATCTGCTATCGTATCATCGTGATCATGATCATCATTATGATTCCCATCATCATGATCATCATCATCGTGATCATCATCATCATTATGATTCCCATCATCATGATCATCATCATCATCATCATCATTATGATTCCCATCATCATCATCATCATGATCATCTTGATCATCATCAATATCACTGTCGTTGTATCATCATCATCATCATCGTCATCATCATCATCATCATCATCATCATCATCATCATTATCATCATCATCGCCATGATATGATCATCATCATTATCGTATCGTCGTTATTATAATATTGGTACAACAAAAACATATTGCGTAATACTGTACCTTCCATAGCCACAGCCGACAGAGATCTGTTAGCGAACTTTAGATCATGATTGTGTGTACGTATATATATTTCGTTCACTTTCACTAGGCGTAAAATTGCCATCATTCCATTTTGAAGGCTTAGCTACAACAAGAGATTAGCACTAGAATAGGGTGATAGGCACGAAAAAGTGCTGTGGAAAGGGGGAAGAATCGTTGGACGAATATTGGCTTTCTCTGACGCTGAGCAGAGGGATTTAGTCTGTTAAATGACGACGGTTTTGGCCAGGTTAAAGTAAATGGACTGTAGTTTAAAAAGAGGAAAACTCTTTGTGCCTAAGTATTATATTGTGGATAACTGCTCTACAAGAAATGCCTATTAGTCAAAGGATTAAAGAATATCATGTAAATTATCATCTGGCAAATTTGTGTGAATGTTTCATTTGTGATATCCTCCCATGTTAATGATCGCATGTTTCGTATGGAATTGCTCTCCCCGGATATTTAATTTCCAGGCTGTAGTGCACACTCCTGCCGAAGTGGATGCTTGAAACGAGGAAGTAATGTTCTGCGATAATCCTGACTCTAGTGTTCACGGTCTTTTGGCGTCTGAATTCATTTTAACTGTTTCCAGTGATAGTATGTTACGAAATATGAGTTGACGACCTTGAGTTGTGTGTGTGTGTGTGTGTGTGTGTGTGTGTGTGTGTGTGTGTGTGTGTGTGTGTGTGTGTGTATTGGTCTTCTCAAAATAACAAAAATAAATAGTTTTGAATTCCAAATTGAGTCCTGTACTAGTTATTACTTGTTCGAAGCGTAAAACAATAACTGAGTGAAGTTCCTATAAAGCAGCAGTAATTAACGAAAAGGTCAAAGGCTGTGACCATCAGCTACATTTTTACCGCCCCAAACTGACGGGTTATCAGATTTTAATGACGTTTAATAATCTCAACTGACAAGTGCGAAACAAACCTGATAAATGATTATGTTCAGAAATTATGTAAACATACTCACCCAGATGTGGATGTTAATATTTATACTCTAATTATGAGTGTTCTTTTAAAGCTCCGGCTTTGAAATACATAAACTTGCATTTTCTAAAGTCATTACTGATTGAATATGTTTTCTTCGCTTTGTAGATTGAGCACAGATTGCAGAGAGAGATTATAAATTGACTGTCTTCTTGGAGCGGCAAGTAGTATAATCATAATAACTGTCTCTCTGAATTAGATTTTTCTTTGCAATATAAGGAATATCCACTGGCAACTTCTAATTTGTTGTACAGCCAAAGAAACAATCTATCCCCAAATTTATAAGTGTATCCGAAGAAAAAGCAAAACAATGTCATAAGAAGTCGCCATTAGTTATCAGCGGGTGTTTAATGTTGTCTTTTCTTCAGAACTAATTCCTTTGTCTTACGTGGTTGCTATTACTCTTGCTGTAGTTCTTTCACCTTAAAATGATGCACATATTCGTCCTTTTGCAGCTTATTTCTTTCTAAACTTCCTTCACCTTAACATGACCCAGATTTTCGTCCTTTTCCAGCTTATTTTTTAGTTCTTTTATCTTAACTTGGCCCAGATTTTCGTCCTTCTGCAGCTTATTTCACGTTGCTATGTCGCAGTAAAAGACAGTGCTACCGCCTGACACTCTTTCCATAGGCACTTCCTCATTACTAGCATCATAGTCTAGTGTTGATCTACAGTTTCAGCTTAGCATTAAAAAGAGAGAGGTAGCAATTCTAGGCCAAGTTAGAGTAAAAAATGAATATATAATAAAACTTTTCCTTTCTTCCTCAGGTAAGGTGATGGCTGGTTGAAGAAGAAGACTTGTTGACGATTTGCAAAACAGTTGGGCAAAAAACCTGATCCATAAGAGCGAGAACGTATGCTATACAATTGATGTCGCAGGTAATTCAGTGTGTGTGTGTGTGTGTGTGTGTGTGTGTGTGTGTGTGTGTGTGTTACTTGTATCACTAAAATTATTTCCCATTGATGATTTCTGTGCAGAAATAATCAAATGCCAGAGTGAGTATGGTGAAAAAGAGTAATTACGTCATTCCCATAAGGATGATGATGATGATGATGATTGTTGATGATGATGATGATGATGATGATGATGATGATTGTTGATGATGATGATGATGATGATGATTGCTGATTGATGATGGGGACGGGGATGCTAATGATAACAATAATAGTAATAATAATAGTAATAATTCATCCATCCATCATTCAATCCTGTTGCCCCATGAGGAGCGTAGGAGCCCGGGGCTAGGCAACTTTGTCCAGACATTTAAGATGAGAGTGACCAGCCTCATTCATCCGTTAGTGGCATTACGTGAGCAGTAAACCCCAACCATCCCCTGGATATACTGTACAGTAAACCTACACCGGCTGAATCCAATTGGAGCGTCTTAATTATATACACACCAAACAACCAGGCGCAATAATTTGGGTATATGGTTTCCACGTAGCGTAGTACATGGATTCCTGGTATACAGGAAATCGTTTGGCATGTCACTCAGTTTACAGTCACCAGTAGGCAGAAAGAAGGGGAAAGAATGAAGGAAAGAAAGATAGAAGTGGGAATGTAAAGTCACCCTTAGGCAGAAGGAGGAGGAAAGATTGAAGGAAAGAAAGTCAGAAGTGGAAGGAAGGAAGAAAGAAAAAGGCAGACACCCAAAGCAGCTCTACATCGAGTGAGTAGATGGTGAGCCACCCCCACCTGCCTCAGTAGTAATAATGATATTAATAATAATAATAGTAATAATGATAATAATAATAATAATAATAATAATAGTAATAATGATAATAATAATAATAATAATAGTAATAATGATAATAATAATAATAATAATAGTAATAAAAATACGTAATCAAATATTAACCCCGTCAAAAAAAAAAAGGACGTTGAACCTGCCAAGCACGAATCACAAAATAAAAGAAAAAAAGGGAAGAAAGCAAATTAAAAAGCAAACATGACCTTCAGAGAGTTAAAGAGTTTCCAGGGAGATCCACTTACTGAGTTGACTAAAGCAGCGGCCCGGGGTCTAGATGTAATTGTTTGTGTGGTGCTGAATTATGATGATGTTTGTACAGCAGTGTGTTAGGTTTAATGAGCATTGTTTTGTGTGTGTGTGTGTTTGTGTGTGTGTGTGTGTGTGTGTGTGTGTGTGTGTGTGTGTGTGTGTGTGTGTGTGTGTTTGTGTGGTGCTGAATTATGATGATGTTTGTACAGCAGTGTGTTAGGTTTAATGAGCATTGTTTTGTGTGTGTGTGTGTGTGTGTGTGTGTGTGTGTGTGTGTGTGTGTGTGTGTTTTAGTAAGTGCTTACTCCAGATTACCTCAGTAGAGTAGCGTGTTAAATTTAATGGGCGTTGTTGTGTATGGTGTAAGTTATATGAGAAAGAGAGAGAGAGAGAGTAGGATGATCGTACTACGCAGCGTGTTGGCTGTATGGCTTGATGACAGAATATGGTGTATACAGTTCATACCTATTCGTTGTATAACACACACACACACACACACACACACACACACACACACACACACACACACACACACACACACACACACACACACACACACACACACACACACACACACACACACGTATTTCTAACGCACATTTCTCAAGTCTGTAAAATCTCTAACTCAAGTAATATTATTCTATAGTAGCTAGTTTTAACGCATATTTGCCACGTTTATCAGCGCTCTAACTCGGTGCTAATCCAAATTTTTCCTAATATAACCTATGATTGCTATAGCCTCTGTACCTCAAGGCTTAGCTAAAAGGGCGATATTTTGAGAGGAAGAAAGTACGATCATCACCACATATTCCGCATGAAGTAAAAAATAAAATAAAGATACTGACTGGATGTTCTCCCAGGGCAATCATTCGGCCATTTGATGTGATTTAGATACAGAGACGCGTGGTGGAGGCAGAAGGGGAAGAGTCCAGTCCAAACATATATTTTTCAAGCAATATTCAGGGTGATTCACTACACCGAGTCCCCAGATTAACGCCGATATATTCTTTACTATATTCCTTTCACCCTAACGTGGCCCAGATTTTCGTCCTGTTGCAGCCTATGTCTCGTAGCTCAGTGGCAGAAAAAGTACTGCGGCCCTGCATCCTATCCATAGCACTTCTTCGTGACTAGCACCTTTTCTCGGTGGTAATCTCTTGCCACAGCTCAGCACTCTCTCTCTCTCTCTCTCTCTCTCTCTCTCTCTCTCTCTCTCTCTCTCTCTCTCTCACACACACACACACACTTCTCCACACTTCCTAACTCTCTTCTCCTTCCCCCTCCCTCCTACACATCCTGCCTCCTTGTGTGTTAATTCTTATCTTTCCCCCTCTCTCTCTCGCTTTCCTTCCTTCCTCCCCCACTTCCTTTCTCACCCTCTTCCTCACTATCCTTCTCTTTCCCATTTAATTCTCTACTTTCCCTCCTTCACCCTCAGTTTTCTTCCTCCGATACGCTGAACTTTAATTTCCTTCCTCCTTTCGTCTTAAGTCTCCTCCTCCCCTGCCACTTCCCTCCGCCTCCCCCTCTTAATTTTCTCCCTCCTTCCTCACTTCCCCTCCCCCCTTCTCCCTCGTACTTCTTTTCCTATCTCTTTTTGCGTCCCCAATATCTCTCGCTTCCCTCCATCCTTCCCTCCCTCCCTCCTCGACCCTCCCACCCTTACTCCTACCCACTATTTCATTGCCTCGTTACATACCTCTTCCCTCCTTTCCTCCCTCTTTCCTCCCTCTCCTTCCTCTTTCCTCCCTCCCCTCCCTCTCTCCTCACTCTCCTCCCGTTTTCCTCTTTCTTCGTTCCTTGTTTTCTGCATCATTTTTATTTTGTCTGAGTGTTTTTCTTTTGCTCGTCTGGTCATTTGTGTGGTCATTTTCTTCCCCACTGGCTTCGTGTCCATCTCCACACTTCCTTAGTTCAATTCTCCGTTGTTTCATTGAATTTAGGTTATTTCAGGTCATAGTTAGTTTATCAGGGCTTTGTAGGTGAAAATATGTTAAGCTAGGTCATGTCTGTCAAGGTCTATCTATCTGTTGCCGGACTCCTTAATCCCGTAAGGGGTGGCCATAAACAAATGGCCTCCAAGTCGCTGTGTCCAACGCCATTTCACTGCCCTGCTCCTAGCCTACACCCCCCTCTCTCATATGCCTCTCCACTCCATCCCTCCATCTCATCCTTGGCCTCCCCCTCCCTCTCCCCCCCTCCACTTCACTCACATACATTCTCTATCAAGATATGGGCCAAAAATTTGTCTTGTAGGAGCGATATTTTTCGCCATATGCAGATTAAAGTGTTTTCAGTCTTTTCATATTTCTTAGATCATAAAATGGGTTCAGGTCAGTGCAGGAAGGTCATGATTCTCTCTCTCTCTCTCTCTCTCTCTCTCTCTCTCTCTCTCTCTCTGACTGGGCTAAAGCTGCCATCTCTCCATCTCGCAAATTGAGCTGTTGCAGAATAGTAGCATTTGAATATAGTGCTAGTCACGAAGAAGTGTGGTGCTGATGTAATGCCATAGCACCGTTTTCTCTACATACTCTGTTTACTTACACTGCCATCTCTCCATCCTGCGTGGTGAGCTGTATCAGTAGATTAACATACAAATATGATACTGGTCACGAAGAAGTGCAATGGAATGGATGTAGAGCCGCAGCATTGTCTTTTTCTGCCACTGAGGTACTGGAAATAAAAAATAAATCGACTTATCATATTTCACGTACTCCAGTGAGAAAGACAATACTACAGCTCTGTAGCCTTTCCATGGCTCTTCTTCGTGACAAGCATTCAAGACGGAGCGACGGCAATTAAACGCCTAATTAAACAGATTATATCGGTAATTAAAATGAATGAATTAAAGGAAGTGTCGTAGTCCTTTCTATAGCACTTCTTCATGACTAGCACCATATCTTAGTGTAATCTCTATAGGTTCGCACTGAGGATGGAGAGACTGCAATTTTACCCCTAGTGAAAGCGAATAGAGTTAAAAATAATTCTCTATTAATGTCCTTTGAGATTATAAAGTCGTTTCCATAATGTCTCCTACCCCTCACCCCTCCTCCACAACGTCTCCTACCCCTCTCCCCTCCTTCATAATGTCTCCTATCCCCTCACCCCTCCTTCACAACGTCTCCTGCCCCTCACCCTTCCTCCATTACGTCTCCTACTCCTCACCCTGACCTTGGAGACGGTAATGTAGCACTGCAAGCAACTCGTAAACTGCCTTCGCTATTAGGCACAAACATTACAGTCAGAAGTAACGACTCTCATCCGTTTTATTATACAGGAGCTTTGCCAGAGTCGACCGCCCCCTGTCCCTCCTCCCTCTTCACCTCCCTCTTCCTTCCCCCCCTTCCACTCTTCCTCCCACGCCTTTTCTTCTTCACCTCCCTCTTTGCCTTCCTCCCCTTTTTCTTCCCTCCTCCCCCGTCTCCCTTCTCTTCCCTCTTCCCATTCTCCTGTCTTCCTCCATCTTCCTTCCCTACGTCCTCCTCCCCCTTTCCTTAACTCCTTCTCCCCCATTTCTCCCCTCCCCATTCCTCTTCCTCCCCCTCTCCCTTCCCCTCCTCCTATCTTCCTCCGCCTCCCCCCTCGTCTTGCTCCCCCTTCCATACCCCCTCCTCCACCTCCACTCCTCTCCCTTCTCGTTCTTCACCTACCAATTTCTCACCTTCCTTCCCTCCCTCCTTCCTTCCTCCTCTCCCATCAGTCAGCGAAAGAGTTAACATCAGATTTGACCGTTTCAGAAGGCTTCACATGAGCTCACTGAAACCGTGTGCGAATAACAAGAACGCCAAACGAAGTGAATAACAGCGAAGAAGATAATTTTGGGGCAAAAATCGATAAATACAATCGTCTCGAGATGGCAAAGACAAAAACAGACGCCATTGTTTTAGAAGTGTTAGCAATGTGATTGGGAAGATGAGTTCAGGAGTTCCTTACTAATTTCTCAGGCGTTTGTCAGCACACGATTGGTACAGAGCGAAAACACACACACACACACACACACACACACACACACACACACACACACACACACACACACACACACACACACACACACACACACACACACACACACACACACACACACACACACACACACACACACACACTAAACAGTAAATCACTGGCCGGTATACAAATTGCCAAAGGAGATTTTAGAGAAACTGTAGGAGGTTATTTGACAGCAGATTACGAGAGAAAAAAAAAATACAATGACATGGAGCCATTTCTCAACTTTCAGATCTACAGTCACTGATGATCTAATGGGTTAATTATGAGACTATTTTTGCCCATAAGGTCATCAGTAATTGTAGATCCTTAACGGCTGGGAATTAGGGTTGATGTTGATAAAATATTTTTTTCTCAAATGTTGTCTTAGAGTGACCTAAAGTTTCTCAGTAATTTCACCGGACCCCCAACATCTCCCAAGCTAAATCAAGTCGTCTGGGGAAGGGAAGAACAAGACAAAAACACCACCGTATTGTCAAGGGCCGACGCTGCGGTAGTAAAGGTTAATGCATCAATTTCTCAACCCTTTATCGACACAGTGCCGGTGTAAAAGTTTGGTCGGTCTGTCAGCTGTCTGGACGATACTATTTAAACTTTTGTTTGTGAAGGTCAGCAGGAAGGAGTCACGCAAGTATTTTCAGAGTTACCAAAGTAGGTGTGGTAGCGATTGGAGTGGTAGGAGCAGAGATGTAGTGGTGGTGGAGGTCAAGGGGAAGGTAGGGGTGGTGGTGGTGATGGTGGTGGTGCAAGTGAAGGTCATGGTGACAAAGGAGCTTCATTAATTAGTTGCATTACCAAGATAAAAAGAGTAGGTACAGGAGTGGCAGTAACAGAAAGGTAGTGGTGGAAATACAGGTGGATGGAAGTGGTGATTGTGGTGGTGGTAATGGTGGTGGTTATGGTGGTGGTGGTGATGGTGGTGGTTATGGTGGTGGTGGTGATGGTGGTGGTTATGGTGATGGTGGTGGTTATGGTGGTGGTGGTGATGGTGGTGGTTGTGGTGAAGGTAACGAAGTACGTTAAATATTTATGACGTTACCAAGATAGATGTGGTGGGGACTGGAGCAAAGAAGTAGTCTTGGTGTATCTAAAGGTGAAGGCAACGGTGGTGGTAATGGTGGTAGTGAAGGAGGAGCCACATTAGTCATATATACCGTTATCAAGTAAGAATTGATGGGGACAGGAACGACAGTAGTAGGGTAGTTGTGGTGCTGTTAGTGCAGGGGAAGGTAGTGGTGGTGGTGGTGGTAAAGTTGGTGGTGGTAGTTACGAAGGAACTAGACGAGTTTTATATTTATCGCTGTCGAGAAAGAAATGGTGGTAACGGGACTGAAGAGCAAAGAAGTGTTGAAGTGCAGGTGAATGTAGTGGTGGTGGTGATGGTGGTGGTTGAAGTAGTGGGGATAGTGATGGGGATAGTGATGGTGGTGATGGTGGAAGTAGTGGTGATAATGGTGGTGGTGATGATGGAAGTGGTGGTGGTGGTGGTGGATAAAAGTTCAGTAGTGGGAGGAAAAACATTCATTACCGTTGAGTGGATGCGCCGGTCATAATATTGAAAGGATTGTTTGAGCTGCAACACACACACACACACACACACACACACACACACACACACACACACACACACACACACACACACACACACACACACACACACACACACACACACACACACACACACACACACACACACACACACACACACACACACACACCCACACACCCAAACACACACAAACACACACCCAACCACACAAACACACACACACACACACACACACACACACACACACACACACACACACACACACACACACACACACACACACACACACACACACACACACACACACACACACACACACACACACACACACACACACACACACACACACACACACACACACACACACACACACACACACACACACACACACACACACACACACACACACACACACACACACACACACACACACACACACACACACACACACACACACACACACACACACACACACACACACACACACACACACACACACACACACACTTCTTCCTCCTTACCTCCATTCTCCATCGAGTGCTTCGAATCCTAGTTCACGCGTCGTGGTTGTGGTTCGAGGCTTCACTCCCCGGGATGAGACGGGATTGGCATCGCTGGGTGGATCAAGCGGGTTGATGCCGAGTCAATCTGCTTTGAGTATAGGCTTCGAATCCCTTCATTTCTCTTGAGTGTATCGTGTAAGTTTACGTCCTAATGGAAAATGATCCGAGTCAGTCTGCGGTGAGTGTAGGCTTCGAATCCCTTTTATTTCTCTTGGGTGTATCGTGGAAGTTTTCGACCAAATGGAATGTGCTCAAGTGTTCTGGCACCACAAGATGTTCACTCCTACGTCCCGAATTAAAACTGAGGAGAGGTGTAAGCTATTCCCTGGGTCCTGAAAGTTTGTTCGTTTGTTTATTTGCTAGCAGGATTACTCAAAAACTAAAAGAGGGACTAAATCTGGTGAGCAGATATCGCATGTCCCAGGGAACAATCGATAAACTTTTAAGACCGATCCGGATTGCATTACAGATTCCGGATCCGGAAAACACTTTTTGCAAAACCATAATCAGTGATGAGAAAACCTAACCCATTATGAAGAGTGGTTTGGAAATTACGTTGCCCATGTCGGAGAGATGCGCTCCAATGAGTACCCCTCTAGCTGTGACTAACGTTAGTCAGCATCCCATGGTGGAGTGCAGCCAGCAACTGTAAGGAAAAATCAGACTTTTTATAACATTATACCTCAGAAATTGTCGTCAAAAAATAAGGTGCTTGTCATCAATTTCCCATTCTCACTTAACTCCGTCATTCTGACGACGCACATTTCCATTTTATTCTTACAAATAACAAGAGGTTTTATTCAGTTGAGGAAGAACCTCAATTATTATAACAGCAAATGGAGGCTCTTGTCTGACCTCACGAATTCGAAAAATCTCACACACACACACACACACACACACACACACACACACACACACACACACACACACACACACACACACACACACACACACACACACACACAAATCTCCTTGTGGAAGGAAGAATGAACTACAAAATATTTCACTGGAATAAATGGGTTAAGGACAGACATATTTAGATCTGTAAAATTTACTGTGAACGTATTTATAACCGAAAATTGGTGAAACATTTAGATATGACTGTCCCCCTTCCACAATTTTTTTTTTTTTTTATAATTTCGAGACGGTCTGGTAACTGAGGCGGAATAAAATAATGGGTGCTATTACCAACAGAAAACAATTTGCTGTTCTTTTTCCCCATTAAGAAGTTAGAGCGAGTTTTATGGCAGGAGTTTGGGGAAGGGATGGTAAATATGTTTGTTTTTGCGTATCGTTTACCCCCCTCGTGGTCGGGAACAACTCTTTATTTTACTCCAGCCACCTCAAGACGATTTTATTCATCTGAGAGATTCGTATGGGCATGGATATTATTACTTTAGATTATTCTTTTTTACTTGACCTAGAGTTTCCTTTCCTTTGCAGCTTATTTCACGTAGGTCAGTGGCAGAAGAAGACAGTACTACAGCTCCTCTTCTTTTCTATGGAACTTCTTCGTGACTAGCCTCCTATTCTACTGTTTATATCTTGTTACAGCTCAGTACTCAAGACGGAGATATGTCAGTTTTGGGTCAAGTTAAAATGAAGAGAGTATAGTGATTAACCCCCTTCGTGGTCGAGATATCTTCAGTATTCTGTTCCAGCTTTCGCCAGACGATTTTATTCAGCTGAGTGCGTCATAGGAGCCTGAGTATTACTGATATTAAGAATACCAGGAAATGCAGATATCCAAAAATTAGGATAAAAATAAGGGAGAGAAGGGAAAGCATAAAATCGAAGAGGAAGAAACTTGGGAAGAAGTATAGATCTGTAAGGAAGGAAAATTAGAGGAAGAGAAACGAGAGTAACACAGATAGATAGATAGGTTGGTAGGTAGATAGATAGACCGATAAAGAGATACAGAAATATGGAAAAGGAGAAAGTTGAAGAAATTATATACAGCTTGAGCAATGTACTAGAAATTTGCAAAAAATATACAGGTAATTATCTTAGAGAAAAATGTAGGAAAATTATAGACACGATAGAATGGGATAATAGGACAAAGGCTTAACGGACGGGGGAAACCGAAGATGAAAATAAAAGGAAAAGAGGTCAGGCAAAGAGAGAGAAAAGGCATAGGAAAATAGAGAGGAATAGAGAGGAGGAGAGAAGAGGCGAGGAGGGATACGACTGCGCGCTGGCTTCCCTCTCTCCTCTCCCTCCCCCTTCCCAGCTCTCTCCCATTGCTAAAGGACCAGCTCCAGCTCAGTAGTGCTCAAGGTTTCGTAGGGGAAGTGTGTGTGCCCCTTCCCTGCCATCCCGTGAGCTATACTTTCACCGGTTCTGGTTCACTTAGTCGCTGTAATTCGTCGAGTTGGATCATTGTGTTTGGTTGTAACTTGTGTGTCTGTGTTGTGAGTGATTCATGTCCCGGGGAGAATGACCTATGTATAATATCATAACTTTTGGGGTGGAAACTTTCAATACACTATGTTAAATGTGTGAAAAATATGGTTTGTGGTCTTGCGTGGTAATAACTGACGGATAACTATTTCATCGTGTGGAAAATGAAAGTCTCTCACTGGCACATAGATTAGTGTAGGATTAACCAACAAACAAGGTGGTTGGGAGTGAGTTGGTGGTACTGTAGTGTGGCAAAGGTCGTGAATATGTACAGCACCAACAGACCCCCCCTCTTTTCTCACCTGGGCACTCGCTGGATTGTCGTATGTCTGCTCTTTACTACCTTCTCTGCCCTGGGCTACTCTGCTCGGGCTACATCCGCCTTTGGACTTGATGGTGAGTGTGACATATATTGTAACAGATGTCTCGTCTGTGATGGGGGTGGGTGGGCAAGGGGTATCAAAAATTACAAAGCGTTTCTTTGAACATAGATTTCGTCTGTGATGAGGAGGGTATCAGTATTTACAAAGCAGTTTTTAACTTCTTTTTCTCTAATGGAGGGAAAGGATATTAAGAATTACAAAATATTTCGTGTAACATATATCTCTTCTATGACTGTGGATATTAAGTGTTACAAAGCAATTTTTTTTTTAACATCTCGTCTGTGATGGGGGAGAAGTACTCGTATATCAGGTATTTGTGAATGTGAGAAAGAAATTGGGTGAAAAACGCAAAGGATATGCATAAACTGTTAATCTGCATAATTAGATAGTTACTTCATTTATTTATGGTACCTCTCTGTCAGATCAATAAAGCAATTAAACTTACCGTAGTTAGTGCGAGTAAGCCCTAATTAAACTTGCCTTAAGAGAAGTTAACATGAGTAAGCCGAACTAGTTAACCTTTGACAGCTGTGGAGAGAACCCTGTCAAGGCAGCGAAGGATCGAGGCTTAAACTTCTTGCCGTGAGATACATTTCACATCCTACACTTTACCAAAACCACAGAGAGAGAGAGAGAGAGAGACTTAATAGTTTTTCCTCTCTTCTAGGTACCTCCGGCCTTACTAGCATTTTAATATTTGTAATTTTAATGCAAATGCGGAAACCAAGGCTCACCGTGCATTCTGATTGAGACACCGATAATAGTCGTTTCCAGAGCATTAATGTGCAAAGATTTTTTCCTGGGGTCTCTGCGATTTTAGATTATTTTTTCAAGACAGTTAAGATTTCCGTGTTTCGTTTGAGGGGGATAATAGATAGATACCGTAGATAGATAGGTAGATGGATTGATTGATTGATGGCTAGGTATATAGATAGGTAGTTAGATAGGTAGACAGATAGGGAGATAGATAAGATATATAGACAGATTAGTGGATAGATATATAGATAGATGGACATAAATAGGTAGATAGATACCGATAAATTGGTAGGTAGGTTGATGGATAGATATTGATGAAGATAAATATATAGATAATGATATACCGTAGATAAATAGTTAGGTAGGTAGATAGATAGATAGATAAATAGATGAGAGATTTTACACCCCTGTTCCCATGAAAATATAAAATTCTCAACGTTTTTTTTCCTTTGGTTTTATATGCACCGTTCTTGCCTTTTTCATTTCCACTCATAAGGCTTTTGATTACTTGAACAATGTGCGGTGTTTTGAGTGGCGTAGGAGACCGTAACACCTTTTCTTAAGCGATTTATTTTTCATTCTACACCTGCGTATTCACCGTTCTTGCATTTGTCATTTCCACTCGTAAGGTTTTTTGATTACTGGAACCATGTGCGGTGTTCTGAGTGACGTAGGGGACCTTAACACCTCTTCCTAAGCGATTTATTTTTCATCCTACACCAGAATTTTCTCATATGTGTTAGTTATGTCGTTTTAATACCGACATAGCCCAGTAACATGCAGGTATAGAAGTGTAGTAGGTAGAATAATTCGCAATGGAAAGTGTGTTGCGAATCTCCTCAACCCTTGATCGGGATACTCAAACGCACTTACGATCAATTCCTCGTCGTAAGTTAGGTTTCGGATATACAGGTGGGACAGTCCATATTCTCGCCACGAAAGGAGTCTCCGTAGCACCTTTTCCTTAGTGATTTATTTTTGGATACGACTAGTTAATATAGTATTATACGATATTTATGAAGAGGATGGTGGTATTAGAACGAATTAATGCAGAAGAGGTTAGTAAGGTATATAAAGCAAAATAAATCGCGTAGGAAGAGGTGTTAGGGAGCTTCCTTATCCGAGAAGAATACAGATCAAGAAGGCTGTATAATATTCCTCGTTGTCCTGTTGTAACTTCATAAATAAATCTGAAGTTACGCCACGGAAATTACAGCAGGTTGTTACTGTTTTCTGCAGGAAGATCAAGGAGAGCAATAGGTCAACTGTGGAACTGTCCCCCTCTGTCTGTATTTCCTACTGCCAGTGATCTCCAGTCTTTCAAACGCATGTGTCCAGGCATCTCGAAATGAACGGATCTTGAATTTGGCTTCCTCTTATCTTGTCTTTGTTTTTTGTTTTTTTCCTTGGAGGGAACAGTCTTGCTTGCTCCTTGCTTTTGGTTTTCTTCCTGGCATTAAAAAAAATAATAAATAAATAAATCTTCCTTATCTAGTTCATCCTGTAAATCCATATCATAGTTACGAGGAGGAAGATATCGTAAATGTGTCCGGGAGTCTTACCCTTGTATCCTATGTGTTCCTGTGCTGTACCGGATAATACATACGGAGATACAAGAGATAAATGTTTTGAAATATCCCTGGTTTTTACAGGTGAGTTATGTCTTTCAAATCGATGGCTTATTTTTCCTTTTTTTCTCTTTTACTATCTGTAGACCATTTTCTTCAATTTAGGTCCTATAGCATGGATGGGGTTATTGAAATCTACATGTAACTCTTCCAGTTCCAAAAGTTTGAGCTGGAAACAGTCTTCTGAAGCTGGGAAAAATAAATAAATATATAAATAATGTACGCGGTTGAAATGTGTCAAAGGACGTGGCTGGATAGGTGGTGTTGAGATGTGAGGAAGATCAAAGGGCAGTGGTGATGTTGGGAGCGAGGGTGAGGGGGTACTGGTGCGGCGTGTGTCATGTACCTGGGGGTCATGCTAGAATCGTAACTTAGAACTTGGAATCACCGGCTGGCGTTTAGGACAGGCTAGAATCACAGAGTCATGTTAGACACCACAGAATCATAGACAGATGTGGAGGACCGTAGAGTTCCGTCTTAGCGTGGCGAACACCCAAGAATTATAGGTAGACGTGGTGAACACTCTAGAATCATAGACGTGGAGGACACTCTAGAATCATTGACATAAACACCGTAGAATCCTAGCTAGACATGGGGGTCGCCCAAGAATCCTGAGTAGACATTACGGTCACGCTAGAATCCTGACTAGACGTTGTGGACACCCTAGAATCCTGATTAGACGTTACAGTCACACTAGAATCAATTACGGACGTGGGAGACAGCTTAGATAAAACAGGTTGACACTCTGGTTAGGAGTTATGGACACTCAAGAGACGACGTAAAAGGTCTGCATAGAGCTAGCGATCACCCTACAGTAGATGGACAGTTGCTTAGTGCTTCCGAACGTCAAAGCAAACGTCAGTCAGTCATTCATCTGTTGTTGTTGTGGTGGTGGTGGTGGTGGTCACAGGCTTATCTGCCCGTGAACCCGGTGGACTGCAGACTGAAATTAAGCAGATCCTGGAGTCCACTATCCTCTTCTCAGGGGATAGGGAGAGAGTTGTGGTACAGCACGTATAATCAGCCTGCGGAGTTGTCTAGTTATATCAGTGCCACCACGTGAAGGCGTACCTCTCTAGCACCATTCACCCATCCAAAAGCACAAGGCGCGTCGACTCGTTCCACAGGGCGGTATCTTACTTCTTAATTATTATCACAGACGACTTAATTCATCCTAGGGTTGACTTTTCGAGCTGGAGGGGTGTGGTACATAGGAGGACTGTTGGGCCTTTGGGAATGGACTGTTAAACCTATTCCCAGAGTCAGCCTCTTAAAAAGTGTTAATTGCGTGTAAGTAAAGCCTTCATGACCTCATCCTGTACAAGCGAACCCTCTTGAACTGAATAAAGTCGTCTGTTAGCTGGAAAAATAAACTAAAGTGACGTTGTTTAAAGGGCTACTTTAATACTTTCTTCGATTTATATCCACCCTTAAGAGTACTGTACAACATGCAGTACTGTACTTGCCGCACCCTAACTCGCCGCCCCATATTACAGTAATCTAGTGCCGTAATCGCTCCAGCAATGCCGTACAGTAATTTTCATATACCTGTTGGATAGGTGTATGTGAAGCAACGTATGGAGTAATTTGTACCTATCCGGAAGTCAGGATTCCGGGTGCTTGAATGGTGGGTGAATGGGAGTGTGGTCCATTTAGCAAGGCAAATTTGGGTTCGTATCGTTCTGTCAAGTTCTTTTTGGTTCTTTGGATCCTACCACACCCCTTCTGGATGATGATGATGATGATGATGATGATTTACAACCCGAAAAGTGAGACAGTTTTTCTCCGCACCTCAAAAATAAAGTATGCACTATGTTAGGTTATTCTGATCATTCATATTTCATTTTCAGCACTGGTTCACCCCGCTATTCACCCGTCATTCACACTTCCATTCCAGTAGTACGTATTACATTTTCCTTTTCACTCTCGAAATATCAGCGTGTTTTTCAGTTCTGTTTTACTAGCTGTCTCATGGCCGCGACAACTCTACCATTCTCTCCTAGCCAGTAGTAGATGATAGTTAGTTGGGTGAATTACATAGAGCTTCAGAGTTAATACTGTTTACATCAACCCTTTCATCTTCGGCGCAACTCTAGTACTCTGTTCTTGTTAGCGTGATATTATTGAGGGTATTAAATAAGAGTTTGAGATTTAATATTGTTTTCATTACCCCTCATATCGTCGGCGCAAGTCTTGTGCTCTCTTCTAGCTAGCGTTAGATGGTTTTATTTAGCTAAGAGTGAGTGATAGGTGTCTGAGAGGATTGTCACCACAGCCCTTGCACACGTTCTCGTATTCTCGTAGGGTAAGGAGGCTCCCTAGCACCTCTTCCTTAGCGATTTATTTTCCAAACTACCCATTAATATCCTCTTTTTTTTGCTTCCCATTAATATCCTCTTTTTTTCCTTCCTATATCTTTTTAATGTCGGCACAAATTGAGATGAATACACAAGAATATAGTAATGGAGCAGAATAAGAAATAAACCAGTAGGGAAGAGGTTTTAGTAAGCATCCTGACCCCACCAGAATATCGCCCCGTGTCTTGATCTCTCTCTCACTTTATTCTCCCACCCACCTGACGATTTGTTTAAAGGTTGGGGAGAGACTTCATAGTGGGGGAGTGTAATGGAGGCTTATAACCCTTTCACTACGGCGGGTACAGCACTCTCTCTCTCTCTCTCTCTCTGTGTGTGTCTCTCTCTCTCTCTCTGTCTCTCTCTCTCTCTCTCTCATCCTTGGTCTCCCTCCCCATTCATCTCATACACATACAGTCATCCAGTCAGCCATACTTGCTTTTAGTTGTGATTCCAGACGATTTTATTCAGCTTTGGGGAGGCTTTTCTAACTGCAGGGGGGTTAGATAAAGCTTTCATTAACCCTTTCACTTTAGTCTCCGTGTAGCTAACCAAAATCGTCTGAAGTCAGCAAGAACAGATGGAAAAATACATGCTCGTAGTGAAGGGGTTGAGGTGGATACATGCGATTTTGTTTTTCGGCAAATGGCTGATATAGATAAGGGTACAGGTGTTTTCATGTGTTAGTGAGGAGGGTGATGATGATGATGATGTGGTTGTGTGGTGGTGATGATGATGATGATGTTTAATGATTGATTGGTAGTGTTGTTGTTGTTGTTGTTGGTTGTGGTGGTGGTGGTGGTGGTGGTGGTGGCGGCGGTGTTAATGATGATGATGATGAGGAGGAGGAGGAGTGAGACTATGATGATGATGATGATGTGGTTGTGTGGTGGTGATGATAATGATGATGCATTAATGACTGATTGGTGTTGGTGGTGATGATGATGCTTAATGATTGATTGGTGTTGGTGGTGATGATGATGCTTAATGATTGATTGGTGATGGTGGTGGTAATGGTAATGATGATGATGATGATGATGATGATGATGATGATGATGATGATGATGAGGAGGAGGAGGAGGAGGAGGTGGGGTGAGACTATGACGATGATGATGATGATGACGATCAGGAGGAGGAGGAGGAGGAACTAGAGCGGGGAGAGGAGGAAGGCTGTGGTGGTGGGAGTAGTGGTGATGATAATGATGTTAATGATAATAATGATGATAATAGCCTATACCTTCAGTGTTAACCCTCAGAGAAAGTCATTTTTATATCATTCTTCGGCCACCAGACGATTTTATTCAGCTCAAGAAATAGCCCTGGCAGTGGAGGGATTGTGATGAAGACTATATATATTATTTCCTCCGGTAAGAAAGACCCTCCAAGCTTCAATCACTTCAACAGCAGAGACCGAAAAATATTGTAATGAAAGTATACGTTAGTTGATTGGAGGTGTAGCCTATATTTATTCACTGGTATGATGTAAGAGAGAGTTTTTTTTTTTTTCTTTTGTCGAACCCAGGTCACATCGGTTGCCTGTAATTCAGTGCGTCAGGTGGTATTAGCAGGGCACGAGCTTGGGTCTAATTAGAGGTCATTTGTATAGCCTAGTGCAATTAAGTCGTCGGTATATTGACAACGGTATTTTCTTTCTTTTATCGATCTTTTTTTTTTTTTTTTTTTTTTTTTTTTTAAGATTTTTTCCATCCAGTCCCTTTTCCCTGTTAGGACTGAAGGAGCCCTGGGTTAGGCTACTTAGTCGTGATGTTAAAATACTCGGGTGACCATCCTCGCTCGCCCTTGAGTGGCATTATGTAAGCAATATACCCCAACTATTCCTACATATAAACCTCTGTAAGACCCACCATTTTGAGGTGCTTGAATACACTAGACCTTCAGGGGGTTCATTTGGTTTTATGGTTACCACCTAACGTAGTAAGTGGTTTCCTGGGTTGTAAGAGGCAGTTTAGCTTGTCACTCACCATAGTCACCTAAAGGCAGCACTACATCACATGAGTGGATGGGAGGCACCCCCACATACCACCAATTGTAGCTAGCCTTCAGCCATATAATTTTACTCATCTCGGGAGAATCCACTCATTTGTGTACGAAAATATCACGTCGTTACTGTCCATTATATACCTGTGTACGAAAATATTACGTCTTGTTACTTGTACTTATCTCAGGTAATTGTACAGCTTAGAAAAACGCCGATAATACTGGAACAATTAACCCTTTGACTCACGTATTCTTGTCGGGTACGGAAGCTCCATAGCACCTCTTCCTTAGCGACTTATTTTTGGATATCGGTGTTTAATATCTTTCTGTACGATATTTATGCAGAGTATGGCGATATTGGAAGGATTTATGTAACTCATAAGAGGACAGTAAGGTTTAATAAACAAAATTAATCGCTTAGGAAAAGGTATTAGGGATTTTTGCTACCCATGCTAAACTTCAAAGCTGTATGAGTTTTCTGGGACGTATCCTTAATGAGCAGCCTGTATTATGATGATGATGATGATGATGATGAGTAGTAGTAGTAGTAGCAGTAGTAGCTCAGTTTTTTCTTATTATAGTTGTTATTGTTGTTGTTATTATTATTATTATCATTATTATTATTATTATTATTATTATTATTATTATTATTATTACTACTACTACTATGGGTGGAAAGGGCAGGGCGTCAATGTACGGTACTGTAGCAACGTAGGAAAATAATTTTTACCATAAAAGTATTAATCAGATTACGGAATATTAATGAGTTGGCGTATATTTTATTTTTATCATTAGAGTCGCGTAGCTTTTTTTTCGCGAGTGTTGGAGGTGTTGGTAGTGTAGCTTGTAATCCTTGTTCGAGCCAGGTCCCTAAAATGTGCTTAGGAAAATACCTCAGTTCCACATAAAGTGCTGTAAAAAAAATCATGAACACCGATGACGTTGTGTGTGTGTGTGTGTGTGTGTGTGTGTGTGTGTGTGTGTCGGATATACAAGAATGTGTTGCCTGTTCACATACCCTTTCTTTTATCCTTCGTCCCTCCTTACCCTACTGTACAATTTATTTTTACTGTTGGTTTGGGAGTTTTTCAAGGAGCGATTCTGTTAGTGTCACTCACTAACATTTTTCGGAAACGGGGTACTTCATATCCGTAGACTTTTACGAGTTAACGATATCTACATTGCAGTATCAGCATTACAACGGTATACTGTATCTTCATGACGGTAGCAAAATTACAATAGTGAATTTACTATATTTACATTGCGATAGCCGCTTCACACATTACGATAGCTGCTTTAACGTTATCTGCTCTACGATAGCTGCATTGCGATATTTGCTTTACGATGGCAGCATTACGATATCAACATTAGTTAGATTACAGTAGCTACATAATGCTCCTGACTAGCAAACATTTATTTTGTCTAACACTGCTAGTTTTAGGATCTAGGCAATTAAGGGGGTGAGTTGGAACAAGTACTGGGCACAAAAAAAATACTAGTTGAAGGAAAAATGCTGCTTATTAGGCCTACTCTCTCTCTCTCTCTCTCTCTCTCTCTCTCTCTCTCTCCATTCATACAATTTTTCCCATTCACTCTTTCAGATTTTTGCTCCTCCTCCCCCTCCTCTCTCTCCTCTTCTTCCTCCTCCTCCTCCTCCTCCTCCTCCCTCCCCCTCCCTCCCCTTTACCATTTTCCCTCTTCTTCCCTTCCACTTCATATACTTCCCCTCCCTCTCCTGCTCCTGCTCCTCTGTCCATTATTTCCTCTTCCCTTTCCTCTTCACCTTTTACTCTCCCCTTTCCTTCCCATTTCTTTATCTTCCTCCTTTCCCTCCCTTTTTTTCCTCGTCTTTCCTCACCCTCTTTTGCCTTGTCTTCCCTCATCTTCTCTCACTTCCTTTTTCCCCCTACCTTCTTTCTCAAACGTTTCCTCTTCCTCCTCCTTCCTCCTCCTCCTCCTCCTCCTTCTATTTTTCTCCCTCCTCCCCTCCGTCTTCCCTCCCTCTTTGTCCTCCCTTAGCTGGTGAATTAAAAAAAAAAAGAGAATCAATTACGTTTTTTTCATCAACGCGGCGTAAAACTAAGGGAGATAACCCAGGCCTCTCTCTCTCTCTCTCTCTCTCTCTCTCTCTCTCTCTCTCTCTCTCTCTCTCTCTCTCTCACACACACACACACACACACACACACACACACACACACACACACACACACACACACACACACACACACACACACACACACACACACACACACACACACACACACACACACACGTTGAAAAGAATACCAATTGCTTGCGGACGTGTCATTGCCATGGTTACCACTGATTGTTGTTGTTGTTGTTGTTGCTCTTGTTGCAGTTGTGATGGAATCCGTCTCTTTGTATGTATGCATGTATATGTATGGATTATGTGTGTGTATGTGTGTATGTACAGTATGTATGTGTCCGTATGTGTACTGATTATCCCTTGATTGCATAACTTGGCATATATAATGTGTTGGAAATTGAAAAAAAAAATGAGTCGGTTTTGGTCAGGGGTTAAGGTCAGAGTTCGAGTTAACGACTCTGTGCACACTAACCATTTTTTATCTGCCATAGTTATTTTTCGTGTTGGACTTTGTTGCGTCTAGAGCATGAGTGATAAAAGTAGTAGTAGTAGTAGTAGTAGTAGTGGTAGTTAGTAGTAGTGGTAGAAGCAGCAAATTAATAATAATGGAAATAGTGAAAATAATAATAATAATAATAATAATAATAATAATACCAACAACAGTAATAATAATAATAATAAATATAATAATAATAATAATAATAATAATAATAATGTAATAATAATAATAATAATAATAATAATTAATAATAATGTAATAATAATAATAATAGTAATAGTAATAATAGACGCTAGGTTACTTTATATTAATGAAAAATTAATAATGGATAAAGTACCGCCCACGCATTTACAATTAGTTTCACTTGAAAATAATCTTCTAACTTTAGCTTGACCAGAATTCTAGAGTTTTCCCAGGCATGAGAGAATAGGGACAGTGTTAGCTTTCTCACGCAGCTATGACTCACACAGCTAAATAAACTCGAGTAACGTTAGCGTGAATAAAACACTAGAGTTGTCCCCATCGTCAGTGTGTTAATGGTGACTTTTTTCTTTGGCCCCTCTTAACTCAATCTCATCTACTTATAATAATCTGCCATCAGCTTTTTCGTAGCGTTGAAGATGTATGGAGATTAAACGTGTTCAGTATCCTACATAACATTCAATTGAACATGACTGAAATTTTCGTCCTTTTGCAGTCTATTTTCCCGTAGCTTAGTGACAGATTAAAACTTTGCATCCTCTCCATACTACTTCTTCGTGACTAGCACCATATTCTAGTTTTAATCTCCTGCTATTACTCTGAATGGCAAGATAGAGAAAAGGCAATTTAATCTCCTGTTTGCAGTGGTCAGTGTATAGGGGAGTATACGGGCAGTCTTGGTTGTCTTTTGCGCATTGTAAAGATAAAAAAAAAGTGACAGCGACCAAGCTAGGGAAACACACGGAACTAGAAAGCATTGAGAGGGCGCATGTACAACACTAATAGAATTTAAGATTTAATGTACTTCTGTAACATCTCTTTCCCACCAAACCAGTACTTTTACGGTCGAACATAGTAAATCAATTCATTCCACGGTCATAGTCTCTAGTTACTGAATCTCAGGTATTGCATACTTCCAGAAACGACAGTGATTTAATTAATGATTTATTCCCCCAACCTGATCCGGATCGTTCTCAAAACCAAATGTCTTGATCCACTTCCCAACCCTCCACCAGTGGCAGTGAAATCCGATAACTGTCAGAGATAAAACAGACAGAAAAACAGACAGACACGGGTGGGTGCATAACTTTCTTCAGCTTCGTTAGCGGGGGTAATTAGGCTGGCCCAGCGGATGCGGCAAAAATAATGATAGGACAAATAAGAGGCATTTATTTTATTAGGCCGTTAAGGAGATTTCCAAACAAATTTACGATCCATTCACCGTTTTAACCAATATTTGTTGGCTCTTTGCAGGAAAAACATGAGACTAAGGAAAGTGTCTGAACTATCCTTGCCCCTTATTTACTGTATACGTTATTATTATTATTATTATTATTATTATTATTATTATTATTATCATTATTATTATTATTATTATTGTTATTTTTATTAGAATCATAGAGACAATGGCAGTTTCCTTTTTTCGTTTACTGTATATATTTTTTTCTCTTGGGAAGAACGAGAGATGTTGGTCGTTCATATATTGTCTTTTCCTTGTGTTTTATGATAATGGTAATAATAATGGTGATGATGATGATAATAATAATAATAATAATAATAATAATAATAATAATAATAATAATAGTAATAATAATAATAATAATAATAATAGTAATAATAATAATAATAGTAATAATAATATTAGTAGTAGTAGTAGTAGTAATAATAATAATAATAATAATAATAAATAATAGCTACAAAAGATAAAGGATTATATGTGTATCCGAAGCCCTATATAAGTAAAACAGTAAGACTCAATCCTACTCTTTTCCCTTCAGAGGTATAGGGGCCCAAGCTACCTTAGTCCAGATTATTCAGGGGCAGGTGACAGGTATACGCCCCTGGTGGTATTAGTCTGTATGAGGGTAAACTTCTGTCTCTTGGAAGTCGAATCGATGCCAACACTACCTGACCTTCACCCAGAGTGGAGACTTAGGCCCCTAGGCTACCGAGGAAAACAATAATTAAAAGAGATATGAAAAAATGAGAAGAATGAAAAGGAAGAAAAATAAAAGATAGAGAAAAATAACAGAAGAATGAAAAGAAAGAAAAAAAACGAGAGGGAAGAAAAAGATGACTGGTAACAGTAGTGCTAAAATTTACATAGGTTAATATTCGTCGCTGTTGTTATGGTGGTTGGGTAAAGGTGAGGTGTAGTATATTAAGACTGCTGTTCTCCCCGACAAGGAGAGTATGTTTTCACCCCTGTGTGTTTGTGTGTGTGTTAGCAGGATTACTCAAAAACTAATCGAGAGATTTGGACCAAATTTGGTGGGTAGATAGCCCATGTCCCAGGGAACAATCGATTACCTTTTGGGACCGATCTGGATCGTACTACGGATTCTGGATCCGGAAAGCATTTTTTTTTTTTTTTTTGCAAAACCCTAATCAGTGATAAGAAAACAAAACCCATTATGAAGAGTGGTTTGGAAATTACCTTGCCCTTATCGGAGAGATGCGCTCCTTTGAGTGTCCCTTTAGTTATTATTGTTACGACCACCACCACCACCACTACTACTACTACTACTACTACTACTACTACTACTACTATAACTACTACAACTACTACTACTACTATTACTACTGCTACCACTACTACTACTGCTACTAACTACCACCACCACCATCACTACAGCTACTACAGTATCATCATTTCAAAATATTTGCACTAGTAAATATTTAAATATTTTTGATACCATCGCTCTGACCTGACGAAAAATAAAAGAATAAAGTAGAAAGTGCTCGGCGAGCGCATACCTCCGCCAGTGCCATTGCCATTAAAAAGGATCCTAATCCGGATCCGTGGCTATAGGATATGGATCCGAACCCGGATCCGACCCAAAAATCATTCAGTGCTTTCTTGGTCCATGGCCCACCTTTCCACAAAATTTGACTGAAATTCATTGAAAACTTTTGGAGATATTGTGCGGGATACTCCGGATCCGGATCTGGCTTCGGCCCAAAATTTAATCATTTCCTCCTTGGCCCATGGCCCACCCTTCCACAAAATTTTATCAAAATCCTTTCATAACTTTATGAGTAATCGTGACAACAGACTAACAAACAGACAGCCAGACAGACCAACGCCGGGTAAAACATAACCTCCTTGACGGAGGCAAAAATCGTGGAGGAAGAGATAAGACAAGAATTAGATGGGATTGACTGATTAAAGCAATTTAGTCTCCTTTTCCTCAGCTTTCTCTTCCTTTGTCTGCCCGCAATCTTTTTCTTTTCCTCTCTCTCTCTCTCTCTCTCTCTCTCTCTCTCTCTCTCTCTCTCTCTCTCCATCTATCTATCATTTTATGTCATACAAATACATACCATGGACAAGTAAACCCTTCGCAGCTGAACGTATTAAGTAAACTTTAATCCGTGTATGTACAGTACGAGTATGCATTCATGTATGTATTTGTGTATGTACAGATGAATGGAATACGTTCATGTTGTAGATGAAAAGAACAGGTGATCCAGTCATTCATACACGTTTCGAATTTTTAGTCCTTGTTTTTTATTTTTCCATTTGTTTCATATGTTGGATTGCAGAAATTGGTTTTGCACTCTCCCCTTTTTACTCTACCCTGGATTAAAATTTCCATCTCTACGGCATCATTGCTTAGTTGTAACAGTGATTTAACACTAGAATAGGATGCTAGTCACGAAAAGGTGGTATGGGAAGTACTGTATATATATAGTATTGTCTTCTCGTGCCACTGAGCTGCGTGAAATAAGCTTCAGAAGGAAACAATATCTGGCCCAAGTTAAAGTGAAAGGAACATGGGTACTAGAATAGGAACCTAGTCACGAAAAGGTGCTATGGAAAGTGTACAGTATTGTCTCTTACTGCCACTGAGCTACGTGAAATACGGTAAGTTGCAGAAGGAAATAATATCTGGACCAAGGTAAAGTGAAAGGAACATAGGTAAAATCCGTCCCCTGTGGCCCCACCTCATCTTATTCAAGGGCGCCATCATTGAACCGTCCATATTGAATCATGTTAAGACTCATATCGACTGATGCCGCGATAAAAAGCGAGGGTGTGTGCGCCATGTCGATGCGCCGTTAGGAAGGTTTGTTAACATTCTAGTGTGCTTGTCTTCCTTTCCCTTGCTATTTCCATTCGGTTTTAATCGGCCATGAGAAGACATATTTTATTGGAGGGGTTAGTGAAGACTGTATCCAACTCCTCCAGTTCAGAAAGTCTTTTAAACACTGAAGGAATTTGTCTCAGTGTACCAAGAATACAGTAAGAAAGCAGTCTTCGTTGTAAAGGGTTTGAAGATCGTTTATAACTCATTTTAAACCCTTAAGGAGTTCCCATACATCGTTGTAAAGAAGTCAAAATTTTGTAGACTAAATTTAAACCCTTAGTTTTAAAACGGTTCCTGCTGTCATTGTAAAGGATTCAGGATGGTTTAGACTCAATTCAAACCCTCAGACAATTCCCAGTCATCGTTGTAAAGGCTTTCAAGATTGTTTTACTTCAGTTCAAACTCTCAACCTGTTCCCTGCCCCAGCTAGAGATTCTACCTTGATCTTTCGCCCAGCTTTTCTCTCCTCTACTACTTGGCCCCCTTCTACAAAATAAGGTTCCAATTCCAGTTTTTGTCAGGCCGTTGCTGTGATGAATAGACTCCATTTTAATTCTGAATATAATAAGATTCCGGGAGAAGAAAAGGGGTTTGAATAAAATTATGTTTCCATTTTATTTATCATTCAAGGAGGGATGTTTGATTAAAATTGGTGGTATCTCTTATTTTCTCTCTCTTTTTTTTTTTTTTTTTTTAAGGAAAGGAGTTTGATGAAAAGGGTGGTATCTTTCTTATTTATCTTTTTCCCCCCACGATAAATTACTGCACCAGCATTCTTCAGTTGGCCTCTGTAGATAACAGTTCAGCAACCAAAAGTGTAATTCAGTGTCTTCCTCTTAATACTTCCATATTCTGAGCAGTATTGATGGTCAGAAGTGCAGTATTTTGCGTTAATGTCTCCCGCTGCTTTGGTATTCTCCTGCGCTGCATACCTTATATCTTCTCACTCTTTATTTCCTACCAATTTCACATTCTTTCGAGCTATATTTATGGACAAAAAGAAGTATTTCACCCTTTCCTTTCTCAATACTTAGATATAATTCTTCTGAGATATTTTGTTTTCAAAGATACTTTACCTCAGCTCCTTCCACGTACTGCTTTCTTTTCTTTTTGTTTTCCTTAAAAACGAATTACGTAAAGAAATGCAATGCTTCACACTCTGTGTCCTTTACTATTATCCTGTTTTGTGGAGCTGCATTGACTGACAACTGAGCGACACAGTAATGCATAATTTCGCTTTCGTTGCTACGGTTTCGCTGGTCTTCTGCTCTATTGATCGACGGAAGTGTGGTACTTCATTTTCTCTCCAATTCTTTTGACTTTTGCTATAATTTTTTGCTTTTTGACTGACAGCAGATGGAGACAGTAGCTCTCTCTCTCTCTCTCTCTTTCTCTCTCTCTCTCTCTCTCTCTCTCTCTCTAAGTGATAAAGAGATAATTTTTTGCTTTTTGACTGACAGCAGATGGAGACAGTAGCTCTCTCTCTCTCTCTCTCTTTCTCTCTCTCTCTCTCTCTCTCTCTCTCTCTAAGTGATAAAGAGTTGGGTGCGGCATAATTTTTAATCTTTTTCTTTGCTTTTTTTTTTTTTCAACTCTTTTATACTTTCGACAATTCGCTTATTCTGTATCGCCTAAAGATAGTCAGTTTTATTCAGCTGGGAGTGAGTTATCCGCCTGAGAGTACTGATACCGGTACAGTTAACTCTCACAACGTTGGTACAACTCTAGTACTGGGACAACTTTAGTACCGGGTATGATATATTCTCTCAGATATGGCCAGAAGATTATTATGTAGCTAGGATTAGATCACAGAAACCCGGAAGAAAGAGAGAGAGAGAGAGAGAGAGAGAGAGAGTAACATGACTCTCTACCTCGTACATGGTATTATATAACGCAAAATTAACTGGTAATGTTATGTGACCCAATTTATCACTATTTCTGTCTCTTGTGATTATATTTAGCGCTGGTGGCACGGTGCATGATAGATACAGTATTGCATATTAGTCTTGATGATATAGTGTAAATTTTGTTCGACCTCTTTCTGACATAATTTTGTTCTTGTAATGGCCATGAGTGTGTGTGTGTGTGTGTGTGTGTGTGTGTGTGTGTGTGTGTGTTACTGACGGGCTGTCATTCAGGTTCTGTAAAGCGTGTCATAGTGGAAAAGTTAAAGCAATAACAGTAAATAAGAGTTATTTTTTATTTATTGTTTTTAATACCTAGCCCGATTTCGGAAACAAGGTGCGTTGCTCCCGTACATTATAGTGAAATCACCTAACACCACTTCGCACCAAGAGTCATTAAGGGCATTAACCAAAGAGCCCAGAAGCTCTTGCATCGAGTACTTTGTGTGTGTATGTGTGTGTGTGTGTGTGTGTGTGTGTGTGTGTGTGTGTGTGTGTGTTGGTACGGTAGAAGGCAAAAAGTCGCAGAGCAAAAGCGGCAATTCTCTGTGTGGCCATTTTTACTCTCTGATAAAGCTGCGATATTTTGCTCGTTTGATAAAGCTGCGGTATTTTGCTGTTCCTTATCAGAAACAATAGCCATTCACTGATTAAGCCTTGATATCTTGCTCTCTTCCTCTTTTATCTCTCTGACCTGACCACCAGTGAGGCGCGAGGTCACCGATTAATCTTCTCTCCTTGACGCCTGACCTAGCACAGCCGGTCACTGTTCATTGTTCCCGGTGAAAAAATATCATCATTATCGTACGCAGCTGTGAGGAAATTGTCGAACTGTGTCAGAGAGAGGGAGGGGAAGGAAGGAAGGAAGGGAGGAAGGAAGGAAGGAAGGAAGGAAGGAAGGAAGGAAGGAAGGAAGGAAGAAGAGAGGAAGGAAGGAAAGAAAGAAAGGAAAAGAAAAAGAAGGAGGGAAGGAAGGAAGGAAGGAAAGAAAGAAAAGGAGGGAAGGAAGCAAGGTAGGAAGGAAAGAGAGAAAGAAAGAAGAAAGGAGAGAAGGGAGGAAGGAAGGAAGGAACGAACGAAGGAAGGAGGGGTGGGTGAACAAATGAATTAGTACAGGGGCGAGTGTGTTGATATTTGGGTGGATAAGAGGACAGTGACAATAGGTAGAGAGGTAAATAAAAAAGAAAATTGTTTATAGAAATGCTGAGCTCATGTGTAGGAAGGAAACAAACAAGGAAAAAAAGAAGGACGGAAGGAAAAAAGGAAGGAGGGAAAGAAGGGAGAAGGGAAGAGAAAAAGGAAGGGAGGAAGAAAGAAAGGAAAGAAGTAATGAAAAAGAAAGGACACACGGAAGGGAGGAAGAAAAAGGAAGGAAGGAAGGAAGGGTGAGAGGATGAATACGCACACAGGAAAGGAAGGAAGAGAAAAAAGGAAGGGAGAAAGGAAGGAATGAAAAAAGAAAGAACACACGGAAGGGAGGAAGAAAAGTAAGAAGGAAGGAAGGGTGAGAGGATGAATGCGCAAAGAGGAAGGCGTGTTGACTGCCGGATAGCTGGGTTGAAAGTAACGTAGCTGAGGAGAAGAGAAATATAAAGAAAGTGAGAGCAAGCAGGTAGCATATACAATACTCAATGAAGGCAAAACCGTCCACTCTTACGACCTTTGAACTTTGACCTTTGACCTTTTAGTACCTTATACCAGCTGGTACACTAAAATCCATATTAGTTATTCCAAATTTGGTGCAATTCCAGCCAATTTAGTTTTTTTTTTTTTTTTTTTGCATGATACACCTAATTAACAGACAGATGGACAACACACACACACACACACACACACACACACACACACACACACACACACACACACACACACACACACACACACACACACACACACACACACACACACACACACACATTTTTATTAAGCCACGTGGGTGATTAACTATATATTGAGCTTATAGGTAATTTCTCCACCCTCTCTCTCTCTCTCTCTCTCTCTCTCTCTCTCTCTCTCTCTCTCTCTCTCTCTCTCAAATGTCATGAAGGTATATGGATTTCGCCCAGTTACAAGATATGGAGTGTCAGATCTCGGTCCGGAGAGAGAGAGAGAAAGAGAGAGAGAGAGAGAGAGAGAGAGAGAGAGAAGGGGGGGGGAGTTATACCTAGAGATTGAGAGAGAAGTGATAGATTAAATTAGATTAGGTGGGGAAGTGGAAGAAAATTATATGGAAGAGAGAGAGAGAGAGAGAGAGAGAGAGAGAGAGAGAGAGAGAAGGCTTGAACGAGATGTAGGAGACAGGGAAGGCTGTGAAAGGAGTTGTGTGAAGATAGAGATATGGAGGAAAGGAGAGGGAGGGAGGGAGAAGAGAGGCTAGGGAAAGAGAAGAAGAAGAGAGAATGGAGAGGAGAGAAGAAAGCTAAGGAAGGAGGGAAAAGAGAGAGAGAGAGAGAGAGAGAGAGAGAGAGAGAGAGAGATGGAGGCATTACCCCACCTGTCACATAGAATCCTAGGTCTGGTCCAGAAGAATCACCTGTGTCTTGGTGATGCTCGTTCTAATTCGTCTATTCTCTTATCTAACTACCGTTCTGTGTGTGTGTGTGTGTGTGTGTGTGTGTGTGTGTGTGTGTGTGTTTACTTTAATTATTTATTGTATTTTTGTGTCCTGCAAAGGGGAAAGTTAGTATCTGATTAGTTTTTTCTTTTTGTGGCAGCTTTTTTCATTACACAAGAGCTCGGAGTCTATTGCTCGCTCTCTCTCTCTCTCTCTCTCTCTCTCTCTCTCTCATTTTTCCCTTACCCGTATTTCCTGGTCACCCCACAGTACTCTTCCTTACCCATTCTGGCCCAGTACTGTTCCCCTTCTTAGGATAATCCAAGGACTTAATTACTTCTCTCTCTCAATACCCATCATCATTCGCCTGTAGTCATGCATTATTTTTTTTTCCTGTTCCGTCTCGTTCCTTCATTACGGCAGCGGTTTTCTTCGTTCCCTAACTTCTTTCAGTGTTCTCTTTATCCTCTGTTTTTTCCTTTTATATTCATCAGTACACTGTTTTTATTTCTCCTGTCTTCATCGTATGTGTGTGTGTGTGTGTGTGTTTTTTTTCCCACCACGCTACTGTTTTTTTTCCACATGCTGTTTCTCTTTCCACCCTTCAGTGCTCTCCTCATATATCCACGTCTCCATTACTTGTTGCTACCCTTTTCCCACCTATTTACCCATTAGCAGTCTGTTTACCCATCTACTTACCCACTTACCTATATCCCTCCTTATTCACCTGTTTACCGATAATTTGTTTTTACTCCTTTCTTTTGTTTTCCTTCCACTCTTCGCTTTTCTTCTTTTAGTCCTCACTTCTTGTCACTGTTCCTCTCTCAGTATTTCAGTGGTCTGCCTCTTCCTCTTCATCATCATCTTTCATTTTTCATTCCTCTCCTTTTTGGTGTTTATCCTCTTCCCTCAGTTTTTTACTCCTCTTTTCCCCCTTCCATTTTCTTTCTCCTTTCCCCAACTCTTCATTCTCCTCCTCATTTTTCCTCTTCATTCTCTTCATCCCTTCATTATTCACAACTTTCCTTCTCTCCACTTCATGCTCCTTCATCCCCCACTTCATTATTCACTGGTCTTTCTCCACTTCATCCTGTTCTTTCTTTCTCACATCTTGTTTACTGTTCCTTTCACTTTTCGCTACTCTCCCTTCATAACCCCTCCACATTTCCCTCCATTCTCCCTCCACTTTTCCTCCACTCCCCCTTCACTTTCCCTCGACTGCCTCTTCACTCACCGTCCACCCGCTCCCATATTCCCTCCACTCCCCTTCCACTTTCCCCCTACTTCCCTTCCACTTCCTTTCCACTCTTCCTTTACTGCACCTACAATCTACCTCACACTTTCTCCAGTCTCTCCTCCACTCGCCATCCACCCTCCAAGCACTCCCATTCCACCTTCCCACTACACCTCCTCCACTTCCCTTCCACTATCCCTTCACTCCCCCTGCACTCCACTCTCTCTCCACTCTTTCCTCCACTCCACTCCACTCTCTCCACCTCTCCTCTTCCTTTACTGCACCTACAATCTAACTCACACTTTCTCCACTCTTTCCTCCACTCGCCATCCACCCTCCAAGCACTCCACTTCCACCTTCCCACTACACCTCCTCCACTTCCCTTCCACTATCCCTTCTCTTCCCCTGCACTCCACTCTCTCTCCACTCTTTCCTCCACTCCACTCCACTCCACTCCACTCTCTCCACCTCTCCACTATAATAGAGCCAGTACCGACGGCCATCCAGAGAGAGAAAAAATGACCTCCCAATTTAGGTGAAAAATTCCCTCTCGGCTCCTTTGAGAAAAATGGGCCGTAATATGTAAGTTAGCCGAAACCTCCCATCCTTATATAGAAGACTCGGTATTTTTAGGATTTTTTCGGCCCCATATCCCCCTACTTAGCCACTTCAGACCGAGAATGTCATTATATTTCATTTCTCTCTCTCTCTCTCTCTCTCTCTCTCTCTCTCTCTCTCTCTCTCTCTCTCTCTCTCTCTCTCTCTCTGTGAGTGTGTGTGTGTGTGTGGGTGTGTGTTTGTGTGTGTGATTTTACAGTAAATGCTGGTTTTTAAGAGTTAAGGATCTCCAGTGTGTGTGTGTGTGTGTGTGCGTGTGTGTGTGTGTGTGTGTGTGTGTGTGTGTGTGTGTGTGTGTGTGTGTGTGTGTGTGTAAAGGGAAGGATTTTTTTGCCATTAAGTGTTAGATAATAAAGCTTCTTAATATCCTCTTACTTTTACGAACCGTGTAGTATAAGACAGTAATTTCCTCGTCTCAGTTATTATTTATCTTTCCACCTCCGTATGTAACCCATTTAATAGTGATCTTTATTATTATTATTTTTATTATTATTATTATTATTATTATTATTATTGTTATGATTATGATTATGATTATTATTATTATTATTTTTATTAATATTACTATTAGTTTTTGTTGTTGCTGTTGTTGTTGTTGTAGTGAACCCAATGGACTGCAGGCTTAAATAGGGCCACCATCGTCCATTTGGGGAACAGGGAAGTAGCTGACGGTTTTTTGTAGAACCAGGCAGTGGAGTTATCTTGCTAGTATCAGTGCCACAACGTGAAGGCGTCCCTCTCCATCACCCCAAGAGGAGTAAATATGTCATTAAAGACTTTGTAGTTACTTGTAGTGGAGTTTTATATATATTAGACTTGTGGACGAGCGGTGGTTATAAGTGAGTTGTTTTGTAAGTAGCTAAATCTTCTTTCCCATTTGTCATGTAGTGACAGGAGAGGTAAAGAATAGTATGGGACTATTTTTATTTGTCTTGGAAATATTAACAAGTCTCTCACTCACGAGTGAGTTGAGCAGAGCCTCTGTTTCCCTGTCTCGCTCTATCCCTTTCTCCTTCTGACCTGCCTGTTCTAAGGCCTGTCTCCTTCTGAGCTCTCTTTCCTAAATTCTGGTGTAGCAGGAGACGTATCACGTGTGTTCCTTGTGGATGGAAAGTTTAAGAAGCCTGTGTGTGAGTATGTGTGTATGTGTGTGTATGGTCACTAGGGCTTTGTTCACGGGTGGATTGCTGACAACTAACTGCATCATCTCCTTACTGGCCACTGTCGTCAGCTTTCCTCAGTGTAATTTGCAAGCTCATTTCCCATTCCCAGGCTCGCATAGAGCTGTCTATCTATCTATTTATCTATCTATCTATTATGATTTGTAATTATAATATGGAGTCCTGATATCTGCTCGGTCACGCGAAAATGGCGTACCATCGACAGTTAATAGTCCTAACATATTAATACATATTATATACACATTATAATGAACTTATAAGCTAATTAAGTGAAATATATAATATTGTAAAAGTAACATAATTGTATGAATATTGTATACATATAATATTTATAATAAATAGTGATTATTTAGTAATATTACATTTTAAACAAGTTGTATACATATTTGAATAAATGCATTAAAGTAAATTATTTAACTGTAATACAGTATGTACTTGGGTTATTGTAGTGAAATGCATAACTGTGTTGGCCTTATAATTGTAGATACATTTTGTTAATGCAACTGTTGTGTCTTGGCCTTATAATTCTAGTTAAAGTTACATAAATGTTACATCTTGTTAATGCAACTGTTACATAAATGGTACATATTGTTTGTAATTACATAATTGTAGTTAAAGTTACATAAAAGTTACATCTTGTTAATGCAACTGTTACATAATTGGCAAAGTGTAACATAATGCAATCGTTTGTCGTTACATAATTGTTACATATCGTTTGTAGGTACATAACTGTATTTAGTTACATAAAAGTTACATCTTGTTAATGCAACTGTTACATAAATGGTACATATTGTTTGTAGTTACATAATTGTAGCAAGTGTAACATAATGCAATCTTTTGTCGTTACATAATTGTTACATATCGTTTGTAGTTACATAATTGTAGTTAAAGTTACATAAAAGTTACATCTTGTTAATGCAACTGTTACATAAATGGTACATATTGTTTGTAGTTACATAATTGTAGTTAAAGTTACATAAAAGTTACATCTTGTTAATGCAACTGTTACATAAATGGTACATATTGTTTGTAGTTACATAATTGTAGCAAGTGTACATAATGCAATCGTTTGTCGTTACATAATTATAATATGGAGTTACATAATTGTTACATAATTGTAATAATTGCAGTCCTAACATATGCTGCGGTCGATGATAGTGATGATGTGTCATGCCACTTGCTTGTGGAGACAACAATTTGCTTTTTTGTTTGTAGTTTATGTGGTATTTTGGCATTTGTAGTAACACTTACACTTATTTTCATTTGTTTGTTATGTGATCTTACTCAATTTCTCTCTTTTTTCTTTCTTACTTTTTTTTTTGTATGTATTGATTTTCTATAGTTTGTTTTTCTTCGCTTGTGTACGCTTTTTCCATGTTGTTCATGGTTGCATAATTACTGGCTAATTTCCTTGGGGTACTTTTTAAAGTTTAGTTTATATTGCACAGGTATTACTGAAAATGATGCAATATAGCCCCATATTTTGTTATTTTATATAAAAAATATATATACATATATACAGTATTAACTATATACACTGATTTGTTGTTCACTTGTACCTATCGTGGGTAATATGTGTGTCAGCACTGTGTGGAAATCATTGTCTTCACGATTGTGTTGAAGATGTTCACTCTTGCTAACGTCATTTGTGTTGGCCATTTTTTTTTTTTCTCTAGTTTACCTTGTAACTTAATTTATAGGTTTCCACTAGGTAGCTTTAATTAATAAATGTTTAATACAGTTCTTCTAATCGCTCACTGAGTAACTGTGATGGTATATTTTCTTTATTACTTTGTAGATATAATAATGTATAGCTGTATGTATGAAACACGTATTTTATGTAGGTATAAATGGTAACACTCGTTGGTAGTAAATAAATGTTATAATAAATGAATGAATATATACAGTGTAGAATATTTATTGTTGGTGCAAGTATTTAATGATTGAGTTATGCAGATAACTGAAGTAAGTATGTGTATTTAAGCTGTAACTATACAGCACGTTTTATATGTTTGTGCAGAAGCTTATTGTCTATCACTGTGTATTGTATCAATGAAGTAAGTATGTAACTCACTAATTTTTACCGTGGTGGGAATGGTGTGAGTGGTGGTGCAGCTGGTGTGTTGACCGACGTGGCGTCTTTTCAGCAAGCACGCATGATGACCTCGACTTCCCACACTGGTAGCTGTGGTGAGTGAATGAGTAGCGATGAGTAACTTGAGTGAAGATGAGTGAGTAAGATGAGTTGTGAATATGGACTTGGTATTTTTTTCTTTGTGATTTACTCGTTGTGGGATGAAGACTGTCGCTACTTGTAGGTGCGTGTAGAAGATTACAGACGACTCGTAGAGTTGTTACTTTTATTTGATTGTAGATGGTTGTAGTTCGTTGGTTCGTCGTAGGAATTGCAAGATCGTATCAATATTTTGTTAAACTACTTGCAAGGCGTCGTGTGATCACTTCTACATCAGCGTGATGATCGTGGAGACGGAGGGGGCTGGTTGGAGAGAACTGGCAGGAGCTGGTTGTAAGTTGTTGGTTGTGAGAGTTTTTTTTTTTTCAATCTTGATATTTTGTAGGAATTCACTGTTGATTCGTAGACGAGGTTCGTATACGTTCGCTGCTACCAAATGTCATTAAAGACTTTGTAGTTACTTGTAGTGGAGTTTTATATATATTAGACTTGTGGACGAGCGGTGGTTATAAGTGAGTTGTTTTGTAAGTATCTAAATCTTCTTTCCCATTTGTCATGTAGTGACAGGAGGGGTAAAGAATAGTATGGGACTATTTTTATTTGTCTTGGAAATATTAACAAGTCTCTCACTCACGAGTGAGTTGAGCAGAGTCCCTGTCTCGCTCTATCCCTTTCTCTTTCTGACCTGCCTGTTCTAAGGCCTGTCTCCTTCTGAGCTCTCTTTCCTAAATTCTGGTGTAGCAGGAGACGTATCACGTGTGTTCCTTGTGGATGGAAAGTTTAAGAAGCCTGTGTGTGAGTATGTGTGTGTATGGTCACTAGGGCTTTGTTCACGGGTGGATTGCTGACAACTAACTGCATCATCTCCTTACTGGCCACTGTCGTCAGCTTTCCTCAGTGTAATTTGCAAGCTCATTTCCCATTCCCAGGCTCGCATAGAGCTGTCTATCTATCTATTTATCTATCTATCTATTATGATTTGTAATTATAATATGGAGTCCTGATAAATAGAAACATCATTGGATCACGGGAGTTAATATCAAGTAAAAAACGAAGGGATTAAAAAAGGAAAAAGAAAAAAATATATCAACCCTTTCCCTCTCCAGCGCCCCGGGAAGAAAAAGAAAAGACGTCATTGGATCTTAGGAATTAATATCAAGGAAAAAACAAAGGGATTACAGAAAGGAAAAGAAAAAAATAATAAGCCTTTTGCTATACTGTTTTGATGATTTTTCTGTATGTAAGTTCTGTTGCCATCGAGGTATTTAGATTAACTCCTTGTATGGTTGCTATTTACGATTTTATTCAGGTCGGGATTGGCGTTTTGCGGCTGGAGGGGTTGAATACAGCTTCCATTAACCCCTTCTCTAGTAGCCCACCCTCCCGTGCTGAATAAAATCATCTGTCGGTAGCGAGAATGCAGTGTAAGTGACGGCCTGGTTATGAGGAAGTTCAGCTTACGAAGAACCTCAACGTTATGGTAAAAGTTGACGGCTTGACTGCGAAGACGTATATATATATAAATTAGTTTTTCTACTTTTTATCTTTATTCACCTCCCAGACAAGCAGTTTTTTTTTTCCATTTATTCTTGTTATCTACCACAGACCGTTCTTTTTCTGTCTTAAAGAGAGTCGTTTCAGACCGGAGAGGTTAGAGGAAGGAGAAACGTTTCAAACTGAAGGGATTAAATGGAGGAGAAACGTTCAGAAGTGAAAGGGTTATATGCAGGAGAAACGTTTCGAACTGAAGGACTTAGGTGGAGGAGAAACGTTTCGAACTGAAGGACTTAGGTGGAGGAGAAACGTTTTGAAACTAGAGTGGTTAGATTGATGAGAAACGTTTCTAATTGGTGGCTTAGAGGAAAGGTTACTGCTTTATCCTGGAGGGGTTGGATAGAGGAAAAACGTTTGGAACCAGAGAGGTAAGATGCAGGAAAAAAGCTTGGAACTGAAGGACTTAGGTGGAGGAGAAACGTTTTGACAAGAGCGGGTAGAGGGAAAAGAAATAATAATAATAATAATAATAATAATAATAATGAACCCTCACCGAAATGAAGGACTCCACCTCTCCTTTCCTTTGCCAAATTATACGTATGTTATTTTTTTTTATATTACCAAGGCTATGCTAATGTAGATAATATCTATGCTAATGTTCTGTCGAAGTATTATCCTGTGGTGGAGACAGTTAGGCCTATCACACACACACACACACACACACACACATTCTCTCTCTCTCTCTCTCTCTCTCTCTCAAGATTTTTCTAGCTGGTGGAGTGAAATACAGCCTTCAGTAATACATTCATGAAGACTGATCTTGCCTACTTAAATTTATAGTTTCCGGAGGTGTGTGGGTGTGTGTGTGAGAGAGAGAGAGAGAGAGAGAGAGAGAGAGAGAGAGAGAGAATCATGAAAAAGAAAGATACCCTAACGTTCTGTGGGGAAGGAGAAAAGGTGGACATTAGGACACAAAAGGTGGAAGGAGATTATCGGCATAATTTTTCTTATCAGTATTTTATTTTATTCTCGGTTTCCTTATCATTTCCCAGGCTTAAGATTTATTGCTTATTCGCAGTGTGTCGTGCAGTGAGGGTCAAAAAAAGGTCTCATCTTTTATATCGCTTTTATATATGTTCAACCTATCTGAGTTTGGCCTGTACTGTAATATGCTTAATGATGATGGTGATGATGATGAATGTGATGATGATGATGATGATGATGGTGGTGGTGGTGATGATGATTATGGTGATGTTTATAGGTCTCATCTTTTTTATCGCTTTTATATATGTTCATCCTATTCAGAGTCTGGTCTGTACCGTAATATGCTTAGTGATGATGATGATGATGATGAATGTGATGATGATGATTGATGATGATGATGATGATGATGATGATGATGATGAATGTGATGATGATGTTTATGATAATGACCTGGCACTCCCTATATATCATCCCTCTCATGTATTCTCCCCTTCATGTATGCTTCTTCCTCTGTGAATCCTCCTCCTCCTCCCCTTCCTTTGACACTGGTTGTAAATTGGTCCCTTCCCCTGTATTACCTGGGCCTCACCTTGATTGCAGACATCAAAAGGAATATTACGGAGCTTCGTTTTCTTTCCCTGCTCTCTCTCTCTCTCTCTCTCTCTCTCTCTCTCTCTCTCTCTCTCTCTCTCTCTCTCTCTCTCAGTTCGTTTTTAGAGTTTTATTAATGTCTTCAGTGACGTAGATAGTAACCTCATCTGTCTACCTTCAGACGATTTTAATCCGCGTGTGTTAGACAAGGGACTGGTAAAGGAAGTATCTTATCTCTCCTGTTGAAAAATTCTCTCCTTACCTAAAGAAATTGCGAAGTAGGGAGGGAGAGAGAGAGAGAGAGATAATGTAGTCCATTTCACTCATTGTTTTATTGGTATTTAATTATTTTTGTATTAGTTTATTTTATTTATTTGCTATGTGCATCCTCTCACTCGTTTCAAAATCACACCCATCCAAGCGTATGTAGTGGAGAGTGGGGTTGCTGATGATGATAAGGATGATGATGGTGATGGTAATGATGATGATGATGATTGAGACGGTGGTGGTGCTTGTGATGATGATGATGATGATGATGATATACCCTGTTTTGATTTTGCCCATTCTCTTTCCCTTTATTTTTCTTTATTTTGTGGAACAGTTTCATTTAGTGTGATGGCGATGATGATGATGATAATGATAAAAATGATGGTACAATTTGCCATCTCCTAATCACCTACATCACTGCTTCCCTCCCTTGCTTCCTTATGAGGAACATGTCCTATAAAAAAAATGTTTGAGATTGTGAGTGAATCGATTTAATCACTTTACGAGGGACCTGCTAATGAGGTGCAATTTTCCTGACCTCTTTTCATCAGCGGGGATAATTACGGTCATTTGTTACCACCTTATGAATATATTTTCTCTGTTTTTGTAGGAGTGAGTAAAGTAATACCTCTTTGTGCTCTGATGTGCTCTGGTCTTATTAATTCCTTTACCACCGTGACGTGTTGTGTCTATTTTTTCCTACAACTAGACGATTTTATTCAGCTTGTGGGATGTCTTGAAATTAAGGGTAAATAAAGACTGTTTCTTCTCACTAATAATGGTCTCTAAAAATCGTTAATAAAGTTGCAAGAATAATATGAAAGGGACGTCACCAGAATGAAGAGGTTAACCCCATCATTACGTTAATTCTTTCACGGCGACGCCTTTTCATATACGGCGACCAGTTCTATTTTTGCACTTGCGCCCTAAGACAGAGGGCGGGTGGTGTGTGTGTGTGTGTGTGTGTGTGTGTGTGTGTGTGTGTGTGTGTGTGTGTGTGTGTGTTGTGTATATGTGTGTGTGTGTGTGTGTGTGTGTGTGTGTGTGTGTGTGTGTGTGTGTGTGAAAGAGTTGAGGGTACGGCAGGAAGTTCCCTTTTATTTGAATATTGGCAAAGGTCAAAGTCATGTGGACATGCCAACTTACAACAGTTTTTATCCTGTGTTGACTAAACTTTGTGATATTGTTTAGATTAAAGCAAGGATAAAGATATATGACTTTGAGAACAACCAAAGGTCAGGGTCACAGGGCAAGGTCACAGGGAAAGGTCAGTGGTCAAGGTCACAGGGACAGGTCAGAGGTCAAGGTCACACAGGAAGGTCAGGTCTGAGGTCAAGGTCACAAGGAAAGGTCAGAGATCAAGGTCACAAGGAAAGGTCAGAGATCAAGGTCACAGGGAGAGGTTAGAGGTCTAGGTGAGTAGGCAAAGTCGGTTCACACATTTTTGTTGTTGTTGTTGTTGTTAATTAAAGTTGGTGGAAGGGTTAAGGGTTAAGCAAGAGTGAGGTTATTGGATATTGAGAGTAATTCATCGAAGGTGAAGGGAAGAGGGCGATTCAAGTATTGGGCTCATTGATTAGTGAAAAGGGAAATCATTCATAAGTAGCAAGAGAAAAGAAATTAAGTAGATCCAGTAACACTCCTAGAGGCCAATATTTTTGAGGTGTAAATAAATGAAGGAAGATTAGTACCAAATTGAAAAGTGTTAAGAAGAATGAAGAAAAAAGGAGGAAAATGAGCAAATAAAGTAAGACCTTGAAAAACTGTCCCAGGATTAGGGAAAGAAAAATCCCATTTCAGGTTCCATTGACTCCCTCTGTTGTTCGTCTAGTGGTTCTCTCTCTCTCTCTCTCTCTCTCTCTCTCTCTCTCTCTCTCTCTCTCTCTCTCTCTCTCTCTCTCTCTCTCTCTCTCTCTCCCCTCCCCTCTCACCGTGACCGTCTGCTGAGATCTGCTGAGTCTGCCCTTATCCCGACTCTTAATGACTGTCATATAACTTGCTGACTTTTGATGATGGGCATAACTACTCCTAACTTCAGCCTCTTCTCTCATCCCTCCAGCTCTAATCTTTTGCTGACTCGTAGGGCCTGGTGTCCTTGTGATATATTTTCTCTAGCATAGCAGTTCCCTTCTATCTTAATGTTCTTCTAATGGATCCCTTTTGTTGTATTTATTTAGATTCTAGCTTTCGTAGCGGAAGGTTACGTGGATTAGGTTAGGCTTGTAAGTACAACGAAATAAATGAATGAAAAAGATAAATAAATTAAGAAAATGAATAATTGAAACTAAAACTACAGATAAATGTTGGTGGCTGGAAGAAAGTTACAGATGTTTTATATTTATACATACCGCGTGTCTCATTCATAACAGACACATAGTTATTTTTCTGACCCCCACTGTAACTTTGAGTATTTTTTCTCTTCCATTTGACACGCTAGAAAAATAATGAATTATGACAATGGACCATGACGAATAGAAATTGTATGCAAAGGAAAGTCGTGTTATCTTCCTAATCCATTTTCTTCTCTACCTTTTCTCATTTTCTTCGTTTTCTTCTCACCTGTCTTTTCCCCACCTGAGACACAAGCCCCTGCAGCCTTTGATTGCTCCTGCCTCACCTCTCATACTCCCACTCCAACTCTTCCTCCAGATTCCTAACTCTCTTCTCCCTAGTGACCTAACCCTCTCGTGCCCTCGTCTCTCTCTCTCTCTCTCTCTCTCTCTCTCTCTCTCTCTCTCTCTCTCTCTCTCTCTCCATACTTACAAATTTGTGTGTCTCTCCGTATGCTTGCTTCTAAGAAGAACCGTAACAAATACAGCTATGTGATTATGAGGGAGAGAGAGAGAGAGAGAGAGAGAGAGAGAGTAATTAATACCTGTGCAGGTGGTAGCCGATGTAGTAAGTGTATACATGTATTCGTGTACGTGTGTGTGTACATGTGTGCGTCCTCCCCAGTGACTCCGGTGTGTGGACGTGGCCGGAGTCACGGAGTGTGCAAGTTGCCGAAAGAACGGGAGGGGCAGAGTTTCCGGGGCCGTGCGTGTCCGTCCGCACTGAAGGAAGGCCAGGAAATGAGCCTTAGTTGGCGAGGGTTGGTGAAGTGTGGGAATTAGAGATGATCAGAATAATGTGTATGTGTTAAATCAGACTTTCTCCGCATTTACTTGAAATTTTTTGCTGAATCTCGTCCCCCCTTTCCTCCAATCACAAAGGTGTTCTAGAGTTATCCGCCTCCATTTAACAGTACTTTACAACGCGGAAAAAAAATAAATCTAGCGGTATGATGGAGATTTTTATAAAGTTTGGGAAATGACTGAGAGGTTTTATGTAGCATGATAATTATTTGTGGACCTAAATATTTATCTTTAAAAAAAAAAAAAAGATAAAAGCCAAATATCAGTAGTAATATAATCAAATCTTTAATCAGTAAGAAAATACGCTAGTTAATTGGGTCCTACCTCTTTATTACCCCACCCCCATGTCCTTTCACCCACAGAGAAATTACCCCTCCCTCATTTTATTCATTATATGACGTCCCCACACCATACCATCTTCTCTGTCTCTCCACCGCTCCAATATCCCTCCTTCCCTTCCTCACCTCACTGCTATTGTCCTCATCTCTAACCCCTTCAGTAATACAGATGTTTCCTAAGCTGAATGAAATCGTCTGAAGGTAGGAAGAATAGGATTTACTAGGATTTGCATTCACCTTTATCCCTCCCCCTCCCTCCCCCTATTCATCCCCCCCCTCTTCCTCCCCTGTCCCTAACCCTTCTCACTCACCCCACTTCCCCTCCCCCCTCACGTCAATGCCCTGCCGCAATAAAGCCGCAAGCCGCCGCAATTTACCTCGACCCCCGAAATTCCATGAAAGGTGCGCCCTCCAAATAGCCACCTGAATGAGGGATTTTTGCCCCCCAAGCGTAATGTAATTTTAGTCAAACGTTTCTGGATCTCTCGCGGCCGGATTGTAATTAGCGAAAAAATAAATGATTCCTGACTTCACGCACAGGCACGTAAGCACACACACACACACACACACACACACACACACACACACACACACACACACACACACACACACACACACACACACACACACACACACACACACACACACACACACACACACACACACACACACACATTTCTGGGCCGTTTTTTCTCTGCTTTTGTCTTATCTCTTTTTCGTTTTCTGCTGTCACAGTTGTCGGAATTTTTTTTTTCTGTTGTCTTTTTTTGTTTCATCTGCCACAGCTGTCACTTCCGATTGTGTGTGTGTGTGTGTGTGTGTGTGTGTGTGTGTGTGTGTGTGTGTGTGTGTGTGTGTGCGCGCGCGCGCGCGCGCGGGGGGGATTTTTCTTTCGTTCGTTGAAACTGTCTCTCTGGATGCGTTATACGATATTATGGATCTTTCGAGTTGTCAGCTGCTGCTGTTGTTTCTTTTTTTGACATTCATTGCATTGTGTGTGTGTGTGTGTGTGTGTGTGTGTGTGTGTGTGTGTGTGTGTGTTTTACGCAGTCCTAGAATCTTAATAATAATTTTGGTTTGGATAAAGTTTCTATTATATTAAATAATTTTGGAAACCTTGAAATATGTGTGTGTGTGTGTGTGTGTGTGTGTGTGTGTGTGTGTGTGTGTGTGTGTTAGTTTCGAGTATTATTTTTTTATCTGCTAGATCTCATTTCTTTTCCTTTAATTTCTCAGCTCTATGTTACTTCACCTGTTTGTTAGTTTTGATTTTTTTTTTTTTTTTGGTCAGATTGAATGTCAGGTTTCTCAGTAACAACAATCATTTCTCATTTCATTTTGTAACTCATTTCAACAACAATCATTTCTCATTTCATTTTGTAACTCATTTCAACAACAATCATTTCTCATTTCATTTTGTAACTCATTTCAACAACAATCATTTCTCATTTCATTTTGTAACTCATTTCAACAACAATCATTTCTCATTTCATTTTGTAACTCATTTCAACAACAATCATTTCTCATTTCATTTTGTAACTCATTTCAACAACAATCATTTCTCATTTCATTTTGTAACTCATTTCAACAACAATCATTTCTCATTTCATTTTGTAACTCATTTCAACAACAATCATTTCTCATTTCATTTTGTAACTCATTTCAACAACAATCATTTCTCATTTCATTTTGTAACTCATTTCAACAACAATCATTTCTCATTTCATTTTGTAACTCATTTCAACAACAATCATTTCTCATTTCATTTTGTAACTCATTTCAACAACAATCATTTCTCATTTCATTTTGTAACTCATTTCAACAACAATCATTTCTCATTTCATTTTGTAACTCATTTCAACAACAATCATTTCTCATTTCATTTTGTAACTCCCTAACTTTGCTGTAATCTGTCGCCTAAACTCAACATTTTTTAGCAAGGGAGGTAAGGAATGTAATTACTATAGATTGGATTATCAAGCAGGCGGCCTTATTCTGTCGCTTGCACAGATTTTGATGAATGTTCTGTGGGTCTGGGGAAATTCATTATCTGGAATCGTACTTTTATTATACCGAAATTATTATGGTTTATTATGAGAGAGAGAGAGAGAGAGAGAGAGAGAGAGAGAGAGAGAGAGAGAGAGAAAGTTGCAGATATCCAGTTATAACCACTCTGTATATAAGTGACTCGGAAATAAGAGGCATTAGAGAGAGAGAGAGAAAATCATGTAATTGAACTATAAAACACACACACACACACACACACACACACACACACACACACACACACACACACACAAAGAGACCAGGCTGGGTGTTGCAATTAGCCTTTTTTGGGTGTGGGCAGCGCGTCCTTCCATCAATAAAATTCAACACCAAACTCCACTGTCGAGAGCCGTCTATTTAAAGGCTTTCCATTTGGGTTAGGGAAGGGGTCAGGAACTTTTTAATTGGCTCAAGGTTGAGGGAACACCGAAATAAAAATAAAAAATCGCTCTTGTTTTTAGTGCTTCTTATTTTGACATGGAAATTCGTCTACCATATTGATGATTCCTTTCCTTTTTTTTTTCTTTTTCACTTTTTGTCCTTATATCGTCCAGGAAGCCTTTTTTCACCCATTTTAAAGGGCTAGGACAATGAAAAAAAGAAGACCATGTTTTTATTACTCTTTATTTTGCCCTGAAAATTTGTCTACGATATTGACGAACTCCTATTCTTATCTCAAACCAGCTTTATTTTTGTTTCCAGCACTGAGGACGAGTTAGCAGCGAGAGATAAAGCTTTTCTTGTTTTTGAGGTCACCCATTTTTTTCTCTTCTTTCCCCATCAAGTTTGCTGGCGATAATCGTAAATTTTTTTCTCTTTACCTGATACTTAGAGGTGTTCTTGATTGGGTAAGTCTTTTCATTATAGGTTTTAGAAAGGCTTATCAGGAAAGTAAAATTTGTGTTTTTAATCCTGTTTTATCAGTGGTTTATGTTGTAGTTTATTTTTTTTACTGGCTGCTCAATTTGTTTTGCGTGAGTTTTTCATGGTTCATTGACGAGAACAGCAAAAATAATACTCGACATGCGCTTTTCATGCATTTCACATATTGCAGTTTTTATCTCCAGTCATACAGTTTGGTCAAGGGCATTTTTTTTTAATGGTTCTTTGGCGTAGGTCTGTGAATAAACGCATTTGTGTATATTTTATTTTTATGTATGGACATTTTATTCGTACTTCTAGTTTTCAGTATTCTCTAAATTAAAACATTACCTACTGTTGACAATCTTGATCTGGAGGTTAGATTGTTTTGGGGATGTTAGGCACAGTTTATATATGCAGAAACTTCAATTCACCGTGAAGATATGTATGCAAAATAACCACAGCACTGTGGCTATTTTGCATATATATATATATATATATATATATATATATATATATATATATATATATATATATATATATATATATATATATATATATATATATATATATATATATATATTTCATCACCCCTCATTGGCTATTCTTTTTCTTTCTCATCAATATGCTGGCGTTGGAGTTCATATAGGTCATTCTTTTGGTCTGGGGGTTTGGGAATAACCAAACTAGTGACATAGGGTATCTAGGGAGACTGTAAGTATTCACAGGGTTGCCATAATGTCACCTTATTCACCAAGAAATTATACGTATGAAATGTAGTGTAGTAATGTTTGTAGCATAGTGAGATACTCTATCAAATTAATATTAGTGCATTGTTTACTGGACTTCATCTCACCGTCACACCACACACGATAGCGAGTCAAAAATACCCGATGTTTATACCCCACACTGGTAACCTGTTTCTTTGTCATATAATGCATGCCCGTAACATTTCTTAGTCAGTACGCTCATCAAGAAGAAAATAGATCAATTCTCGTGTATCCTTGTGTGTGTGTGTGTGTGTGTGTGTGTGTGTGTGTGTGTGTGTGTGTGTGTGTGTGTGTGTGTGTATGTACTGCATAATGTGGTTGAAAAGGATAAAAGATTTGACCTTCCAGTAGATGAGTAAATATGGGTTCCTTTACCGTCGTAATTGAATAATTCGCCTAGAGGGTAACGGGACCTTGTGGCCACCATGTAGATAATTTAGTTTACCCTTTAGAAAATAGGGGGTGAAAATTGACCGGTCTTTTCCCTCGTTGCTTTTTTTTTTTTTTTCCGTTGACTTTTTTGTAATAAGGTCGTCCCCAGATCTTGAAGCCCGCTAATGAAGCTACCTGAATTCTGAGCAAAATTATGACTGCTGTTAGTTTAATTACCTTTAGAATGCTCAGCACTACTTGGCACGATGCGAAATTTCCCATAGGGGTAGTTAGATTCAGGCTAAGACTATAATGATGATAATTTTTTTTTTAATATATTGCCTTCAGGTGCATAGGTAAGGTACTTGTCCTGCAGTGGAATGGGTCAGGCTGATGGTGATGATGATGATGATGATGATAATGATGAAGTAAAGCGAAGGTATTGGATATATTAAATTTCCAGTGAGGTTTGACACCTGGAAGAAATAATTGGTAATCAAGAGTGTGAGAGAGAGAGAGAGAGAGATTCTTTGTTCAGGTTCATCACCATATAACCATCAGGAGTTACGTTCACCCATCAGTTGTTTGTGGTCTGCGTTCATTTTGGTTTCAAGTTTTCCGTGTTCTCTGTTCTCTTCGTCTCTGGTGTAGGCTGGTTTCCATCCTGACAACGGGAAGGAAAGAATAACAGGGAATGCTTTTCTTTCTCCCCCGGATGAAAACGGCAGTGGTGGTATTGGTAGTTTGTGTGTGTGTGTGTGTGTGTGTGTGTGTGTGTGTGTGTGTGTGTGTGTGTGTGTGTGTGTGTGTGTGTGTGTGTGTGTGTGTGTGTGTTTAAGAAGCTGTGTGTACATTAGGCTAAACGTGTCGGGGGAGGGTGTGTTTATGTAAACAAGCAGTGTGATCGCAAAGGCGTGAGTGGAAATAGGGCGTGTGTAATGAGAGAGAGAGAGAGAGAGAGAGAGAGAGAGAGAGAGAGAATAGTGACATGAGGTTGAGAGACAGAGGGTGAAAGTTGAATGCAGAGTCAGTGTGGAGAGTGAATTTGGAGGTCTAGAGTGAGGTTGAGGGCGGCATCTCGTTGAAGAGTAAATGGGAGAGAAGGTAAATACTTGAAAGGGAAATGGAGTGGGAGGTGGAGGGTGAGGTAGGTTGGAGGATTTGACCGAAAGGCAGGGGGAGTGTGAATGTGAGTATGAAGCAGATAGTGACTGAGGTGGTGAGGAGTGAAGGAGAAAGTGAGGGTAGAAGTGGAGAATGAGGGAGAAAGTAACGGAAGAGGTGGAGAGTGAGGAAGAAAGTGAGGGTAGAGGTGGAGAGTGAGGGAGAAAGTGAGGGAAGAGGTGGAGAGTGAGGGAGAAAGTGAGGGTTGAGGTGGAGAGTGAGGGAGAAAGTGAGGGAAGAGGTGGAGAGTGAGGGAGAAAGTGGGGGTTGAGGTGGAGAGTGAGGGAGAAAGTGAGGGTTGAGGTGGAGAGTGAGGGAGAAAGTGAGAAGTTGGGATTAGAGGTTAAGATGTAAGTCGGAAGAGAGAGAGAGAGAGAGAGAGCGAGAGGTATACAGGAAGAGAGGGAGACTGCACCTGAGTATGAAGGAGGTTGAGAGTGAGCCGAGAGGTAGAGAGTAAGACAGAAGCGAGGTAGAGTCCCCTTAACCCTTCTTAATTTGTATATAGATAGGTTCGTTGAGAGGCAAGAGGAGACCGCGTAGGGAAAAGGAAGAAAGGGAGGGGGGAATGAGGGAGGGAAAAAGAGAAAGGGAGGGAGGGAATGAGGGGAATGGGGAGGAAAAATTGATTATGGGAAGAGGGAATGAGGGGAATGATGGAGGGAAAAGGGAAAAATGGAGGGGGGAATGGGGTAAGGAAAAGGGGTAAAGGGAGGGGGGAATGGGGGAGGGAATAGGGGGGAGAGGGAGAGCAGAGATGAGTTAACTAAGCAAATGGGAACTCCTACCCTTCCCATTAATCCCATTAGATACAAATGTAATATCAACACGTCCATAATTAGCAAGCCCTTTACGTGTTAATGTGGAAAGGAACCCAAGTTGATATATGGAGCTTATGAAATACGCGTGTATGTTGTGTGTCTGTAATAATAAGCCCGTTTTTTTCCGTTTTATATTTGGTACATAGACGATTTTCTTCATCTTAGAGCTTTGGAGGTGGAGGGGATGAGTAGAGCTTTCATTACAACCCCGTCAGTACTATGCTTTTTTCTCTTTTTTCTTTTTAACTTCAACTTGGTCCCAAAATTATCATCTCTCCATCGTGAGCACTGAGCTGTAGCAATCGATTTAGCACTGGTACATGGCGCTAGTCACGAAGAAGTTCTATGGAAAAGATGTAGAGCCGTAGGACTGCCCTCACCTCTCCCTCAGCTACATGAAGTAAGCCGCAGAAGGACGAAATTGTGGGTCAGATTAGAGTGAAAAGAGTATAGAGGCATTTCCTGAGTTATATAAAATCGACTCCTTTCAGCTCAGTTGAGGGCCTTGTGTAGTCAGGTTTGAAGGTTGATTTGACTAGTAACCAAGGATTAAGGAACTCAGACCAGATGTGGCGTACAAGGGTTTAGAGCTGAGGGAAAGTCAGGGTTAGTTGCTTACATTATGCAACTCAGTAGAAGAGAAACTGGCCTAGCCCCGGGCCTCTACGCTTCCTATCAGGGAATGCAGGAGTGGGTGATGATGACGATGAAGGCCTTCAGTTCTAGAGCTCCTCCTAAAAAGAAAATCATCTTTGGTGGTGAAAATAAATGTAACTAGAATTCTATAACTGTCCTGTGAAGTCGCTAGTCTCCATCTACTGTTTCTTACAATGACCTTGACTCCATCGGGGAGATATGAAATTCTTTCATTGAAATGAAATAAACTCTTAGGAATCGGCCTGCCAAGTTTCACTTTCAGATAACTTACTCAGGTCCCGTTGATATTTCCAGTAGACATGACCACCTTATCTCGCTCACTCATAATACTGATATGACTCTTACTGCCACTGCACCTAAAGGTTTTGGATTTTTTTTTCTATCAGCAATGGCCCCTGCCAGGACACATAACGTGGGCCCTTCAGATTCCTTCCGCAACCTCCGGTTCTCTTGGAATCATCGTGAGACTCTGAAGCCGGAATAATACCAGCAAAAACTAGTCTCCACCTATGTAATAGATGGAGACTAATAAGAGACTCTGTAGTCTAGTCCTATGGCTAAAGTTGCCCATCTCCAGCAGCCCACCATGAACCTGTGGGGGGATAGGGAAGGAGATGGGAAACTTGTACACCCGGGCAGCATCCCCGCCTGGTTATATCGGTGCCACCACATGATGGCATCCATTTCCACCATCAAGAGCTTTTCGAACCCCCAGGCCTTAGATACTGTATAGTTTTCTTTAATCCCTGCATGGTGCCGTGAAGGGACGCTTTCATGTGATGGCATCGATATAACTAGGTGGCTCCACTGCCTCGTTATACAATCTTTCCTCAGTAACTTCCCTATTCACTGAAAAGAGATGGAGGACTGCAACAGGAGGGCCGCTTAAACCTGCAGTCCACTGGGTTCACGTTCAGATTAGCCTGGGGTTGCAACTACTACTACTACCACTACTACCATCACCACCACCACCACCACCACCACCACCGCCGCCGCCGCCGCCACCGCCACCGCCGCCGCCGCCGCCACCGCCACCGCCGCCGCCGCCACCACATCGAGAGATATAACCAGAGCTGAAGAGTATCGCTTAGTAGAGACATGAACAAAATAATTATCCATAATGGCACTGAAATAATCAACAATTTTCCTGCTTCTAAATTACTTATCCATTTAGATGCACTTAAACTCCTTCTCTATGTACACATTCCCTTAGAGCAAATGCTTGTAGTCATTAGCCAAAGACATCCGGCTTAACCCATTTCCAGCCTGGAGATTTATTTCCAATTTCCCGAAGCGGAAGCATAATGGAGAACTTATGTAAATGTTGTTCGTTAAGAGGTGGAGAGGGGAGAGAAGGGGGAGATAAGGTGGCTGGGGAGAGGGGGAGGGGAGGAGATGGCGGGGAGGGAAAGAGGTGGAAGGATGTAGTAGGGAGGCTAGGGAAGGAAAGGAGAAGAGGGAGATGGTGGGGTGAAAAGGGAGTGGAAGGATGGGGCATGGGAGGGAGGGAGGAGAGATAAGATGGGTGGAGGGAGAGGGAAGATTGTAGGGAGGGAAAGGGCAGTGGAAGGATGGAGTAGAGGAGGGGAGGAGAGGGAGATAAGATGGTTAGGAAGAGGGGAGGAAGGAGGGAATGAACGAAATGATGGGGGGAAGGGGGGGAAGGATAGACCAAGGGAGGGGAGTGGAAGATAAAATGATTGGAAAGGGAGAGAAAGGAGGGTTAGAGAGGGGGAGATGGTGAGGAAGGGAAGGGGAGAAGACGATATTGTAGGGAGTGGAGGAATGGAAAGGGAGGTACAGAAGGGGAGATACAGAGTGTACAGGAAGGAACGGAGAGAGAGAGAGAGAGAGCAAGTAATGAAGTGGAGCAAGGTGTAAGGGAGGTAAGTAGGAGGTGTAAAGGAGAGAACACCAGAAGCAACTTAAGGGAAGTGTGTGTGTGTGTGTGTGTGTGTGTGTGTGTGTGTGTGTGTGTGTGTGTGTGTGTGTGTGTGTGTGTGAGAGAGAGAGAGAGAGAGAGACCGACCAACCATGTATTCAGTATGGACGGTGGTTCTTAGTGCCCAGGTAATATCATGTAATGGTGTGTGGCGTAATTTACAGTATGTGTGTAAGTGCATTGCAAGGCTTCGAGATCCTTGTCCATTCCTTTCCTCCATGACCTTTCCTTTCCTCCATGACCTTTCCCTTCCTCCATGACCTTTCCATTCCTCTATGACTTTTCCTTTCCTCTATGACCTTTCCTTTCTCCATGACCTTTTCTTTCCTCGATGACCTTTCCTTCCCTCCATGACCTTTCCTTTCCTCCATGACCTTTTCTTTCCTCCATGACCTTTCCTTCCCTCCATGACCTTTCCTTTTTTCCATTACCTCTCCCTTCCTCCAAGACCTTTCCTTCCCTCCATGACCTTTCCATTCCTTCATGGCCTTTCCTTCCTCCATGACTTTTCCTTTCCTCCATGTTCTTTTCTTTCCTCCATGACCATTCCTTTCCTCCATGACCTTACCTTTCCTCCATGATCTTTTTTCTTCCATGGCCTTTTCTTTCCTCCATGACCTTTTCTTTGCTCCATGGCCTTTCCTTTCCACCATGACCTTTCCGTTCCTCCATGATCTTTCCTTTCCTCCGTGACCCTTCCTTTCAGTGACCTTTTTTCCTTCATGACTATGGTTATCTCTCTCTCTCTCTCTCTCTCTCTCTCTCTCAATCAACCTATCTATCAGTCTTTCTGTCTATCTATATGTCCATCTTTCTATTTATCTATCTGCATTATCTCTCTCTCTCTCTCTCTCTCTCTCTCTCTCTCTCTCTCTCTCTCTCTCAACCTATCTATCAATCTTTCTGTCTATCTATATGTCCATCTTTTTATTTATCTATCTACTTTCTCTATCTCTCTCTCTCTCTCTCTCTCACACACACACACACACACACACACACACACACACACACACACACACACACACACACACACACACACACACACACACACACACATTCCATTTAAGTGTCCAGTAATCACATTTTCCCAGCAATTACAGAAAGTTACCCTTTGTGAAAAGTACTTTAATTTTGTTGGTCTCTCTCTCTCTCTCTCTCTCTCTCTCTCTCTCTCTCTCTCTCTCTCTCTCTCTCTCTCTCTCTCTCTCACACACACACACACACACACACACACACACACACACACACTCCCTGTAAGTGTGCAGTAATCACATTTTCCCGGCAAATACAGAAAGTTACCCTCTGTGAAGAGTACCTTTTTGTGTGTGTTTGTGCCTCTCTCTCTCTCTCTCTCTCTCTCTCTCTCTCTCTCTCTCTCTCTCTCTCTCTCTCTCTCTCTCTCTCGTGTCCAGTAATCACATCTTCCCTAGAATCCACGAAAGTTACCATCTTAAAAGAAATCCTTAATATGTTTATTTGTGTACATAATTAATCCCATAGAGTTTCAGTAAAATTCCGGAATCCGAAAAAGGTATATATATAAAACTTTCTCCTTTTTCACTAGAGTCCAGATTGTATTTCGAGTCGCAAGAAAGTTTAATATATATTTTTTTCGACCCGTAATCTCGTTTGAAGAACCGTAATACCTCTTCCTAAGCTGTTAATTTTGCTTATTACACTGGTCTCCTCATCTGTGTTATATAAATCATTGTAATATCCTTACTCAGCATGTATGAAGTACAAAAATATATTAACCTTCCATATCCGAAAACAAATCGCTTAGGAAGTGGCGCTAGGGAATCACTTTAAATGACGAGAATACGGACGCTTATCTATAGCCAAAGCCCTTAATCTCAGAGCGGGTAGCCACAGACAAATCGCCTCCCTATCTCCCAGTCCTTCACCATCAGGCTGCCCTCCCTCCAACTCACACCACCCTCATTCATATACATCTACTGTACATCTCATCCTCGATCTTCCTCATCTACATCTCATACTCGATCTTCCTCAAATATGCGGCCCTAAAACCACGTGGTGGGCGCGGGTGTTACAATCTGTTTCTTGTTGTTGTTGTTGATCTTGTTTTCATAATAATAATAAAAATAATAATAATAATAATAATAATATTATTATTATTATTATTATTATTATTATTATTATTATTATTATATAGTATTATTATTGTTATTATTATTTATTTATTTATTTATTCATTTATTTATTGATATTGTAAAAAAATGTACATTTTCATTACTAATTGTACATTGTTTTTGCAGGTAAGTCGTGCTTGTCACCTGACGCACTACAAAAACAGTAAGTTTATCAACACATAATAGACACATAGGCTTACATGTGCTCAAGGTAATGGTGTGGATAGTAGTACTTTAGCGAGGGCAAACTGTATTGGGGGGAAAAAAGAAGTTTAAAAGTACATTCCGCTGAGTTAGGTGGATGTGAAAAGAAAGAAATACTGGGTTACGTGGGCAGGGTTAGCTGGATTAAGGGAAGTAGCAAAGTTTAGGGTAGAATGTTTTTGGCTAAGACTTTAGTTGGGCTAGCTTGGTTTGGGCAACAGGGAAGTTTGACTGGATTCTTTGGGCCAGGAGTTTAAGATAGGATATATTGGGTTGGCCTAGGTAGATTTAGGGTAGCACTGGAGTATTATAAAGCCAGTATTAATCCCTTCACCATCAGAGGGCAGTTCCAAGTTCAAGAAAATCGTTAGAGGGCGGCAAGGAAAGCCAGAAAGTACATCAAAGAATTCAGGGGGCTTGATAGGTCCAGCCACGCTTGTCTCTGAAACACGCGATTTCGCTGTGCATAAAGAGTTACCTGAAAATGGTGGCCCTGAATACGCGACACACACGCTCCACCCCCGGACTTTGGGTAAACAGATGTCTGGCAGCCTAGTGGCCTGAATAAGCAATGGAGGAGCCAGGGTAAAACTCCTGATTGAGTAATGAAGGTCTGCGTTTGTCATGCTGGGCACCTCATTGCATAGAGTTCCGTGGGAGGACAGGGAGGTGATGGGGACCTCTTCGCTTTTGTTTTCTTGACAGCCGCGTTTGTTTTGCTCCCCCATTGTCCTGCGTTTGAAGTGTGTGTTTGGAAAGTTTGGGAATTTGGTGCCCTGCAGTTGAGGTGTTTTGGTGCTCGTGTGTTTGTAATGCGCTTTTCGCTTCAACCCCTTTCCCTCCTAGTTTTGCGTTGGTGAGTTGTTCGTCCTCTCTCACCCTTATGAAGCAGATCTCTCTCTCTCTCTCTCTCTCTCTCTCTCTCTCTCTCTCTCTCTCTCTCTCACACACACACACACACACACACACACACACACACACACACACACACACACACACACACACACACACACACACACACACACACACACACACACACACACACACAGCATCCTCCTATTGTGCTACTCAATTGTGGAATGTTATTTGAGGCGCGTTTTATCCTCGGACCATACCAGTGACGTATTGAACGAGACATGCTAAGGAAAAAAATCTGATGCTGGGAAATTATAATACGGCTTAATAAATGGCTTGTGTTGGGTGTGAGGAGGAAAAAATGAGGAACGGTGTGTGTGTGTGTGACTTATTTCATGTTGCTCTCTCTCTCTCTCTCTCTCTCTCTCTCTCTCTCTCTCTCTCTCTCCCTGAGTTGTAGGACAGATTATACAAACACCCATGGAACTGTGTATCTTAGGAATTTTTATTTTCTCTTGCGTTTCTCAGAAGGGTATTATTAACACAGACTCGGCACGTGGAGCAGGAAGTCATAGAAGGTAAAGACTTCGGCGATTTACGTGAAGGACTTGGTATATATCATTGTGAACGAGATTACCTACGCGTCATGGTAATTGTAAAGAATTGTGTAACTTACCTTCAGTATCGTATCTGCTTATTGCGATTGTGCGTTTTCTTCATGATCATAACCATTTTCGCACGTTTTGGTTATGTATAATGTAAGGGTTCATAGCAAGACGCCCTGATTTCACTTAAGACACGAATCGTAGTAGAAGGGAAGCTGCAAGTACAGTCTTCAACGTCCTTCACTTCACACCCTTTCCTCTTGCTGCACTACCGTAGGAGGTACAAGGCGGCTTATAGTAGGGATTATTGGGCTGTGTGGTTGGTGCATTCTTAAACCAGTCCAAAGAGAAAAATTTGCCAGCCCAAACTTTATTTCCTATTAGCTAGTCAGTATGACTTGCAGGGAATACGTGGACAGTACTGCCACTTTTCGATGTTAGAGTTCAGATTCAGTTGTGATTACCGGTAATGCAAATGGAGGGAATTAACAGTAATAGTATCACGAGTACTATTAATAATCGCACTTTTATTGACTATAGAGCTATCTGTGCAATGGATAACGTAATGGGTGTAGGATATATTTCCTGCTAATTAAATTGCAACACCAGTATATAATAATAATAATAATAATAATAATAATAACAATAATAATAATAATAATGATGATAATAATAATAACAATAACAATAATACTGTTAATACTGCAGCAATAACAGCATTAATATTCATAAAACATAAATTTCAACAATGCCATAAAAATCCGACATGAGGGTAATCACGCTGGAACGCCTCACCAAGACAGGAAGATGGGGTTGGACTGGAGGAAGGGGGGGGGGGCCTGGAACAAGCCCTCCTCCTCCTCCTCCTCTCTCCCCAGGCTCGAGCTTCACCTTGAGGGCCCTCACGTCTGACGAGGACCCTCCGCTGTGTCTCCCCGCCTCTTTTTCCCTCGTCTCCCTCGCCCTGACGTGGTTGGGTGCTAATTAGATTGCTGACCCCGTGTCGCCTTTCGCGGCCCACCTCAGAAGCAGCCGGCAAGTTTTCGCCCAGGCTACGTCCAACTTTTTTTTCGTTTTTAATTTTTCCGCAGCATCGAATTCTGCCACGGTCTGCTTTTTTTTTTTTTTTTTTTTTTTTTTTTTTCCCTGGTGCAGCATTATGCCGGCCTGTTCGTACTTTTCGTGATCAGGCGCCTTTTTTTTTTTTTTTTTTTTTTTTCTTCATAATTTCGTTCTGTGTCTCCTTGTATCTTTGGAACCAGGAGCCCTGCCTGTCGGTCTCTCAGTAACGATTTTCGGAAACGAGATTCTCAACTAATGCAAACTTTAGCGACTTCAGCGAAGCCACACCACACCACACCATTGCACATCACACCACACCACACCACACCACACCACACCACACCACACCACACACTATACCCTCTTACACCGCACCACATAAAATCATCCTCTTACATCACACCACACCACACCACACCACACCATATAAAGTTATCCTCACACACCACACAACAGCAAGAGCATCGACCCAAATGCCCTGAAGCTCCCTCATTACCACATTTGCAATTATTCAGTCAAGAGTGAGAGCCGTGGAAATGAGTTATTTGAGAGGAGCATGTTGAGTTACATGGAGAGACAGACTGACAAATGAGGAAGTGAAGGACCGTTGTAATGTGGATGTGGATGTGATAACAAGCGTTAGGAGAAGTACACTGAGGTGGTTTGGCCGTGTGAAGAGGTTGGAGAACGAGAGACTAACGAGGAGAGTGAATGTGAGTGAGGTGGGGAGGAGGGAGAGGGAGGCCAAGGATGAGATAGAGGGATGGAATGGAGAGGTATGTGAGAGAGGGGGGTGTGAGCTGGAAGTAAGGCAGTGAAATTGGGTGGACCGGGTGACATGGAGGTGATTTGTTTGTGGCCACCCCTTACAGGATAAAGGTTTCTGGTAATAGATGGATGGATAAAGTTTTTGTTATGACCAAGCGTCGACTTTATTGTATATTGATGCCATTACGTACTTTTACATGGGCCGAATTTGTTGTCATTATTATTATTATTGTTTTTTTTATGACGAGATGCCCAGTTTACTAAATTAATGCTAACAGTAGCTATCGTTCATGATTGGACGCAAAGGTTACCCTGGTGTGTGTGTGTGTGTGTGTGTGTGTGTGTGTGTGTGTGTGTGTGTGTGTGTGTGTAGTGCACCGTACCGGTATATAGTTTTCCTGACCAGACCCCATCTTTAATATTTATTGCTAGTCTTCATAATTTGCCATCAGAATTACTCAGTTTAATGATGCGTTTTATTACCAGGATCCAAATTTGCCCTGTTTATATACTATCTTCATGACCATCACACTCTTCTGAAGATGTCTGGCCGGTGTATAAAACTCTCCACACCGCTTTTGTTGACTTTATTACTAACTTTATTGCGGGTTTTATTTGGCTCTGTTGTTGGCTCTAATTTTGCTTTATTTTCTACTTTTTTTGTGGCAGTATTGTTGGCTTCATTGTTGCTTTATTGTTGACTTTCTTTGGCCTTATTGTTGAGTTTTTGGGGTTTGTTGGCCGTATTGTTCGCTTTATTGTTCACATTATTGCTGGCGTTATTGGTGGCTATATTGGTGGGCTTTATTGAACGTAAACCCGGTGGACTGCACACTGCAGTTGATCCTCTCTTGTACTCCATCCTCTTTCTGGGGGATAGGAGATTTAGGGATGTTTGTATAACCTGGCAGCTGCACCGCCCAGTCGTTTAGTGCCAGTACGTGAAGGCGTCCCTCTGTGTGTGAAATAATTTGTATGTGAAATTATTTGTATATACGCATGAAATTATTTGTATCTGCGGTTTTCCTCAGCCATACTTCACTCATAATAACGAAATCAGAGTGGATATTAAAGTGAAAGAACACGAAAAAAACAAAACGAAAGCAGTGTGTGAAAATACTTGAACGACACGGAGACATGTTTATCGTAAAATCTGGTGGGAATCTTTAATTAGTAAGACGCCCAGGTAGTGTCAGCATAATCATCCCACCTGTTCCCACCTGTCATTATGAGGTGCAGCCTAGCGAGAGATCACGCTGCATTACCCGCGTCACGGGGTAGGAATGACGAGCAGAGTAACCCCTTCAGGACGACGATTTATCCTTCATGATTATTATTGTTATTATTATTATTATTATTATAACTACCAGACAATTTTATTCAGCTTGGGAGAGTAACCTGGTAATCTCCTGATCTGAATAAAATCGTCCGGAGGTAGCTAGAGTAATATACAGATTGTCCTCGTTTCAGATGAACATAAGTTTCATTTACCACATTTACCCCACCCCACCCCACCCCACACCACACCACACCACACCAGCTGTCGAAGAAGGAAGCTTCAAGCGGTTATACAAGCGGCCCTGAACTCCCTCCATATCCCCGAAAATAGGATATACGACTTAAAGAAACGGCAACATTAGCCTTGAGTAAATCGGGCTCAGGTCCAATAAGCTTGGGTCCACAACAGCAGCGGCAACAGAAACACCATCATTTGGAACATAAACATCCATTTTGAGGTTCAGCCCACCGAGAGCTTTAATCTACTGAATGAAATAGAAAACTATCTGGAATCCAACACCAGGCGCCTTTGTTCAACGCACTCACCTCTCTCACTCATCATCCTGCCTTACTTATCACCCTTCCATACTCATCACCCTTCCTCACTCATCTCCGGCCTCACACTGCATCACCCACGTCAGGAACTGGTGATGATGGCGAAGGATAATGAGAGCAGTGACCTTACAACTTGAGCCCCAGTGACCCCCTCTCTATCTCGTCTCAATCATTTGTTCCTTTTCTCCCTTGCCATTCATCTCCCCTTTCCCTTCACGTTGCCTCTACCCTTCTCCCTGTTCTTTCCCATACCCTCCCCCCTCTTGCCCACGTCTCTCTCCAATCTCCTCTTTTCCCCCTCCCCTTCGTCTCTTCTCGACTCCTCCCTTACCTTACTCTGTTCCCCTGCCCTCCCCCTCGTCCTCCTCTCTTCCTCCTATCACCTTTCTCATCTTTCCGTCTCCTTTCCCTCCACCCATTTTTCTCCTGTTTTCCTTCCTTTCTCCCCTCCCTTTCTTCCTCTCCTTCCTCTTTCCCTCTCTTCCCCTGTCCCCTCTTCCGCATCCCCTCTCCCCTCATCTCCTCCCCCTCTCCACTCCCATCGTTACCTGGATTCTCCTATAATGAGTAAAACTGCCTGGCAACATCAAGAGATCAGAATAATGAGCACTGTGATCTTGTGACCCAAACCATTAACCTTGTTCTACCCCCACCCACTCCCACACCCACCCATACCCCTACCCCTGCCCCCACACCACACCACATCACACCACACCACACCACACCACACAACACCACACCAAGCTGCTGGTCAGATTGCCTGTCGTTAGTAAGAGTTGCTTTTTACAGGAAGGGCTTGTAGAGGAGAGCACAGAATTCTCCCATATATATATATATATATATATATATATATATTTTTCCCGTGCAAAAAGAAATTGTCGTTGAAATGGGGTTATGATGGTAAATTTCTCTCTCTCTCTCTCTCTCTCTCTCTCTCTCTCTCTCTCAAGTTTTACCCGTTCATCCATACGTCTTCACATTCACATCTTTATGCATGTATGAAAGCGCGTATTCAGGCTTATGTATATGTGTATGTATGTATGTGCTCTCTCTCTTCTTCTTCTCTTTCTCTCTCTCTCTCTCTCTCTTTCTCCTTTCCTGTTAGTTGCACACAGTGACAGTGGAGTGGTGTTGTGCAATGTTAAGGCTGATGTTCTGACTGTGTTGCGGGGGACTCTTGTGTTCCTGATTCTCTCTCTCTCTCTCTCTCTCTGTGTGTGTGTGTGTGTGTGTGTGTGTGTGTGTGTGTGTGTGTGTGTGTGTGTGTGTGTGTGTGTGTGTGTGTGTTCTTGTTTGTTAGCTGTCATGCCTTGTTTAAAATTTTGCATATGAAGGTTTCTATCTTCGATTTTTTTTCTTTCCCATATTTCATCTTTTTCAGTGTTTGCTCACCTTTTGCTGTATGGTCTTTATATATATATATATATATATATATATATATATATATATATATATATATATATATATGGTGAGTGTAGCCTATACACTGTATATACACTGTACATGGCTAGTGAGGGAGTGATCGCCCTCTACCTACACAGATCAAAAGCCCTCGGGAGCAGGGGGGTGGTTGCTTTCTCAGGCAGAGGAACTCCTTGAGAGTGAAATGGCTGGGAAGCATGCCGGCACGTGACTGGCTACAGCATAGCTGGGTCTTTCGGGTGTGGGCAATCAGGCAAGTTAGCTGCCTACTGCGACTGCAACACAATGGCGAGGTGTTCAGGAAGTTAGCCAAAGAAACCTTGATGGACTCTGAAAGAACAATAATGGCCCCCAGTCCCGTGCAGCCCTTAAATGGGCAGGGGGTGCTAAGAATCTCACGGTTGCCTCAATTACAATCTCATTCCTTTGTTAATGCAAAAAATACAATTAAAATTGGTAACTGGAATGTTAGAACGCTAAATCATGACGGTAAAATCGATGAGTTAGTGAAGGTTTTTCAAAATTACGGACTTGATATTTGTGCTCTGACAGAAACTAGATTAACTGGAGTCGATAAGTTGGATTTGGAGGATGGTATACGTTTATTGATATCTGGTCGACAGGACGGAATGCATTATCAGGGAGTAGGATTGTTGCTGGGTTGTAAGGCAAATAAGGCTTTATGTGAGTGGGATCCTATAGATGAGCGATTGTTATACGCACGGTTTAAGTCAAATCATGGCAACATCAGTCTGTTTGTGTTATGCACCTACTAATGATGCACTCGATGAAAGGAAAGACACATTTTATGAAAAGTTGCAAGAAGGAGTAGGAAGGGTACCTAGACATGATGTTTTGATCTGCGTTGGAGACTTTAATGCAGTAATGGGCTGTTCAAATGAGGGATTTGAGGCATGTATGGGTAAGATGGGAGTTGGTAGTAGGATGAGTGAAAACGGAGTGAGGTTTGGAAGCTTCTGTCTAGCAAATGACTTAGTCATCGGGAGCACACTCTTTCAGCATTGCAATATACACAAGACAACTTGGGTGTCGCCGTGTGGAAAATATAAAAATCAGATTGATCACATCGCTATCAGTAGGAGGCATAGAAGTTCTCTGCTAGATGTTCATGTTAAACGGGGAGCGGATATTGGTAGTGACCATCAACTCAGCATTGCAAAAATAAGGTTTAAACTTAAAAATCAGAAGAAGGAAAAATCTGGTGTTGGTAGATACGATATTGTTAAGCTTAGAAGGGAAGGAGAAGAAAAGGAGGAATTCAGATTAGAATGCAGAAATAGGTTTTTGGTGTTGGAAACATTGGAAGAGGGGGAGAGAAGTGTAGATGAGATGTGGGAGGATGTGAACAAAGTTTTGCATGAGACTGCTGAATGTACGATTGGAAGGAGACATAGATTCAGGAGAAAGAAATGGATATCAGAGGAAACGTGGGATATGATAAAAAAGAGAGGTGAGGCTAAATTGAGGAGTGAGATGCAATGCGTTGATGAACGAGAGATTGAATTAGCAAGAGCTGCGTACTGGAGTTTGAATTCAGAAGTAAGAAGGTTAGCTAGGAGAGATAAAAGAAGATGTGTGGATGAAAAGGTTGCAGAGACTGAAATCTTAATAAACAAAAATGATGGACAGAGTCAAAGAATAGCATATGAATCGATTAGAGAACTGAGTGGTAATGCAGGTAAACGCAAGGAAATACCAGTTAGAGACAGGGAAGGAAATTTATTGACCAAAGATGGAGATATTAAAAATAGATGGAAAGAGCATTTTGAGACAGTTCTTAATAGACCACTACCACCAGAAGAGGATATACCGTCTGCTCAGGAAGATTTAAATATAGAAACAGGAGAGTTGATGCTTACAGAAGTGGAGAAAGCAGTAAAACAGTTAAAGAATAATAAGGCACCAGGGGAGGATGGTTTATTTCCGGAAATGTTTAAAGTGGAGGGGGATAGATTAATAATGATCTTGACCAAGCTATTCAATAAGATATGGGTGACGGGGTTACTACCATCAGTTTGGAAGAATGGTGTAATTGTTAAAGTTCCGAAGAAGGGAGACCTGAGTGAATGTGGTAATTGGAGGGGAATCTCATTGTCACCGATAGCTTTGAAAGTTTTCAGTAGAGTGTTTGTTAAATAGGTTGGAGCCGGTGGTTGAGGGTATTCTGAGGGATGAACAGGCTGGTTTTAGAAAGGGACGTGGTTGCAATGATCAGATCTTTATAGTTAGGCATTTGATGCAGCAAGTTAATGAAATGAGAGTACCGTTAAGTCTTTGTTTTGTTGATTTTGAAAAGGCTTTTGATAGTGTTTCGAGAGAGACTATGGGGAAGATCATGAGACATTATGGAATACCAGAGGAGTTTGTGAGGGTCATTATGAACATGCATGAGGACACATTTTGTAAAGTGATGGTTGATGGTTGTCTGAGTGATTCGTTTGAAGTCAAGTCCGGGGTAATTCAAGGTGGTGTTCTATCGCCTTTACTATTTATATTGGTCATTGATTACATTATGAAACGCGTTGGAACAGAAACCGGTGCAGGTATACTTTGGGGAGAGAACAAGAAACTTTTGGATTTAGATTATGCAGATGATATAGTTTTGATTTGTGATGGGCCAGAAGAGATGCAGAGAGTGTTGGACTGTTTGGTGAGTGAAGGTCGCAAGGTGGGTTTGGTTATTAATTGTGGAAAAACTGAAATAATCAATATGAATATGGAAAATGCGCAGGAATGTGTAATTGGAGGTATGGTTGTAAAGCAAGTTGATAGGTTTAAATATTTAGGTACTTATTTAGCCAAGGATGGTTCTTTGAACTTTGAATTCGAGGAAAGGTTAAAGAAGGCTAATCAGGCAAACGATGGAAGTGGCTAGGACATGTGTATAGGAGACAGGGAATAGTACGAGGTACACCAGGGTGGGTGGCACTTGGTAGGAGAGGTAGAGGAAGGCCAAAAGAGACGTGGGTGAGGACAATGGGACGGGAAGCTGGAGATGAGTGTTGGGGAGATCTTGAGGGGTTAGGACAAGATAGGATGTGGTGGTGTGAGTTCATCGAGGCCCTATGCATCCCCGAGGGTGCCACAGGAAATGAGTGATTGATTGATTGATATATATATATATATATATATATATATATATATATATATATATATATATAGATATATATACTATATATCCAGCCAAGGAGAAGCAAGATGATTTTCCACTTCATATTTATTTATTTCAGGTGACTAGTTTCGGGCACCTCAGTTGTTGATATATATATATATATATATATATATATATATATATATATATATATATATATATATATATATATATATATATATACCTAGGCTGCTTCCCCCAAGGAAAGGGAGGTAGTCGAGACAGGACGACACACTCCCCATTTACTCATCCATTCAAACACATTCATTCGCATCTTAGCCCCAAAGGGGAGAACGGACAGATCCTCACCGCACCACACCGCACAAGGGTCAACTGTGCAATGCAATCAGTGACTTCCGCAGCAGGGCCTGACACCAGAGCTGGTTTATATATATATATATATATATATATATATATATATATATATATATATATATATATATATATATAATTTTGTGTTACTTCGTTGATTAATCTGTTATTTTATTCTAGTTTCCGCCTCATGATTTTATGTCTCACAAAAAGAAAGACTTCTGACAGTGAAAAGATTATTAGTAAATGGTGACAGTATGTGGAGATAAATCGCCCGTAATAATTGGCAGTTTCCTTGCGCTTTCACCTTATAATTGCGTTAGAGAGAGAGAGAGAGAGAGAGTTTTGCTGTTTTTTGTTTTCTCATTTCTGTTGTTATTATGATAAATATTTTGAATAGACCTATACAAGACTTATCGGCCCTTAGAAGTTAGGTATATTTTTCATTATTTTAAATAATATGAGACTCTAACAGGCTTAATCAAATACTCTGATAATAGAAATAAATACATAAATAAATATATAAATAAAGAATGAGACGTCCGTTATAAAGAGCATCAACAAAGTCGTGGTATAATGGCTTTTAAGGCTTCTGTGTTTGTGTTTGGTGTGCTTTTGTGTGTGTTGTGCCATTGTTTGTTACCGTGTCAGTTGTTTTGTGTGTGTTCCGGGATTGAGTTTCATAGGGATGCATTCAGAGGGGTGCTGAACTCTCTGTATGGCTATATTTGTTTGTATTTATGTATTTATCTGTATTTGTGTGTAATGCCGTGTTGTGCTTTGTTGTATTGTGTGTGTATTATAAGCATTGTTTGTGTGGATGTTTGTGTCTGTATTTCTACTTGTTAGTTGCTTCATTCTCTTTTGTTTCCGTATTTATGTCTTTTTGTAATTTCCTTGCTCTTGTTCTTTGTTCCATTGCTTGGATAAGCGTTAAGGACTGTGGATATGAGTGCCTCCCTTACTGTATTTATTATTTTTTATTTCCTTGCATTACTTTCTTGTGAGAGGGATAATGGACTGTCTCTATGGCTGTATTTCTGTATTTGTTCGTATTTCTCTTAGTATCTTATCCATGTTGACATGTGTGTGTTGTATGTGTTTAGTATCATTGTTATGAAGAGGTTAATTATACGTGGCTGTATTTCTTTGTACTTGACGTTATGTTTATGCATATGTTTGTATGATAATCTTCCGTGTTGCGATAAGGTGGGGACTTAGTATTGATGTATTATTATGTAAAGAAGAAGGAACTAAAGTCTAGAAACCCGCGAGTTGTTCTGTCCAGGCAGAGAGAGAGAGAGAGAGAGAGAGAGATTCAGGGTCATTTTAAGTCGAGATGCCTTGACACATCGTAAAAAAGAAACACAGACTAGGGAAAGCAGTTCCGGAGTTGACCTGTTGCATACATGATGGACTGAGAATAATGATTACGGTAACTCTCGCAATAAACAGTTAGATCGGAGTTGAATGTTGGTGTAGTATCAAGTGTTTTGGTGCTGAAGAGGGATGCCTTCATGTGGTGGCACTGATATGACTGGTGGTGGAGCTGCCTGGTTATACAAACGTCCCTCAGTTCCCTCCCCATACCTTGAACGGAGAATTGTGGGCCGTAGGAGAGGGGCAGCTTCAGCATGTAATCCACTGGCGTCACGTTCAGATGGGCTGGGGTTGCAGTTACAGTACTACTGTAATATTTAACATTGCGTTATTTGTGTTTATGTGTGCAGCGAGAGGGATGTAAAACTGCCTGTGTGTGTGTGTGTGTGTGTGTGTGTGTGTGTGTGTGTGCGTTTTGTATTAGTGTATAAGAGAGTTGTGTATTATTTTGTATTAGTTTGTGTTTGCCGTTTGCTTTGTAATATTGTGTTGAAGCGGGGTCACAGTAAGTGAAGGCTTATATACTTAGTGAATGCATATGTGTTCATTATGTGGGCTTTGTATTGTGTGTGTGTGTGTGTGTGTGTGTGTGTGTGTGTGTGTGTGTGTTTTCTGTGTTCTCAGTGTTTGCTTTATTCTGTTATGTTTTTTTTCTGTTACTAAACTCTTTATGTAATGTATACTCGCTGAGTCTGCGGACAGTATAATGGGCTTTATTTCTCCTGCTACATACACAGTGAAAGAATAAAACACAAGGCATCGGACTCAAGAGGTAAATTGTCAATAGGACGCATTTTCATTTTCGAAATCGAAATATTCAAAGTGCTTGGGATTTGTTATTATTATTAATTATTATTATTATTATTATTATTATTATTATTATTATAATTGTTGTTTTTATTGTTATTGTTATAATTATCTTGTTTTTGACCCCGGCATGAGATTAGGTACATCTGTCCATTTGACTAATTTATGTCCTCTCTCTCTCTCTCTCTCTCTCTCTCTCTCTCTCTCTCTCTCTCTCTCTCTCTCTCTCTCAGGGCTTCGTCATGTTTTTCGTCCCTGCTAGTGAGTTTACGACGTTCAGGACATCTGTTCGTTTAACCTAGATATTTATATACAGTTTTATTCCCTGTTTCACATTACATATTCTTTCGTAATAATTATATCTGGTGCTTGCCTTTGTGTCGAGTTGCTGTGTGTGTGTGTGTGTGTGTGTGTGTGTGTGTGTGTGTGTGTGTGTGTGTGTATGTGTGTAAGAGTCTGGTGGTCATGTTTCTTAGCTTCTTTCCCCCACGAGTCTCTGCAGTGAGGTGAATCGAATTATTTTTTGCTCAGTCTATTGTTGTCGTGCAAGGAAAGGACGTAAAAATACAATGTTTACATGCAATCTTTGTTTACTGTGAAATTTGTCCCTAGTTTTTTTTTTAGTAATGGTAAAGTTGTTTGTTGTTATAAGATGGGATTCTCTCTCTCTCTCTCTCTCTCTCTCTCTCTCTCTCTCTCTCTCTCTCTCTCTCTTGCAGCTGTTCTACCTCTTAAAGACACCTCTCCGTACCTGTCTAATCCTCACACTTACCTCACCTGCCTCTGCCTTTGTCTCACACCTATGTCTCCATTTCAGTTTCATTTCTGTCTCTTTCTATGTTTCTTTCTCTTTATACTTAATAAACCAGCCTCCTCCTCTCCATTTCACCCCAGTCCCTCTGCGTCCTGCACTTCTACCTCTCTGTGTGGCACCTGTCTCTGTCTCTGCTTTTCCATATCACTTCTCTCTCCGCCTGTCACCACCACACCTGAGCCTCCATCTAGCTGTCTCAGGCCCTGCATATGTCGCCTGTGTGTGTGTGTGTGTGTGTGTGTGTGTGTGTGTGTATTGATATTCTTGAGTGTATGTATGTGTTGAAAGTAGGTTTGTGTTTGTCGATTGAGTGTTGATTACAGGTGTGTGTGTGTGTGTGTGTGTGTGTGTGTGTGTGTGTGTGTGTGTGTGTGTGTGTGTGTGTGTGAGGGACACCTGCCAGTCAACACCTCCTCTCTTCTCTCTGGCTCGCACGCTCGCCTTTACCTGTATATTTCACCGGGATTCGTTTTACTCTCCGTCCGTCACCTGTCCTTCAGTACCATTCTTTTTGCACACTCGTCTCGCCGTGTGATATCGGTGTGGTTTATAGCTAGTGATTTTTTTCCTTTATAGTTTCAGTTTAATTTTTATCTGACCTAGGAATGTTATTATTTTCTATATATTTTCCTGTAGTTGCCCTTTTTGATTGAGGTATGGGGGGTTAATCGGTATGCTTAGTGGAAATTAATTACACTTTAATAGCAGGACCGACACTGCCACAGCCACCACCGTCTTTGCTCCCTATACTCTTATCATCATTACTACTACCTTCATCGCCACCTTCACAACCATCATCACTTTCACGATCATCACCACTACCAGCGCATTCACCCTCATGACTTTCACCACTAATATCTTTCTCAAAACTACCGGTATCACCATCACCACAGCCATTACCTTCACCACCGTCACAACATTCACCACCACCACCATCGTATTCATTATCATCCCTTTCATGGGCATCACTTTCATCACCACCATCACATCGCCATATTTCTCATCACCACCACCATCACTTTCACCATCATCGCTTCCATTACCATCACCGTCACTATTATTGCTACGTCATTTGATAATCTAATTCAAGGCTTAAAGATAGGCTTCCCATTCAGAACGCCCAAAACAAACATCCCAGCATCAGAATATAATAGTGTTGGTTGATAAGAGGAATCCAAAGGGTCACTTGGCAGTTTTGGACTACAAGGAAGCTGAAAATATCGACACTGACAATTCTCGTAATATTAGCACAAATTGGGTTTAAAATAGACGAGTAGTTTGTGAAAATAGCGTCTGCGTTACATCAAGTATTTGCCGAACAATGTAATGGTTCACTTTTGCCGTAAATGAGGAAATTATAATATCACAGACCGTTCATCTTTTCAGTGTTTGAGAAGTTGGTTATTATTTTCCTTATATTGGGCTAAATTGAAACATAACATTATTCAGCAAGCATTTAATGTTAGGTCGAAGTTGTTGACATATTTATAGATTTTATACGCGATTTATGTTGATGGTACGAAAATTATCAGTGTCTGTATTTTTAGCTTTCATGTATACCCAAACTCGCAAGTGGCCAATTCTTCGTCTGTGCATAGGCTGCTAAGATAGGCATTCAGGAACCCAGATTAGAGAATTTTGTATCAACCGTACCCTTCACTAAGACACTGAATTTTTACATTTCTCTCCTGCTTCCTCTTCAGTAACGAAGGGATTAAAGTAGGCTGTATATAAACCACGGAGTCCATAGTCCCATCTAAGCTGTATATAATTGTATGGAGAAATAGAGCTACAAAATATCTCACTGACCTGTTGGGGCTAGAAAGTGATATTATGTATCCATCTTAGTAGCAAATTTCTTCCGTAAAATAGGAGGTAAATCATTGCATTCAGGTATTTACAGAGGAACTCAAGATTTACAGCCAAGTTCATAAGAAAGGCTACACTTGTGCTCGTTTATTTTTTCTTTTTGTGTCCTCTCATGGTTATATATGGAGCTTTTCTCTTATTGCTTGTTGTATTGATGGTCAGTGCACCAGGCATGAGTAAAACAGGTCCGTATCTCGCCAGCAGGTGACAGTACAGTTGATCATACGAGCAGGTGTTCAGCTTTACTTATGAAATAGTTCCAATTTAGGTCGTGGGTCAGCTTTCGGGGTTAAAGGCCCAGTAGTCTACATGTGGTAATTTATGTGTTGTTATAAACAGTTGAACAGTAAAGAATAAAGCTTGTATACCAGCAATCCAGCATATGACATCATAATTAAATGGCTAAGTAATGTGCACGTGATATGCTAAGTAATGTGTATTTTGGTATACGCAGGTGAACAGTACCGAGGAAGTGTGTATACGATAATATGACAGAAGATATAGCAAGGTCGTTGTACCAGTGTTAAAGGGACCAGGTTGATTTACGCCGCTGCACATTGAACACCAACAAACAAGTAGCGTGTGTTGGCGGGGAGGTCCTGTTTGGCGCGTCAATTTGGTGCCAATTGACCCTGTAGTTTGGTCGTGATTGATGTTACATTCGCACACAAGTTCACACACAGCAGTACGCACACGCGCACACATAGGGTCATGCCCGAGCTCACATAATGGAGCACGCACACACACACACACACACACACACACACACACACACACACACACACACACACACACACACACACACACACACACACACACACACACACACACACACACACACACACACACACACACACACACACACATATTCAGGCGTGTATGCACACTCAGTACGCAAGCCCATACAGCCTAAATACAAATACATGAACACAAAAGCACGCACACATGCACATACTCACTCATACGCACTAACTTTCTGTGCCTTTTAATAATGAAATTTCCGTTCTTTTTTTCTTTACCCATATATCGTCCAGTTTACCTCCCTAAAGACGTGTATAGTCCCTATATTTTTCACACTGATTATATTCAAAGTCATGTTCACCACAGCCATTCCGTTTGGCACACAAATAATATAGTGCATTTGTTGTAGAACTCTGCATCCTAAGGTACCCATTCTCTCTCTCTCTCTCTCTCTCTCTCTCTCTCTCAAATCCCAGGAAACCAACCCAAAGCCCCCGCCCCTTTCACCTCTTGTCTCTCGTAAAATGCATGGTGTTAGGCAGCCTCTGAGCCCCTGTGATACTTTACCTCTTGCCCTCCTTCCACCAGCACTAAGAAAATCCTCGCTAGCAGTTTTGATGGTAGCTTATGTAGTGGGATGTGTAAGATTTTAAGGATCTGTGCACGGAGTTTTTTTATGCTTTTTCTGTGTGTGTGTGTGTGTGTGTGTGTGTGTGTGTGTGTGTGTGTGTGTGTGTGTGTGTGTGTGTGAGAGAGAGAGAGAGAGAGAGAGAGAGAGAGAGTAATACACTTAAAAGCATACAGCACTCAGACTGGCCTCAAGAATGCACACACAAAGAACACACAAGGATGAGAGAGAGAGAGAGAGAGAGAGAGAGAGAGAGAGAGAGACCTTAAACAGACAAGGAAAAAAACAAAAGGTGATGAAAAAGCAGATAATCCCCCGAGAGAAGTTGGAGTGAGCGAGGTGATGTATTAAATGTGGGTGTTGTCGCTGGTTCTGTGTGGCTGGGGATTGGATGGAGGCAAGAGGAGGAGGAGGAGGAGGAGGAGGAAGGAGGGGGAGGAGGAGGAGGATAAAGGGGTAGATGGAGGAGGGGGAGGGGGAGATGGGAGGGGAGGGGGTAGGTAGAAGAGGTAGTGGTAGGGGTAGGTGTCGGAGGTGGAGGAAGAGGAAGGGTGCCTGGGAGTAGAGGAGAAAGGAGGGAAGAAGGAGGGGAGGATAGGGAGGAGGAGGAGGGGAGGGGAGGGGAGGGGAGGGGAGGGGAGGAGGAGGAGGAGGAGGAGGAGGAGGAGGAGGGAAGGAGAAGGGGATGAAAGGGAGGAGGAGGAGGAAGGGGTACTTGTGAGTAGAGGAGGGAGGAGGGAAGGAGAATGGGAGGGACGAGAGGAAGAGGAGGAGGAGATGAGAAAAGTCAAGAAGTGGAGGATGGCGGAGTAGGAGAGGAGGAGGTGGTAAGGAGGGAGGGTAGAGCGAAAGGGGGGAAGGGAAGTCGCAACAGTAGGAGTAACAATAAAAGGAAGAGACGAAGAAATTTGACGTTTTCGGGGAAGTTCCACCTCACTGTGTGCTTGGGTGTCGAAGTGCATTGTTTGGGATCCCTTGCTCGGAGGAGACATTTTTGCCAGTCTTTATTTAGCAGAATGTCTTTATTACGAGCATGTCTATTTACATCTTGTCCGTGCGTTTGCGTGTAAGTTAATTCTCTATAACAGAATATCTCAGTAACGAGTATTTGTCTGCCTATCTACGTGCCTCTGTGTTTGCATATATGTTAATCATGTAGATGCACGATTTATAAATATGCATATATCCCTGAAGAGATTAATGTACTAAAGCTCTTTGGAAATTTCGTGCATCTTTCTTTCCTTCTGCATGTATATACTGTACCATTTTCTTCCTTCTCTCCTTCCTTCCTTCCTTCCTTCGTTATTTCTCTGTGTCTGTCTGAATATCTAGTTGTGTACCTTTATCTCTAAGTCTGTATTTCTTCCTTTCCGGCTACGTATCTATGTAAATATCCTAATCTCTTTATCTGGCTGTCTGTCTTAGGTCTCTGCTTGTATTGTCTTTCTGCCTGGCTGTTTATATGAATTTGTCTTATCAGTTAATACGTCTACCTGCCTGTGTATGAATATATGTATGTGTATATTCTCATGATAAGGCAGACATGTTGATATAGGTGAGCCCTCCCAAGCACATAATCACACGCACATGGACATGAGTAAGCCCGAGCAGAGGCTGGGACACACACACACACACACACACACACACACACACACACACACACACACACACACACACACACACACACACACACACACACACACACACACACACACACACACACACACACACACACACACACACACACACACACACACACACACACACACACACACACACACACACACACACACACAGTTTCTTCGAGATTACTTTCCTCTGGCGGATATTGTCCAAACTTTCATAAAAAAAGAGAAGGCAAGAAATATCAAGATAGTGTTCCTTTGTCAAACACGTCGCCGGATTTGTCGATGTTTTCTTCTTGGGAGTGGAGTAATTGTGAGCCACCTGAGGAGAGGTTCGTCGTGCCTGCTTCCTCTCCTTGGATTTCTTCTGGGAATTTCTCTTGTCAGGATTTCCGCTCTACGTGACACCGGCCAGTATCCGGTTTCCTTCTCTCTCCTTATATTATTTTCATTGGATTCCATTATACAAGTTTTTTTAGCGTCTCTGTTTTTCCTTATTATTTTTATTTGGCTTATTTTGTCTTTATTATTTTTTATTTGGCTTCCATCTCATTCTTTTATTATTTTGTGCTTCCATCTCTTATTACTGGGCCACCGTCTTTCCTTATTATTTTTATTTTCTTCCACCTCATTATTTTTATTGGGCTTCCACTTCTTTCCTTATTATTTTTATTGGGCTTCCATCTCGTCTTCTGTTGTCCTTAATGGAAGTAAGAACGAAGCCTCAAATGATTCACTCACCTTATGAAATTAATCCCAGGAGGGAGTTAAAGACTTTTTTTTTTTTTTCCACTGTTAATAAAATGAGGCCACAAAATGTCATAGAAGTTACCACCATGGCGATTTTTCTAAGCTGCATGGTGGTCCTTCTTACTTTTTCCTGCCGACATCGACTGGAGAGTTTAGTGCGGATTAGGGATGGGGGTAACCTTCTTGTTTTGCTATCCATATTAACTCACAGAATTAGATAACACATATTCATCTCTGTAACATGTAGCGTCGAAAGAACCCGTAGATCTGTTGCTGTTTGCCTCTCTTTGTACTCCTTTGTACTCCTGTGTGTGCAAGGATTTACTCGCTTTACATGCAAGCAGAGTTAGGTTCCTCCACCAGCTGCTCACTTCGCTCATTGTCTGTGAAAAAAAGATCAGAATACATTTACCTCACCTAAACCCATTTATGTTTGAGAAATCAGCAATAATCAGCAAAATCAGCAATAGTCAGCATTTATGACCGTGGCGACATTGCTGTGCGTATTTAGACAAACCATGGTCATTGCGTTGTGGAAATGTATTGGGAAAGAAACTTTATGATCATTCGGCTGAGAGAAATGATCAGCTAGAGTCAGTATTTACGACCTTTATTACGTACACTGAGATATATTTTCCCCTTAAGAGCAACGATACTGTATTAAGAAAATTCAAGATCATTTGTCAAAGGGATTTGATCAGAGACAGTCAGCATTTACAACATGACATCATCGGGGTAAGGGAATTGATCGACATGTCAGCATTTACGATCTGGATATCATTACTTATAGTGAGGCTTGTATCTTACTCTTCAGGGCGTCGGTAATGTATTGGAGAAGTTGAGGGTCATCACTTGTAATTTGGGACGTGACAACAAAGGAAATATTGGGGACATCACCCAGGGACCCTCACCCTCTTTGTCCCACACCAACTTTTGTTTTGCCCCCTCTACTCGTCCGAATTGTGTGCGTCTCCTTCTCGAGGTCACTGTGTGTTACGACAGCGTCTCTCTCTCTCTCTCTCTCTCTCTCTCTCTCTCTCTCTCTCACACACACACACACACACACACACACACACACACACACATTTATTTTACGAGTCAAGGGACCTCGAACTAGAAACATCCCCCCTTATATTTTTTTCCCCTCAGTAATGGTGTTCAATTTCTCTTCATGGGTACTTGTCAGGGAGCATTATAGTAGAAATGTGTGTGTGTGTGTGTGTGTGTGTGTGTGTGTGTGTGTGTGTGTGTGTGTGTGTGTGTGTGTTTGTTTTATCCTCTTATAATCTTTTTTCATTAGTATTTGTCAAGGAACCACGTTGTAGAAATGGTCCCCTTTTTTTTTCCATAATGATGTTTGATTTCTTTTACTCCCTTAATGTCTTTGGTGTTATTGGATAATATTAGTCTGCCGTATTTAGTTTTTCAGCGTCCCTCGATATTACCGTAATTAATAGTGTTTGCAAAGTAACCTGCATAATTATTGGTTATTTGTATGCGTATTAATCCAACATAAAAGAGAGACGAGGTTATGATACTGAAGCGATTAAGGAAGATTGATACAAGCTTCGTTGTTAGCGTGGACGCCCCGAGGTAGAATAGACTCGGTTGTTCAAGAAAGACTAATAAAAGAAGGTAAACACACTAGTTATGGGGATTGAGGTCTCTTTGGCTTCACTTACGCGCATATAGAGAGGGACTCCTGCCCATTCCTTGCTCGAGGTCCTTTTAAGTGGAATGTTACCGTCTGCCACGTGCAAGATTACAGTGGAGACGTAATGGGACTGGTTGTAGGTAAAAGTTGTGAAAATTGTGGTCGCATTTAGTTAGTTCAGAGAGAGAGAGAGAGGTTCTTCATTGCACGGTCATTTTGTAGTATAAAAAATAAGATATAGAAAGGCGTTATCTCCTTGGTTATCGATTAAATTTTAGGAGATGTATTCAAGCCCTTTCACTTCTCCAGGCCATCCCATTGCCGAATATGACCGTCTGGCGATAAGAAAGATAAGATAAAGAATGAAGCAAATCAGACTGGTTTTAGGTCACACTGTGGCATAAGGATCATATCAATTCCCCATATTCATCTCATATGTTACTGATGTTGGGATTGAGAGGGGAATAAGAAGGGGAATGAGTGAGGGGTGAGGCAGAGGCTGAGTGAGGGGTGAGGCAGAGGCTGAGTGAGGGGTGAGGCAGGGGTTGAGTGAGGGGTGTGGCAGGGGGACTTGAGTGAGGGGTAAGGCAGCCATCCAGTGAGGGATGAGGCAGGAGAGTGAGTAAGAGAGGCAGGCAGGAGAGAACTTTGAGAGTGAAGGACATCTCATGGTCTGATTGCCTGTCTCTTCTGTCCGTGCCACACAAAGTTATGGAGATAGGGCAATACATTTTGTCCTGTCTCCCGCACTGTTTACAATTTCCCCGACCTCCTTCTGTTTGTATTCCCATGCATTTTTATCTCTTTCACTCCCAGGATGTACTTTTTCGTTGTTCTTAACGTCACTAGAAGATTTTATTCATGCCAGAGGAGACATGTTAAAGTTAAGGGATTAATGAAGGTTCTGTTTAACTCCTCCAGTTCGAAAAGTCTGTCATAATATAAATGAAAAAATGTGGTAGTATCAGTTTAAGTTTATTAAAGTACGTCATTGAACTAAGGTCACATTGATGTTCTGACCTACTGTAGAATAACTTTTGGTCCTCCGTTTTTGTTAAATGTGTAATTGTTAAAACGATTATAAAGTGTGATGAAAAAGGGTAAGAGCTAATCCATGTTATTTTCACCTCCCTTAAGGTGTATGTCTCCGAGGCTAGGCTAAATAGTCCAGTACATTGACGGGTAGATGACCAGCCGAATCCCCTTTGCGGCATTACTTGATCGAAACACCGATACTTCGACTGAGCCATTGTAACAAAAACGCCATCAAATTTTTCTTTCCCAGTTCTCTTGTTTTGCTTCATGAGGGGCCATAGCCAGTAGGTCAGTGAGTGGCCAGCGTTCTTCTTCTGCTTCTGGCGGATTATTAAAAGGAGGCCTTAGAAGACATAAAAGGGGCACCGTCTGTGGTAATTTGACATGGAGAATCCAAATCTGCCATCAGCTGACACCTGAGGCGGCGCCATTTAGCGGCTGCCTTAGTATAGCCTAAGTGCATAATTTAAGCCTATTGAGACACAAAAGTGGTCCCATATAAGATTATTTGACATGGAGAATCCAAACTTGCTGTCAGCTGACACCTGAAGTGGCAACATCTACCAGCAACTTGTGTAAAAGTTGCTGCTAGTTACTTTGTACAGCAAAGTGTTTGAAACAAGAGCCTAGCCGCAGGTCCCAGAGCAGTTCTGCTCATGTTTATTTATTCATACTGTAGTGTCAGTTTTATGTGTTATTTTTTCCTCTTTTTGTGTGCAATGTAATATTCGTTTATTTGATGTTTTTGTCATGATATCGAGATTCATCTTCATTATCAGTCTCTGTAAAGTCCTTGAGTTACTTGTGATGATGTTATTTGTTTTGAAAGTGGAGTCAGCCTTCATTCTCTCTCTCTCTCTCTCTCTCTCTCTCTCTCTCTCTCTCTCTCTCTCTCTCTCTCTCTCTCTCTCTCTCTCTCTCTCTCTCGATTGCCTTTCTTCCCATTTCGTGTCTTTAATTATCATCCTCAGTTATAATTCACTTTCCAAGATTGGT
>NC_136975.1:6146685-6161685 GCF_032717465.1 Coenobita brevimanus | reverse complement strand
AGTTATCCACAAGCCTCCCATTAAAAAACGCTCACCCCCAAAGAAAACGTAGCCCCCCTCTGACCAACTTTCGTATATTTTATGCCTAACTACACCCCAGGACGGTAAGCAGCGAGAGAGTGAGATAAATGCGCGTATCAGAGCTCCTATTTCCCCGCTCCTGAATGCGCTTGAAAGAAAATGGGAAGAAAACGGGGGATGTGCCAGGCGTCGCTGCTTTGTTCAGTGGGACAAAGAAAAGGCGGAGAAAATGCTCCGTATTATTTAATTTTCTTCACGTTTGGATTAATTTAGTGATTGTGCGAGCGAGGAAGAGCAGGAGGTAGCCGGCTTATGTGTGTGTGTGTGTGTGTGTGTGTGTGTGTGTGTGTGTGTGTACGTTCATATGTGGGTGTCCGTGAATGTTTACTCATAATATTTGCCTCTATGAATATTAATGCCCCTTTGTAGCCCCATAAGCGTATATGTGCCAGCGTGTATATTTGCCTGTGTTTATGACTATCAATTCATTCATATATACGCTTATGAAGGTTATTATCCCTCTGTGAATGCGTGTGATTCCCGTACTGATAGTTTTCATGCATGTGCTTTTGAATATTTGTCTGCTGGTGTTGAAGAGGGGCGCCTTCATGCGGTGGCAGTGATATAACCGGACAGCGACACTACCCGGTTATGCATATGTCGCAAAACGTCCCGTCCCAGGAAATGAGGAGGGTGAATGACAAGTTAAGGCAGTAGAAGTCTGCAGTCCACTGGGTTTGGGTTTTAGGTGAAGCTGGGGCCACATCATCACCTCCGAAGTAACAGATTTTTAGTGTAGCGCGTGGTGTAGGCGTCCACACCCTACTGCATGTCTGAAGTCGTGTCCACACCATATGCTTGCTGGTGCGGGCGGATGCTGGAGTTACGTATCACTAACCAATAGAAGCGAACACTTACGAATCTCATACTTAATATTCTGATAATTAGATTTGGAAAACTCATCAAGGGGGGTTCAAAAGCCATCGCTTACTGTCTCTCTATTTATCGCTCTTAAGTGAATCAGTTTTTTTTTTTTTTTTCTACTAAACTTCATAGGAATGACTGCATGCTTTCGTGTGTGTTATAATGAATTTTCATGCATAATCTAGATGCATTAAGCCAGTACCGGTAAACTTTCTCACGTGTGGGTGCTGCTGGATATTAATGTGTGTGTGTGTGTGTGTGTGTGTGTGTGTGTGTGTGTGTGTGTGTGTTCTAGTAATTTCCGTTTCTGTTTATGCACCTGCCCGTGTTTTTATTGGCACGATTATTGAACTGAAATCTTTTGTGAATCAGAAATCTTGCATACATTACTATATCTAGTTTGTGTTGTCACCTCTCCAGCCTCACTCTTCATGGAATTTGTATATTACAGTAGTCTCGTGAATACTTAGCTGCCGATATTAATGACCCCCACGTCACTTTTTTTCCACACCTGTTAAGGTCATCAATGTTGGTTGTTCCGAATGCATGAAATCGAGTCCGTAAAGAGGAAAGGCGACAGGACATTGCAGGCGAAAGTGTTAGTGTGTATGTAGTAGGTAAGTAAAATGACCTGAAATCTGCGTACAAGGGAGCATTCTAGGTTAGTGTTCATCCTTACCTGTCTGGTGATGTACAGTGTTTTACCTCCGTGAATGCACTATTGTCACTCTGGTCCATCCTAAATCCATACGTAAAGGTGTTTTACTCTAAATTAATGGTGGCCGAGAGGGATGCCTTCACGTGCTGGCACCAACATAGCACCAGAAGTCCCTCATCTCTCTCCCTACCCCATGGAAGGAGGTTGGTGGACTGCAGAAGGGCAATTCCAACCTGCATTCAAGTTTACGTCCAAATGATCCTTGGCCAGCAACGATAGCAACAACATTAGATTTGTTTATTTATTTTTTTTTACCACCGTGATTCAGTGCATAATGATTCCTAGCATGGTATTTCGCTACCTCCATTAACAGGTTTGGTACCATGGATCATTATTGTCACTGTTAGGTATTTTAGGCTTAGGCCAGTGTAGTACCATTCCGATAAATGACAAAAGATACAATATAGTCTAATTCTTGCTATGGTTTATTCATGTAATTTATGTAAAACCAGATAACACAAACTAACATGATATTGTACTTTTTCTTTCAGGTAAGCAACTGTGCAGTACCTAGTTCTACATAATTATGTAAGTACCAGTTTTATCCAGTCGTATATTGTTCCCCGATGTTGGTCGGACATTTCAATTAATTCATCACATACAGTACATTCTGTTGGATTAGATAGTCCACTGGTTGTCAGATATAATATAATTTTCCCGGTAGATCTTTTTTTTTCCATTATCTTCCATTGTTTATATCAGATTCATACTTTTGTCTGTGGTAAGTTTGCGCATTTTGAAGGATATCTGCAACTTTCCTTCTCATAGTTGCAAAGATTTTCCGCAACATAAATTCATATTTGACGTCATGAATTACCAGTTCGAAGTACAATAATCTCTTATTTATATTCGACTTTTATTCTTACAAACACTCAAGAATAATATTAATACAGGTCTGTACAGGATACTTCAAAAAATGTTAGCACGTATGGTAAAAATTTTTATAGAACATTCTGGAGTTGACTGAAATGGCAACAAGACTGACAGAGCAATGGCATACAAATGGAGACTTTAATTCGTTGAAGCTTTATATATATATATATATATATAATCTGATGTATTGTCAGTTCTGTTCCGATAAATCATGTTAGGCCCATGTAATTGCTAATGTTTTAAAAAGCATCCTTTAATCATCATGTTATTGTATAGCTTCGTATCAGTATCCTTCCTGTATGTTATTTTGTACATACAGTAGAATCGGTGTTGTTTCAAAATACAAAAACGGTACCGGTACTTGAAAAAAAAAAAAAAAAAAAAAAAAAAAATAGGTGTTAACGCTTCTTAAAAAAAAAAAATTCTGTTTCTGTAGTTCACAAATATGACAGAAAAATATAAAATGCACAAATAAACACACAGGGCTTGATTTGTGTACATGTTTGTCTGCTCATACATAAAGTCGATATTTCTTTACCTCACAAATATCTCACCCTCGCAGAAAACTGTAAATACATATTATAAAACCCATGTAAACTTCGTGTCAGCACTATTCATACATAAATTCGACGTTTCCTTACATTCCAAGCACGGCAGAGAAAAATAAAATGCATAAATGTAAATCCCAGGCCTCCTGGCTCTGCGTCTCCATAAACAATCTTGCTTGAAATAATGGCGGTCTTGTTTGCCGGGACTAGCGATATTTTTAGTCTCACCGCCTTCCATCTCCTCCTCTTTCGTGAAACCCCAGAAGCGAGTGATATTTTTCTGGTATTTTTCTGCTTTCCGAATTTTGACCTCCCCAGCTTACAGTATCCGATGAGAAAATACAAAAAGAAAACATTTGAGGACCTGCTTCCTCCCGAGACCGATGCATCAGTAACCGATACTTGGTCCTGGGTTGTGGGATTTACTCGGGCACTAAACTTCTCCCGGGGTCTCATGGAAGGAAATGCTAGTGCTAAGGGGATGTTGGGTTTTAAGGTGCTGTTTATCCAAGTTAGGGTTAGGCACCTTTCGTGGGAGGGTGGGTTAGGTTAGGAATATGTTGGGATAGGGTGCTGCGTGCCTGGATTAGAGTTAGGTTAGTGAGATGCAGAGTTAAGTTAGAGCATGTTGGGTTAGGATACGATTTGCCCTAGAGGGGTGTGTTTGGGTTATAGGTGAGTGTTAGGTTTGGTTATGGATGTAGAGTAGGGATCTTATTTGCGTGGGTTGGGGCTTGGGATTTGTCTGTTTAGGGATGGTCAGGGGAATGTCAGGTAAGAGTATGATAGGTTATTTTACGTTATGTAAGTTTCAGATAGGATAGAATAGGTTAGGTTAGAGAGGATCGCAGGTTAGTATAGTGAATGTAGGGTTAGAGTTTATTCATCCAGGTTAGTGTTAGCTTAGGTTAGAGTGTTGTGATTGTTAGGGTTTACAGGGATGTTATGTCAAGTTATGTCAGGTTAGGGTGAGACTTACTCGGATGTTGAGTTAGGTCAGCATGTTGACCTTGGGCTAGCCTTTAGAGTTTATTGATCAGTTAAGCATGAGTGGCCGTGCTTACCTTTTCTTGTAGTTGTTGATTCTTACTGTTTCTGTTCTTAGGAAGGTTTCGGAATAACTGTTACTCCTATCTTCGCCTGTAAGTTCTCAGTGGGAAGTGTTACTACTATTCTTACTTTGGCTGGAGGTAATTAAGAATTCTCCAGGTACGATAAAAGTTTTAATCTGAATTGGTAGCTGTCGGTTTATTGTTCTGCTTCTCCGCCATCGCCCTATGGTCTAGACATTTATTGTAATGTTTCTGACTCAGGCATAGACTAATATTTTTTTTATTTTTTTAAACTCAGCAGTTCTGCTTATCACACACCTTAACATATCTTGTTCATTTCTCTTTTCAGACCATATTCATACTCAAACTAGCTTGTAATCTTTGTGCACCGCCGTTCACAGTATAACACTATTGACATTGCCACAAGTACAGAGTGCAACCTTAAGAGTTTTGGACGCCTTGTTATCTTTCGTGTTTGCGTTGTGCTGCATTACAATCCGTAGTGTTAGTACAGCCGAGAAATATGTATAAAGAGTCATAACCAGTTCACTGAATAAACGAGTGTCCGTTACTGTTAACTGGAATCACAGATCGTATATGTTTTTCGTGTTATTTGCTTCATATTCACTTTTGTTTGGGTGTGAAATGTTTGGTAGCAACATGAGTGAAGGCAAATGTATACCGTATGTGAGCAAATATTGATTCCCCTCTCCTCCCTTCCCCTCCACTCAGCATATATATATATATATATATATATATATAAATATATATATATATATATATATATATATATATATATATATATATATATATGTGTGTGTGTGTGTGTGTGTGTGTGTGTGTGTGTGTGTGTGTGTTTGTGTGTGTGTGTGTGTGTGTGTGTGTGTGTGTGTGTGTAACATCTCATCATCTCCCTGGGTCATCGTCTTTATTTTGCTGACCTTAGGCTAATAAGGAGTCAAGGATGGAGACCCTCTTCTTATATAGAGCTGAAAGGGGGGCGATGGGCCTGATTGAGCATAGAGGTAGCCAGAGTTTTACCTGCATTACTTAAAAAATAAATGAAAACAAAAGGACGAGAAAAAAAAATGAGTGCTTGGGAAAAAATGTGATTGCCCGGAGTTCATTTTTTTTATTGACTTTATTGTGCTATGTAAACAAATTGAATGTAATTGAAAACCATATTGACGCGTGTGTTTATGTAGCAGTCAGTCACATCTCTCTCTCTCTCTCTCTCTCTCTCTCTCTCTCTCTCTCTCTCTCTCTCAGCCATAAAAGCGAGTGAAATTCTATATACTTAACAGGGCGTAAAGCATCCATACACTTTTTTCTTTTTTTTGGGGGGAGGGGGTCGCTCGTCTGTCCACCCCCAAAATTTCAATCCCGTAAAAGCATGAGAGAGAGAGAGAGAGAGAGAGAGAGAGAGAGAGAGAGAGAGAGAGAGAGAGGACTTGACCCCTTCAGCCCAAGAGCGTGAATTTATTTTATTCATTCTAACTCGAAGATTTTTTTTTATCATTAGGTTTTTTTTTTCATATTTTAGAGGGAAGACGCTTGAAATAAATAGGCTTTCATTGACTGCCTTAGCTGTATTACTCTTTATTTTTTATTTATTTATTTATTGGAGGCTAAGTTTGTATATGAATGGTGTTACGGTTCTTTATATTGAAATTGTAAAAGTGTTGCAAGTGTGAAAGTGAATTCCTTTTTGGAAGAACTGGTGATCTTTAAAAACAAAAGACCAGATTGTTATTATAGTTATTATTATTATTATTATTATTATTATTATTTTTATTATTATTATTGTTGTTGTTGTCATTGTTATTATTATTATTAGTAGTAGTAGTAGTAATTGTAGTAATAATAGTAGTAGTAGTAGCAGTAGTAGTAGTAAGAATGATACTACTACTGCTGCTGCTTCTGCTGCCTATAATAACAATAACAACAACAACAGCAGTAATCATAGTTCATAAATCTGACGTCTTTGGTCTGAAATGGTTGAAATACTGTATACTATCCAGCGGGTGTACTAGCAACACAGCCTCCTACACCCTGCTGCCAAAAATTGAACGATCCGTAGCAATGGGATTTTATTTAATTTGTCTCGGCCCACTCTCTATAGATTTTTTTTTTTTTCATCAATCTGGTCGCCTCCAAGTTTTTATAGCTTTTGTTTTTTCAGGCCATGGTGGATTTTTGTTTTTTATTTTTTGTTATTATTATTATTATTATTATTATTTATTATTATTATTATTATTATTATTCCCTTAGGGCTAAGGGAAAACAGGATGAAATGGGGTAGAGAAAATGAAGAAACCGGGAGAGAAAATTATGAAAATGGGAAGATTCGATGGAAGAAAGTGAGAGAGAAAAATAGAAACGTAGTAGTTACAAAAGAGGAAGGGGAAAAAAATTCTGAAGAAATGTAATGGGTACAAACAACACAAAGAAAAGAAAGGGAAGAAAAATGGATAGGTACAATGGACGAAATAAGGAAGGAAAATAAGAAAGCAGATAATGAATGGGGAAGATTTGATGGAGGATAGTGAGAGAGAGAGAGAGAAGGAAGAAAGAAGTTACAAAAGAGGAAAGGAGGAGGATAGGAAGGCATGTGATGGTACGAAGAACATGAAGGAAGAAAAGGAAGGAAAATAAGGAGGGAAAATGAAGGAAACGGATAGACACGAAGGAAGACAATGAGAAAAGGAAGGAATGATGCCAGTATGAAGATGATAATGTAAGAGATGGTAGGTGCGAAATACTGAGAGAGAGAGAGAGAGAGAGAGAGAGAGAGAGAGAGAGAGAGAGAGAGAGATGAAGGTGATTAAAGGAGCAGTGAGAGAGGATTATGGAAGGAAAGAGTTGTTCAGCCTTTGAAGTGGAGAGAGAGAGAGAGAGAGAGAGAGAGAGAGTAACTATTCTGACAGCTTTAATAGAGGGCTTTACCGCAGAAATCCCCTTAAAATGAGGAAAATTGCCTGTCAGTAACAAGAATGAAATAATTTAAGTGTAATATAATGTACTGTAATGTAATGTAATATAATAATGTAAAAAATGTTATCGTACTGAGGGGAAAAAAGATACATATTTTTTCAGTCCATCCCGGTATCTGAAAAACGCTGAGAAAAGATGATAGAGTATAATAATGCAAAAATAAGTAAGGTTTAAGATCATGTTAGGTCCCGGATGATAAGGTCCACAGTTTCCGAGGAGATTAGGTAAAGAAATAAAAAATATAACTGGGTATAGATAAAATGGAAAAAGATAACTGAAGGTGGAAAGAGAAGGAAAGAAAGAGAAAAAGCTGTGTTTTATCAAAGAAAGAAGAAACAGAAAGATTACAGAGCACAGATGGAAAGAGAAGGGGAAGAAAAAGAACATAAGATACAGTGATAACAGTGTGTACATAAAAAGAGAAAATAACAACAGGGAAATAAAGATAACTGTGCATATATAGACGGAAAAAGAAGAGGAAGAAAGAGAAACATAACTCGAGGAAGAAGGGAAGACTTGATGTTGTTGGCGACTGTGATCATGAGAACAGGAATGACGAGGACAATGTTAAAGTAAGAAAATAAATGGAAAAGAAGGGGGAGAGAGAAAGTTTAGAGCTAAAAAAAAAGATTGAAAGTAACGCGGGGGAGGGGCGTGAGAGAGAACGAGTGCAGGAGAAAAAGTACTGATTCTTGTCGAAGGAGGAGGAGGAGGAGGAGGAGGTGGAGGAGAGGAGAGGAGAGGAGAGGGAAGAATAAGTGGAAGAGAAAACAGTGGAAAAAGGAAAAAGGAAAATGGAGACGAAGAAGGAGAAGAAAAAGTAGAAGAGGTGGAGAAGGAGGAGGAGGAGGAGGAGGAGGAGGATCGTAACCCCTGGAGAATACGGGTCAGAGACGAATAGGAGATAAGAGAGAAACAATCCAGGCCGGGAAAGAGAGAGAGAGAGAGAGAGAGAGAAGGAATAATGGAGAGTTGAAAGAAAGAGTCGAAGGTAGGAAAGAAAAGTGGGGACAAGAAGGAAGAACAGAACGGAGAGGAGAGGTAAAGAGAAAGACAAGGAAATTCAGGTACAGAATTGAGGGGGAGAGAGAGAGAGGGAGAGAGAGAGAAGAAATTTCCTCTTGTTAGGGTGGGACTTAACAGGCTTCATCAATGGCAATACAAAGCCACCAGAAACACCACAACCTCCAGACTACTCTCTCTCTCTCTCTCTCTTTCTCTTTCTCTCCACCAAGCCTTCTGTGTCCCTTCCTCTAGCTTTGTCTCTCTCCCTTTAGCTATCTGTCTCTCTCCGTCTATCTCTCTTTCTCACTTTCCCTAACTCTCTCACTCACTCACTCTAAATCTGTCACCCTCTCCCTGGTACTATGTCTCCATGTTTTCTCAGTCCTCATGGTACGTTCTCTCTCTCTCTCTCTCTCTTGATTTCCAGCTAAAGCGCATATAATTATAGACTTTCTCTACACTACCTGAGAGAGAGAGAGAGAGAGAGAGAGAGAGAATCACGCCCTTAGAACAAAAACGATATACTGGGCACAATTTTTTTCTTCTTTTTTTGATGGTGGAGTAAATTACAAGAATATATTATCACTCACCGCTGAAAGAAAAGATATATATTGGAACATTGGATTGCCGCGAACAAAAAAAAAAATAATAATAATCACGTTATTGAAATATTGAAGATAATTAAACCACTTCACTCCGATGATGTGTTATTCATTTTTTTCATTTTGTTTTTGTCCAGAATATTTTTTGAGGGTTTTATTGTGTGTTTTCGAAATGTAATGGTGGAATACTGCTCTACAAGAAGGGGAAAAAAAAACATGTTTCCCATGATTGTGGAGAAAAGAAACAACAGACCTGCTTGCCTAAAATATATATAAATTTTTTTGAAGGTGGATTACTGCCTTTCGCTGTAGAAAAAAGAATAAATAAATAAAAGCTAATAAGAGGAGATAATGTACCTTAGCGAAAAGAGAAACGAGTATTTTAGAAGTGGATTGTTAGTTTATAAGAGAGAGAGAGAGAGAGAGAGAGAGAGAGAGGCGTGCTTAGCGAGGAGTGAAAAGATAATTAAAATGCTGAGGGCAGAATGAGGCGAGAGCAAACTTCTTCTCTTCTTCGACATGGGGAAGTTTGGCGTCTGCTAGTGAAGGTGGGGTCTCTTTTTTGTGCGGGAGGCTTCACGAGTTTTGAAAGTATGAGTCGACATTTTCTGGCCCGGGAGTGGGGGAGGAGGAGTGTGTGTGTGAGTGTGCGTGAGTGTGTTTGAGTGTGAGTGTGGGATTGAGAACGTGGATGTGAGTGTGAGTGTGTGTGTGTGTGTGTGTGTGTGTGTGTGTGTGTGTGTGTGTGTGTGTGTGTGTGTGTGTGTGTGCGTGCGTGTGCGTGTGTGAGAGAGTGGGTGTGTTTGAGTGTGGGATTGAGAGCGTAGATGTGAGAGGGTAGAGATATGAATGTGGGTGTTGGTGTGGGAGTGTGAATTAGTGTGTGTGTGTGTGTGTGTGTGTGTGTGAGAGAGAGAGAGAGAGAGAGAGAGAGAGAGAGAGAGAATGGCTTAGTGTACTGCAGTGTGATGTATCGTAGCAACCGATATACACACATCCATTTGTTCAAGTCTTTTTATGAATGGAGGACATCTGTAATTTGGTGTATGCATTCATCTTCTATATTGAATTTGATTTTACTTCTATTCATCTCTTGTAAAAAATAAAAAAAAATGCTCTATACTTACTCGTCTTGTTTTTCGGAGGGTGAAGGGCGGCCAATACTAAGAACAAGGAACACATCTTTTGGCCTTTGGTTCCTTCTTCCTTGCAATAAAAAAAAAATGTTACCAAAAATTACCTTTTCCAGTAAAATTCGATGACGTCATTTCTTATAATATTTTTTTCTGCCACAAGGAGTTTTTTTTTTTTTTTCCAAATCACGAACGTTTTTTTTTCATGCTCAACCACTTCAATCCGATGACGTATTTTTCAGTATATCCATTTCCAGACATTTTTTTACGAATTTTGAGTTTTTTCGAACTGAAGGGGTTTGATATAGCCTGCATTAATCCCTTCATTACGGTAGGTCTCCCTTTATATAAAATCCCAGCGGTGGCTTGATTAACAAGTAAATTGGTAATAGGACTGAAGAGAATGAAAGGTTAAATGTACCGGTAGACGACATTAACATCTTCACTACAAGGGGGTCTTCTGTGCTGAACAAATCGCCAGAGAGAATTAGCTAAGAACAGAATCACAGTGCTGAAGTGATCACCCAGTGTTGTAAGCAGAGGTGTAGGTGATGTGAAGGTGTTTGGAAGTGCAGTTTGAGAAGTACATGTGAAAATGAACGTAAGTGAAGGTGTACATAGTGTTCCCTTGGAGTGTAGAGTACTGTGCAGGAAACTATATATTTTTTGCATTAATGGGTGTAGAAGTGAGTTAATTTTCTAGTTTTTTTATATTCTTTTATCTTTTATTAAGGGTGCAGGGTGCATGTGGGAATGTGGAAGGGTGGATGTGAAAAATGTGTTCTGTTAAAGTAAACGCGAACGTATGTATCGATTTTGTGGGCATAGGTGTGTGTGTGTGTGTATGTGTGTGTGTGTGTGTGTGTGTGTGTGTGTGTGTGTGTGTGTGTGTGTGTGCGCGTAGATGAAGAAAGGTGCGTATGCCAATGTGTTCTGCAGGGAGTGGCAATTACAGTTAGTGAATCGGTACTTTATTGAGGGAATCGTGTCAGGGTGGAAATATATGAGAACACATGCAAGGACATATTTCTACACCCACGTATTTGTCCACTCACGGCTAGGATCGAACTGCTGACTACCGAAGGCTGTGGTGTGGTGTGGTGTAGTGTACGAGTAGTGTGATGAGGTGTAACGTTGCGTGGTGGGATATGGTGCATTGTGTAAGGTGTGGTGTGGTTTGTGGTTCGGTGTGGTGTAATGTAGTGTAGTGTATTGTATTGTGATGTGATGTACTGTGGTGCACGTCTTGGTGTGGTATGGTTTGGTGTGGTGTGGTTTGGTGAGGTGGGGTGTACTGTAGTTTGATGTGGTGTAGTGTTCTGTGGTGTTGTGTAGTGTGGTATGACGTAGTGTGTTGTCTTTATGTGGTATGGTGGGTCGTGGTGATAGGGGGTGTGAGATGATGATGGAATTTGTCAGTGTTGGGCTGCTTTTGTATTGTGTAGTTAGGTATATTGAGGTGTGGTGTTGGGTGGTGTATTGTAGCGTGGTGATATGTAGTGCCGTGTGTGTGTTGGAATGTGTGATGAATTGCTGTATGGTAGTGTACAGTAGTTAGGTGTAGTGACATGTAGTATAGTGCAGCTTGGTGGTGTGTAGTTTAGTGTGCGTTGGAGTCTGTGTCGAATTGCTGTATGGTAGTGTAGTTAGGTGTAGTGACGTGTGGTATGGTGTAGCTAGGTGATATGTAGTGTAGTGTATGTTGGAGTCTTGGGCTGAATTGCTGTATTGTAGTATAGTTAGGTGTAGTGGCGTGTAGTACAGTGTAGCTTGGCGATGTGTGGTGTGGTGTGTTTGGGAATGTGTCAGGCTTGGCGATGTGTGGTGTGGTGTGTTTGGGAATGTGTCAGTGTTGGCTGGCCGTAAATATCCTTTATTGCCTTTAATTGTGAACACTGTCAATAGTTCACTAGTAGGCGAGAGTGATTGGTGATTTGTTGCCACGTATCACGCCGGGTGGGGATTTGTGCGATGGATTTTGTGGGTCAGGTTAATATTTCTCTTTATTATTGATATCATTGCTGTGTCTGGCTGCCATTGCTCTTTATTAAAACTGGGGTAGATTTGTACTCATATTAAAACGGGGACATGTTTACTACTTCTGTTATAAAATACTTTAATATTTTGTTTGTTTATCGTGTTAGTATTTTTTTTTAAACTGATGTAGACGTGTGTCTCTGCTGTTACTCTATATTAAAAACAGAATGGTAGTTATTTGTCGATTTTTTAAAGGCCATTTTTTACCATGTTAATATTCTGATTACTGTTTCGATTATTTTGTCTTTTTTTATCATGTTAATATTCTGATTATTTCGATTATTTTGTCCCTTTTTTTAATGATGTTAATATTCTGATTATTATTTCGATTATTTTGTCTTTATAATCTTGATAAAAATTTGCGAGTCTTGTTAGTATATATGTTGTTGTTAAAGTTACTGCTATTTACGACTTACTGAACGTTTAAATATTGATGGATCTTCATAAATTGCCTCTTCTGGTATTTTTCCCTTGCTGGTATAGGTCTGCATTCAGATCGTGGGTTGTTAAAAGTATTATTTACAAATTCTCTCTCTCTCTCTCTCTCTCTCTCTCTCTCTCTCTCTCTCTCTCTCTCTCTCTCTCTCTCTCTCTCTCTCTCTCTCTCTCTCTTCTACTACTGTCTGCTGCTACTATTACCATCAGACAACTATATTAACCATAGAAGACCCCCATGGTAGTAAAGAGAGTTAATAAAGACCATATATAATCTCACCAACTCAGTCTCTCATAAATAAAGTCCTCTGTCTTTAATGTTTAATAAAAATAGGCGTCTTCGGTGTGTGTGTGTGTGTGTGTGTGTGTGTGTGTGTGTGTGTGTGTGTGTGTGTGTGTGTGTGTGTGTGTGTGTACAATTTTTCTTCCTGGCTCGCTTAGTTAATTTATCAAGGTAAGTAATTTGAACTCCTGCGCTACAAAATTTACTTATTAATATCTGGGGTAATGCGATTTTATATATATATATTTTGGTGTTTTTTCCTGGGAACTTTATTTTTCTAGGAGAGACTTTACTATCATGAGGGATGATATACAGTGTCCATTAATTCTTTACTATACCACTTTCACACTAACTTGGCTTAAATTTACGTCCTTTTCCTGCATATTTTACGTCGTTTAGTGGCAGAAAAAGACAATACTCAGACTCACTTCCTTTCCATAAAGCTTCTTCGTGATTAGCATCTTTTTCTAGTGTTAATGTCTTGTCACATCTCCGTATTCCAGAGAGAGAGAGAGAGAGAGAGAGAGAGAGAGAGAGAGAGAGAGAGAGAGAGAAGGTATAGAAGGTGCGTTCCTATGCCAAATAAATTTTTTTAACAATAGCATGAATAGAAGTAAAGAATATAGTAATTGAATCAAGAAAACATGACTTACTACCTATTAAATCTTCGGCATAAAATCGTCAGTGAGAAATCGTAGGAGGAAATATTCAGTAATAAAATCTTAGAACCAAACTCTCCAACTGTCCCCCTTAATCTGAAGAAAATCTTGAGGCGTAGAAAGCAAAAATTAAAACATAATATTGAACGGAGAGACGTAAATATAAGGCCCGTGTTCTCGTCTATTAAGGAAGCTCCCTAACACCTTTTCCATAGCGACTGATTTTACTTATTACACCTTATTGTCCCCTTCTGTGTTATATAAATCCTTCCAATATCACCATACGCTGGAAAAATAACGTGCAAAAGAGTACTAACCAGCCATATCCAAAAATAAATCGCTAAAGAAAAGACATTAGGGAGTTTCCTTACCCAGCTGAATACGGGACCTACTAACTCGTCACTACAAGAGTTCATCCCTGAAATAAATGTTTATTAGGCATTGAAAAGCACTAAGGAAAAAAAGAACGATTCATGAAACTGTTTTGCAGAAGCACTAGAGAGCGAGCGAGCGAGAGAGAGAGAGAGAGAGAGAGAGAGAGAGAGAGAGAGAGAGAGAGAGAATTAAGAAGAGTGGTTCTTGGAAATTTCTGCCATCCCTTTCAGTATAGACCTCCCCTTAGCTGAAGAAAATGGTCTGAAGGTGGGAAGCGAAAATATATAAAGACGAGAATGTATATAAGAATTCAGCGTTAATAAATAGGCTAAATAGATCACACTCGCAGCTGGTGTAGCCCGAGTGATGAAATAAATATCTGACAGTGAAATATTGAATAATGTCATTTGTCACGTTTATCAGAGTATTACCAGTGAACTGTTAAATCACCTGGTTATTTAGTAGTGATTGATGTAGAGAAGTGATTGACGTTCGCCATTGTCGAGTTTGTGTATCAATAGAAGTTTGTGATTGGATGGATTTTGTATATAGCTTTGCTTCGTTCTCTCTCTCTCTCTCTCTCTCTCTCTCTCTCTCTCTCTCTCTCTCTCTCTCTCTCTCTCTCTCTCTCTCTCTCTCGTCTAGTTGGTGTATTAATTGAAGTTTGTCATAAGCTGAATTTATACATGACCTTGCTTCTGTGTGTGTGTGTGTGTGTGTGTGTGTGTGTGTGTGTGTGTGTGTGTGTGTGTGTGTGTGTGTGTGTGTGTGTGTGTGTTTCCCATCCGAGCGATTTTATTCAACCGTGGATTATTCATTTTAACGGAGAAGGTTAGAAAACTCCCCTAACACCTTTACTTTGGTGACTCATTTTCTAGTTAAAGTATGCTATTAACAGACGATTTCATTCAACTAGCAAAGGACCATTTTCCATAGCATATATTGACCACCTGTGACTCTTTCTAGTAGCTTTCACATAATTTATATTCTTCCAAGATGCACATATTCTCTCTAAGCTTGCTCTCCTAAGCTTCACATATTCACCTCAGTCTTCACATATTCACCTCAGTCTTCACATATTCACCTCAGGCTTCACATATTCACTTTAGGCTTCACATATTCGCTTAAGGCTTCACATATTCACTTCAGCCTTCACATTTTATACACTTCTAAGCCTCATATTCACCCTGAGCTTTACATATTCACTTCGGACTTCACATATCGTCTCGTTAGCGTCACATACTTCAGGCTTCACATATCTTAAGCCTCACATATCCACTTCAGGCTTCACTTATCGTCTCGTAAGCGTCACATATCCACTTCAGGGTTCACATATCCACT
>NC_136975.1:6029185-6141685 GCF_032717465.1 Coenobita brevimanus | reverse complement strand
TCCTGGAAATGGTCCTGCATCTAAAAGCAACAGTAATAGAACAACCATGGGCTTAAGATATTAGCGACTAACAGAAACTAATATAATGTTAATACAAGATTTATCTGGACAACAAAAATAAGTCTCTGCTCAGCTCCCCTTTATCCATGACGATAAAGAAAATGAAACCTAAAAAAGAGAAAAAAGAAAACAAAGAAACTATTTAATAAGCCTTCATAAAAGCCATAACTGTGCATCAAGCAATGGTCAGGCAATTATTTTCATTTTTTGGCAGACCGAATTGAAAACATTGGGTGAAATACTGCTGGACAAGTTTAATTATTACCTTTTATTTTATTTTTTATTTTTTTTGGTCATGAAAAATGCATTATCGTTGGCTGAATTCTGTACATGGGATCATAATTTCTGCTTTAACATAGCACAGGTAATTTAAAAAAAAGAGAGAGAGAGGAAAAAAAGGGCCGTGATGTGCAGCTGAGTCATAAATGGAAAGGCTAAACGCATTCACTGTTTATCAGCAGCGGTCAGCGTAAGTGGGTTAGTTTCATGTGTTTATTGGTGCATTTAATGTGAGGTGCCCGCTTATCAACACACACCGCACTGCCATACATAGGGGACGGGCAGGGGCTCACTATGTCAACAATTGTGTGTGTGTGTGTGTGTGTGTGTGTGTGTGTGTGTGTGTGTGTGTGTGTGTGTGTGTGTGTGTGTGTGATCCCTCTGTCTCTTTACGGCCTGTTAGTATCAGTGTCGTTTTTCATATATGCTTTAATAATCGTGTGTGTGTGTGTGTGTGTGTGTGTGTGTGTGTGTGTGTGTGTGTGTGTGTGTGTGTGTGTGTGTGTGTGTGTGTGAGCCCTTTGTCTCTTTACGGCGTGTTAGTATTAGTGTCGTTTTTCATATATGCTTTAATAATCGTGTGTGTGTGTGTGTGTGTGTGTGTGTGTGTGTGTGTGTGTGTGTGTGTGTGTGTGTGTGTGTGTGTGTGAGCCCTTTGTCTCTTTACGGCGTGTTAGTATTAGTGTCGTTTTTCATATATGGTTTAAAAATCAGGGTAAGTTGAAGTCATTCTGTAAAATTGTGATGAAGATAATTGTCATCTTGCTAGAAAATTTCCAAACTTCACACGTACATATGGACATTTCAGGTTATATATCTATCAGTCAGTCAGTTTATCGGCCTTTCCATCAATCAATCTAGCCTATGTAAATGTTTAGATAGATGATGTAGATAGTGTGTATACATTCCTCAATTCATGCATGTCGGTACACTATAAAACACATGTAAATACCTTTAATATTATGTCCATCTCAAACCTTTTAGCACAAGTGTAAGGACTCGCCAACTAAGCACACTTGCGTAACACACGTGTACATTTAACACCACCTCATTTGTACACCAGCCTGGTATTAAAGAGCTCTTAGACTCTCCATGCCAGCGCCTCAAACCCCGGAAGAAGTCTATGACCCCATAAAATAAAGCAGAAATGACAGTATTGTAAATGTTGTGTTAAGGACAGCAGACATCATCAATAGTATTGGTTTTGTCGAAAGATTTTGTTATAGAGGAGGCTGCAACTACGATCCGGTGAGAGAGAGAGAGAGAGAGAGAGAGAGAGAGAGAGAGAGAGAGAGAGAAATGGGGTGCCTGGGAAGAAAATACGTCATTTGTACAAAACTATTATTAATTCATCCAGTGTAAATCTTTACATAATTAGCTTTTGGGGACATAATTCGACGTGTGAGTGTTCAGGATAACCCAAAGGGGGAGAAAAGTGATAAGACCAAGAACTAAACCCTTCTGTATTGATAACAGACGAGGTGTTAACTTGTTAAGATTAGGCTTCAGATTCATCTCACTCTTAAATAAAGTAGGTGTGTGTGGTTTGGTAAGGCCTGATATTTATTGTATTTATTATTGGTGGTATGTATTTCTATGCTGGCAGTTTAAGATGCATGAGTTCAGGGTAGAAATAGCACGCATACTGTATATAATTTGAAGGTGTCTTAATAATTAATAATTAATAATAATAATAATAATAATAATAATAATAATAATAATAATAATAATAATGATAATAATAATAATAATGATAATAATAATAATAATATGCATTCAAAGCTGCTAAATAAGAAAATCGAAATTACATTAAATAATAATAATAATAATAATAATAATAATAATAATAACATGCACACAAAGTGCCGCAAAATATAGAAATATTCGAAATTTGACAAAGGTGTAATAACGGACAACAACAACAGTAACAATAATAATAATAATGATGATGATGATGATGATGATAGTAGTGATAATAATGCAAACACACACAGAGCTGCTAAATATATAAAACTTACAGAAATTGAACCATTACTGTACCTTGAAAAATATTTACATTATCAAGTATGTCCGGATGAGCGTGGGGATGCAACAGAAAAAAAAAACAATAACAAAAACAAAAAGATTACAGTGTTTGCATATAGTATTTTGATATAAAAGATAGATAGATATTTTGACAAACGGATAGACAGACGGACAGATAGATAAAAGCCGTGCATATCCAAATCTTTACTCTTTTAACTCAGTGTTGTATTTTTTAGTATATTCCTGCCGTATTTAGATTTTTGCATTCATTTTCTGTATTCATTCTAGGAGACTTTTTTCGAATGAGAGAGGCTGGACATACCTAATTTAACCCCTTCACTACCTTGGGGCTCACCAAAGTTAAATATGTTATCAGGCAAGAGCAAGAAAATGTGCATGGTATTTTTTTTTAATTATTTTCCTTCCTCTGTGCATTTTCTGTAAAAAAAAGAAAAAGAAGTATCGAGCGAAGGAGTAAAGGTGTAACGTGTAAAATATAAAATCAGGTAACAGGTGCTGAAGAAAGCATTGGCCCTTACAAGAAAATGAGGCCTGATGATGAGAAGCGAGGGAGATTATGATAGGTGAAATGGAAGGGAGGGAAACACTGGAGAGAGATGATGGGTATACTAATGGAAGGGAAATGCAGGGAACATGTGATTAGTAAAAGTAAATGAACAAGGAAAGCACAGTGGAAAGATGATGGGTAGTTTATGGAAAGGGAAAAAAATGATAGGCAAATGGATGGCAGGTAAACAAAGGGAAGAGTTGGTGGTCAGTGCTAATGGTCCAGGAGGAGGAGGATTGTGATGATGATGATGATGATGATGATGGGCTGAAATGAATGGGAAGGAAGCAGGGGAAGATGCTGAAGGTGATGGGTGAAATGGATTTGACGGAAACGCAGGAAAAGGACTTCAAAGGTCCTTTAATATTCTGTAGCCTTTCGAACCACAAAGACGCCACCTTCAGAGAGATTGAAGATGGAGTCAGTGTTGCGCGAAAAGTTATTGAGAAAAGGAGAACTTAGTAAGACTGCTATGTGGGAGAGAGACACAGGTTATAGAAAATAAAGAAATCAATCTCTAACCTGTCCTCTCTTCCACCCACCTCCCTCTCTTCCACCCACCATTTCCACTTGTCGCAATGGATCATCTACAAGAACTTATTTCCTCTTTTTTTTTCTCTCTCTTTTTTTTTTTGTATAGAACTTCACGATTTCTCTTTTGTTAATGTATTTTTCTTCTATACCTCAAGGTGAATTTATATATTTTAGGTGAGAACTGTGGAACTTGGGTGATTTGATACAGTCTTCTTTATTTCCATCAGTGTGAGAGATCTTTACTAAGTTGGATTAAAGTTGTGGTAGCAAGAATTAACTAATCCATCATCCTAATGAAGAAGTTAGATTTTGAAACGTAAACTATAGAGAAAGTTAGATTCTGAAACGTTATAGAGGAATATAGGACTGGATTATGCCTGGTCCGAAACGTTACAGAGAAATATAGATCTTAACCACACTGGATTATGCGTAGGCTGAATCGTTGTAGTGAAATATAGAGCTTAAGCACTTAATATAACGACGTACCTTATATTTTATTCTGTGCTGATCAGTGCTCCTTCAGTTTCCGTAGAATTATACTCCTACATTAACTTGCCATTTCCCCATCTCCCCATCGTGAGTGCTGGGTTGTTGTAGTAGATAATCACCAGGATATGATGCTAGTCACGAAGAAGTGCTGTAGAAAGTGATGTAGTATCACTGTCTTATTCTGACCCCAGACTACGAGAAATAAGCTGCAGAAGAACGAAGATCTGGGCCAGGTTAAGATGAAAGGCGTGCGAGAATAGGAAATGGAGAAGTTGACTGCTATAATAAGAATCGTACAGGAGAAATGTGAACTACGAGAAATAAGCTGCAAAAGGACGAAAATCTGGGCCAGGTTAAGATGAAAGAGCTGCAGGACTGGGAAGTGGAGGAGTCGACTGATACGGTAAGAATCCTACAATAAGAATCTGACCTTCGAGGAATAAGCAACAAAAAGGCGAAGATCTGGACCAAGTTAAGATGAAAGGCGTACGGGAATGGGAAGGGAAGGAGTCGGAAGGTATATTAAGAATCCTACAACACGAAGGATTTCAAGTACCCCTCCACGTTTGTCTGACACGGGATCCTAACCCTGCTGAAGCTAAGGGCCAGAAATTACAACTGTTGGGGTGTTGTTGGAATGAAATAACCGAGTATTACTGGGGTGATTACGGTCATTTGCTGGGAGCTAGGAGGGTTGGCAGGGGGGGAGGTTAATGGGTGGGTGTTGCCTGGGTGTAATTGTTGCTCTTGGGTGTTTGTAGAGGTGTGGTGTTGTGGGTGTGGGTGTAGCAGTCGATGATGGTGGTGTGTGTAGAGACGTAGTGGTGTGGGTGTGGGTATAATTATCGATGATGAGTATAATTCGAGATGTAGTGGTGTGGTTGGGAGGTTGGTTGTGGGTGTACCTGTAATTGTCGATGCTGGGAATGTATGTAGAAATGTGGTGGCGTGAGAGGGTGTGGTTCTGGGTGTGAGGGTTTGGTTGTGGGAGTAGCTCTCGATAATGGGTTTGTGTAAAGATGTGGTGTGGGTGGGAGTGTGGGTTTGGCGTAATACTCAGTGGTGGATGCATTTTGAGGCGTGGTGGTGTGGGTATGGTGCAGAATGTCGAAAAAAAAAAAAAGATTCAGCAAGAGAGCGTAAATTAATAACAAAAAATTCCATGCCAGCAGAAGAATAATTAAGAACAGCAAAAAATTAACAGCGGACCGTAATAACAAAGTTTCCCTCCCAGCAAACCATGAAAATTCATAATGACGGAGACTGAAAAATATCAGGGTTTTTTTCCGTCCCCGCCTCCCACCCGCTGAAGGATAAACTGTATGCAAACAACGAAAGTAAATACTGTATAACTATATTTTCAGTTCTCACAAAAAGATGAATGATACTTTAAGCAACATGGCAGAGGGAGAGAGAGAGAGAGAGAGGAGGGCAGTAGTTATCCTCCTCTGAAAGGATAGATTATAATTGAACCAAAGCAGAAAAATGTGAGTAAACTTCCTGTCCCCCCTCCAGAGAGAGAGAGAGAGAGAGAGAGAGAGAGAGGTTATAACTGAACCCAAACAGAAGAAGTCTAACTAAATTTTCCGTACCAGCAAAAGGTTGTATTACAGGTTAACCAACCAGAAAAATCCAACAATTTTCTCATCCAGCAAAAAAAAAAAAAAAAAAAAAAAAAAAAAAAAAAGAAGAAAAAATCCCCCCCCCCAAAAAAAAAAAAATATTCAAAACATGAAAATCTAGTAATCATCCCATCGAGAAAAAAAATGATTATAAATGAACCCAAATATAAAGGAAAATATGAACCAAAAATTCTCCCCCCGTGCAAAAAGATGTACCAGAACTGCACCCACGTTAATAATTACACACAGTTGAAAAACGTATGAGCAAAGTTAGTGAGTCCTGCGAGGCAAAGAAAGAACCATCTGAATTCTCTCTCTCTCTCTCTCTCTCGTTTTTTTTTTTTTCCCCGCCGGATATAATGTATGTTTATGTGTGTAATGGAAGCGGGGACTTTTTCATCAGAAGTTGCTACGATGTTGTACTCTTCATGCTCTTGTTGTGTGTGTGTGTGTGTGTGTGTGTGTGTGTGTGTGTGTGTGTGTGTGTGTGTGTGTGTGTGTGTGTCCTTGCACAATTTGCATAACGTAATTCACGAGTACTCTCTCTCTCTCTCTCTCTCTCTCTCTCTCTCTCTCTCTCTCTCTCTCTCTCTCTCTCATTTACATTTTGTACCTGACTTTCATGTGATTTGCCATGGATTTCCCCCCCATGTTTATTCATCATGGTCATTTGTATTCTTATTCACTTCTGCTACTCATTTCAGTTCACATTTTCCACTATTCTGAAATATGTCTTTTTTTTTATTATTATTTTACGGAACGAACAAAGTCTTTAACTTAAATTTACCTGACAAATGCAAAGTTTAAAAGGACTCCTCTCTCTCTCTCTCTCTCTCTCTCTCTCATATCAGTCATCCTTTTATATACGTATTCTCTTGCTTCCCATCGATTTTTTTTTTTTTTTGGGGGGGGGCACAAATATATCTTCTTTTACCATCATCTGTATCCTCCTCGATCTCTCTCTCTCTTATCATCTTTTTCATCATTATCTCCATCTATATCCATCTTTTTCAGATCATCTTCATCTGTATCTTCATCAGTCTCTATCTCTTATCATCTTCTTCCATCTGTATGCTCATCCATCTCTCTCTCTTTCCTATCATTTTTATTTTTTATCGCTTATGGCTTGCATGGTCTTTGATCTTTTGCCCTGCGATATTTTTCTCTTTTCTGCCTCTGTGTCCCCTCCTGTCTTCCTTTCTTTACCGCCTTTCTGTCCCCTCCTGTCTTCCTCTCTTTCCTGGCTCTTTGCTCCCTCCTGTCTTCCTCTCTTTACTGCCTCTCTGCCCCCTCCTGTCTTCCTCTCTTTACTGCCTCTTTGCCCCCTCCTGTCTTCCTCTCTTTACTGCCTCTCTGCCCCCTCCTGTCTTCCTCTCTTTACTGCCTCTTTGCCCTCTCCTGTCTTCCTCTCTTTACTGGCTCTTTGCCCTCTCCTGTCTTCCTATTTACTGCCTCTCTGCCCCCTCCTGTCTTCCTCTCTTTACTGGCTCTCTGCTCCCTCCTGTCTTTCTCCGTATTAATCGCACATATCCATCTCTCCTTTGCATCCATCTCGCTCTCATTCCTGTCGTGCCTTTTGTATATATTTATGTCTGGCAGAGTGGTTTATGTGATTCTCTCTCTCTCTCTCTCTCTCTCTCTCTCTCTCTCTCTCTCTCTCTCTCTCTCTCTCTCTCTCTCTCTCTCTCTCTCTGCTCCTGAGATAGAGCCTTTAAGACCTTCCCTCATACTCTTTCCTTCATATTCCAATTTTACACATTTTTACCCTCCACCTAGCAAAGTCGGAGGAGGGTGTTGTTATCACTGGGATCAATAGGTGTCCGTCCCTGTAGTTGGGCGGCAGGGCGGCTGGCTGGGCGTAGAGATTTCGTTTCCGGGCCAGAACTCAGGAATTATTCACTATAGTCATGAATTCCACATAATGACGGGCATGTGTCTTATTGTGAACTGGTGTCTTGGGATAGGTAGAATGTGGTGTTTTAATAATGGAAAAGTAAAAGAAAAACTCTAGAGATTTCACTGCGACCTGCGCTTTGAATTGTGAAGGGCCCAGGTTGTGTGTGTCCTCAAGGCGTTCTCCTGATGCCCACCTTTAAATGAAAAGATTGGGAGGGTGGATGAGGGCCGTTATGCGCATGGTTAGGTGTGCAGGGAGGTGCGTGGGGGGGGTATGCGTTTGGTCAGGTGGAGAGTTGCAACAGCGTAGCGTTGTTTAGGTTTAGATTTAGAGTTGCAGTTCTTATCTCCTTTATTATTATTCCTGTCGTACTGTTTTTATTCGTTTCCCTTTATTTCAGGCACTGAAATAAAGGAAATCCATTTATATCCCTGTGATGCTTCTCCCTTTACAACTCTACATGTTTCAGCTTTCACTTCTAATCCTTACCACCTGCCAGTTCCTTATTTATCGTTCCTATCGCACATGCTATATTAATTTTCCTTATTGGTGCCACGTTCCTTGCGTCCATACGATGCTTCTCTCTCTACAACATCTCCTCCTCTCTTCATCCGTCACTTATCTTGACAGTCTGTTAGCTTTATTGTTATCGTTTATATCGCACCTTTTATATTTATTCTCCTTTATTGCTGGCACGATCTTTCATCTCCGCCCCTGCTATGTTTCTCTCTCTTTATGCCTTCTCTCTTCCCTTCTACCTTCCTGTCGTTTGCTTAATGAAGCGTGGAGGGGTCCGGAGTGCCCTCTTTATGATGCTGTGTTTCTATATCTTGTAGTCCCGATGCTGACCTGACGAAGAGTGACCTGAGGGGGGTTAAGGAAGACAGGGAGAGGTGGAGGGAAGATGGAGGGAGATTTAAGGAGGAAGAGACAAAGGGGAGATGCTAGAGAGAAGAAAAGGGAAGATAGAGGGAGATTTAAGGAGGAAGAGACAAAGGGGAGATGCGAGGGAGAAGAAAAGGGAAGGATGGGAAAGAGTAATGAGGAGAGGGAGGATGAGGGAGAGCGGGAGAGAGGGAAGAAAGATGGAGGTAGATTCAAGGAGGGAGAGACGATTGGACAGGAAAGCAAAGGGAAGGTTGAGAAAGTTAGAGTGAGGAGGAGAGGGAAGATAAGGAAGGCAAGGCGAGAGAAGATAAGGAAGGCAAGGCGAGAGGGAAGGGTAAATGGTGGGAAAGTTAACGAGGAAAGGACAGAGGGAGATGAGAGAGAGGATTGGAGAGGAGAGGAGAGAGAATGATGAGAGTGATGAGGAGAGGGAAAATGCGGAAGACAAGGAGAGAGAGAGAGAGAGAGGAGAAATGGAGGGAAATTCAAGGAGGAGAAGACATGAGGGAAGGGAAGGAGGGTTGGGAGCAGTGGGGAAGGATGAGAATGGCAGAATATGAAGGTGACGAATAACGAAGACAGGACAAGAGAGAGAGAGAGAGAGAGAGAGAGAGAGAGAGAGAGAGAGAGCGGGGGGGGGGGGAATACAGTAAAGGGGGGCGAAGGGAAGGTTAAAGAAGGAAGGCATGAGGAGGAGGGAGGGGGAAGAGAGAATGATATGGATGTGAGAACTGAGGAAGCATCAGGAACGAAAGGGGAGTGGGAAGAGGTAAGAATGAGATATGGGGAATAAAGAGAGGAGAGGAGAGGAAGCTGTGGGTAAGAGATGGAAGAGAGAAGAGACATTTGTTGTAAAGAGAGGCAAGAGGGAGGAAAGGGAGAGGAGAGATATAAGGAAGAGGGAAGAAGGAGGAAGAGAGGTGTAAAGGAGTGTGAGATCTTCTGTTTATTAGACTACATATATATACTGTATTTCTTGTAGCCCGGGTGCTGTAGAGACAAGGGAGGGAGATTAAAGGAAGAGGGAGGGGAGAGATGGAGGTATTGGGGGGAGGATGGAAGGGAGATTAAGAAGGAAAACACAGGGATGTTAGGAAATTAAAGAGGAAGGAAGGACAGAGACGGTAGGAGGATAGGGAAGCATGATGTCAGAGAGAGAGAGAGGGAGAGAGAGAAAGAAAGAGCAAAAGCGGAGGAATACAGGGATGGAGGAAGATGAAGGTAAAGAAGACAGGACAAAAGAGGAGGAGGAGGGGTATAGGAAGAAGAAAGGAGAGAAAAACAGGAGAGAAAGGGAAGAAAGAGACGAGAGGAGGGTGTGGGGAGAGGGTTTGGAATATCTTCTTTATAATACTACGTAGCCCTGGTGATGAGGCGTGGAGAGAGAGAGAGAGAGAGAAACAATGAGGAAAGAACAACGGTATGTGTGATTAGGGTAAAGAGGTTCAGAGGGAGAAAATGAGAGAGAGAGAGAGAGGTATGCCAAAAAAAAGCAAGGACGTTGGAAAAGATAATGGCAAGGAAAGGAGTGGGGGAGAATGGAATCGCATATGGAAATGGAAATGCCAGGAAGTCATGAACGTGGAGAATAAAAAAGAAAAAAGCACAGAGAATGTTGGAGATGAAAACACACACACACACACACACACACACACACACACACACACACACACACACACACACACACACACACACACACACACACACAAACACACACACACACACACACACACACACACACACACAATGGGAAAAAGAAGCATACAGAGTGAATGAGGAAAGGAGAATAGAAGTCAGGTGAATAGAGAGAGAGAGAGAGAGAGAGAGAGAGAGGGGGAAAATAACATAAAACCTTCGTATGGTCTCTCTCTCTCTCTCTCTCTCTCTCTCTCTCTCTCTCTCTCTCTCTCTTTCTATCTTTAAACCCCGTAGCACATTTTCTCCGGGGTTATTGTACATTCATTAAGTCCTTTCATGGTCTCATTTTTTTCTCATGTAGTTTATCCTAGCTAGCACAGATGATTTTGTTTAGCTAGGAGTGAGCCATAGGAGCCAGGGAAGTGTAAATACGAGTTGGCTACTTTGAACTCACTCATGGTTGGAATTACTCTAGTGTTTTGCTTATACTAAATCCAGACGAATGTATTGAGGAAAGAGGGAGTCATTGGAGCAGGAGTGTTCACATTCCTGTTCTTATGTGTATCATAATAACCTAAAGAAATCACATACTTGAGAACATTACCAACAATGAAATTAACATGAGAGATAGAGATGCCCTGAAGCTTCAATTGCCAACGAGAAGATTTATTGAGAAGATAATCCAGACTTATGCAAGAGGGAAGGATTACGTTTAAGGAGAACTGCAGATGGAAATGTAAATCTTATAAGAATGCAGGTTGAAAGCTGTTGCAACGCGGAAATTGCAGTACGAGCAATGTGAAAAGAATGCAAAAGAGATCCGGAATGTTAGGAAAGCGTGCGAGGGGTAATGACACCTTTGCTACGGAAGGTCTTCCTTAAGTGAGATAAAAGATGTGTGTGTGTGTGTGTGTGTGTGTGTGTGTGTGTGTGTGTGTGTGTGTGTGTGTGTAAGAGAGAGAGATAGAGAGAGAGAGAGAGAGAGAGTAGCTTTCTCAGTGGCGGAAGGGAGAATTTGTTTAGCCCGTTTACAGGTGTGTGTGTGTGTGTGTGTGTGTGTGTGTGTGTGTGTGTGTGTGTGTGTGTGTGTGTGTGTGTGTGTTTTACGGTTATGGATTCACACGTATTTTGGGCGTCGGTCGTTCCCCTTCGTTATCTTGACTTACGATGATGGTTACGGAATACGGAAGAAGAGAGAGAGAGAGAGAGGAAAGAAAAAAGACAAACTCGATAAACCTGCTCCCAGCTTAGGGGCACTAGTCAGATGAGAGTAGTGGGAAGAACTGATGGAATATTACACCAACGTTGCTCCCTGCCCGACCCTACGCCAGTACGAGATGAGAGGCTTTCAGAGACCTTTCCAGCCCTTTTATTTACCTTTTTTTCACGAAGATAGTGTGATTCTGACCCTCTGTGCAAAGGTACAGAAATTTACATGTCCCCACCAATCACCTGTATGGAGTCACTTTCTTTTTTCTGTGTCTTTGGCCTCTGCTTCTGGGCTTTTGATATTAGAACTTGATGTAGAAATGGCATGGAGCTGCAACCCTACACAGAGTTGAGATTTCTAAAACCAAGGATTTCAGTAGTAAATATTCACACTGATGAAGAGTCAGGCAGAATCACGCAGCCAAGAAGCATAATCATCATCATCATCATCATCTTTGCTTATTATTATTATTATTATTATTATTATTATTGGTGGTGCTGTTGTAGTTGTTGTAGTCGCAGTTATTGTTGTAGTTATTGTAGTTGCCGTCGTCGTCGTCATCGTCATCATTTTTGGCCTTTATTATTAGCAGTCGTCATTATTATTATTATTAGTAGTAGTAGTAGTAGTAGAAGTAGTAGTAGTAGTATCATAATCACCATCATCATCATCACGACCATCATCATCATCACCACCACCATCGCCACCACCACTCGTTAGTGAGATAGAGAAACAATGAATGAGAGGCCTTAATAGCAGACTAATAACGAAGACGTGTGATGAATATATACAATAACGCACCCCAGGGCCAGTTAATGCCAGGGGGGAATTGAAATGTCTCTCTCCCTTTATGGTTTGTTGTTAGTTTAATGCCCTGCCTGATAAATGAGAGAGAGAGAGAGAGAGAGAGAGAGAGAGAGTGCGTACTCAAGTAGTATTTGTATAGGCATGGAAGCGTGTATCTAATTATGTACCGTATGTATATGTGTATTTATGTGTGTAGTATTTATAACATGTATGTGAACATCTGACTTTAGTGTTTCTGTATGTATTTATGACTGTATGTGTGTATGTATGTATGTAACAGAGAGAGAGAGAGAGAGAGAGAGAGAGGTTGTTGTTATTTAAATGCCTTGTCTGATTAATGGGAAGTGAGGGATTGGAATGAACCCGACCTTATAGCTGTATATATTGCTGTGTGTGTGTGTGTGTGTGTGTGTGTGTGTGTGTGTGTGTGTGTGTGTGTGTGTGTGTGTGTGTGTGTGAGAGAGAGAGAGAGAGAGAGAGAGAAGGGGCGGAATCGATAGAAACTAGACACTGCAACACATCTCGTCTGTAACTTCTGCATCCAGTGCATATCCACGCCCATAAATTCTCTCTCTCTCTCTCTCTCTCTCTCTCTCTCTCTCTCTCTCTCTCTCTCTCTCTCTCTCTCTCTCTCATTAACGTTCTTTTTTCTCTATCCTTATTTTTATTTTTTATTTTGGCTTACGTTTTTCTACAGCCATCAGCTTAAGTTTACATTTTCTCCAGTTTTTTCATTTTATTTTTCTCTATTTCCATCTTTCCTTCCTCCTTCAGCCATTGTTTATTTCATTTTTCTATACGTTTTTCATGGAGTTTTTTTTACTTGGTATTTCTTTTTGCCAATTTCTTTCCGTCACCCTTCCTTCCCCTTTTTCTTTCATCTTGCTTCTCTCCTTCCATCTCTTTCCTTCCTTCCCTCCTTCCTTCCTGCCTTCTTTCCTTCTTCTTCCGTCCATCCTTCTTCTTCCTTCTTCTTTCCCTCTCTCCTTCCTTCTTTCTGTCTTCATTCATTTCCCCTCCGTTCTCTTTCGCATAGGTGTCCCTCTCCAGATTCCTTTTATCCCGGTACACATTTTTCCTTCTTTCCTTTCCTCCCCCCTCTCTTTCTCACTCCATCTTTTTCTCTTTTTCTCTCTTCCTCTCTTTCTGCTCTCCTCTTTTGGGATCTGTTCTTTTATTCCTGGTATGAAGAGGACAGAGAAGAAAAGAGGGGGCCTGGAGGAATTCTCTTTCTCTCTCTCACTCACTCACTAACTCACTCACTCACCAACACCTTCTCTGTTTCCTTCACTCATTTATTAAATTTGCCTCCCTTCCCTTCCATTCCATTACTGTTTTATTATTATTATTATTATTATTATTATTATTATTATTATTTTATTAGGATTATTAATTAGTGTTTATTGTTACTTTTATTATTATGAGTATTTTTGTGTTTACAGTAATTTATTGTAAGCTTCTTTCTTTCAAGACTTATTCTCTTCTTCCCCTTCTTCTTCGCGTCTTCTCTGAATTCTGTTATCCCAGACGTTCTCTCTCTCTCTCTCTCTCTCTCTCTCTCTCTCTCTCTCTCTCTCTCTCTCTCTCTCTCTCTCTCTCTCTCTCAACCCCTCGATTTTATTTTTTACCGACCCACTAATTTTCGTCTCCCTCCTTATCTCCCTTGTACACACACACACACACACACACACACACACACACACACAGTCTCTCTCTCTCTCTCTCTCTCTCTCTCTCTCTCTCTCTCTCTCTCTCTCTCTCTCTCTCTCTCTCTCTCTCGTCTCCCCTCATCCCTCCTAATGACCTCAAATTACCCACGATAACCCCAAGCAACCACTTCCTTTCATCCTCACCCTTGACAGTCTTCGTCTCTCTCCTTCGCCTCTTTCACTCATTTCCCCTTCCCTTTCCCCTTCCCCTTATTTACCTTCTTTCCTTTTCCCTTCTTATATTCCCCTTTTTTCTTAAACTAATTATCTCCCCTCTTTCCCTTCCCCTCATTTTTCTTCTCCTTCCCCTTATATATTTTCCTTACCTTCCCCTTTTCCTTCCTCCCCTCACATCGACAACTGACCACCTTCCCTCGCCTTCCCCTCTCAGTGCATCTTCTCTTTCCCCATCTCCTCCCCTCACTGGCTTATTTTTGATCCTCTGCATTCCCCTCTCATCCATAGCTCCAACATTCCCCATTCATTCTTCATTTCCTCTGCATTCCTCTCTCCCATCCCTTCACATGCTCATCTCCCCCCCGCCTCTCTCTCTCTCTCTCTCTCTCTCTCTCTCTCTCTCTCTCTCTCTCCCCCCTTCCCTGGCATGTCTCCCCTTCCGTTTCTCTGAATTCTGTTTCATCTCACAGCCTCATTTCCCTTTCTGCTTTTCATCCCCTCATACCTCCTTCTGCCCTCTCTTCATTAGCTCATTTCCTCTCTCCTAGTCCCTTTTCCCCTTACTGGCATTTACTTGCATTGCTCATTTCCATAGATGCCACATTTCTCATTTTTTTCATTTCCTTCATTTTTGCATCTACCCTTACCTCTCCTCGTTCCTTCACTACCTCATCATGTTTTCCTCTCCGGTTTTTTCTTCTCCCTTCTCTTTGTCTCATGTCTCTTCCCCATTCCCCTCCCCTCACGGCTGTAATTCACCTTTCCCCTCATTCCTTCCCCTCAAGATCTGTCTCCTATCAAAGCTTCAATCTTCATTCCCCTTCTTATTTCTCCTCTTGCTCTCCTTCTCCTTTCCTTCATTTTAAATTGTCCATGTAACTCCTCATTCCTTTGCATCTTTACCTCCCCTCCTATCCCCTACCTCCCCTCTGCGGTTCATATTTCCTCCCTCACCTCACTTCTCTCCCCCACTCCCACCCCTCTCGGTTTCTCCTCTGCCTTTCTCCCTGCTTCATTTCTACTCCTCACTTCACAGTTTCATCTCCCCTCCTCTCTCCATAATCTTCTTCTCCATTGCCATTCCTCTGCGTTTCACCTCCCTCTTCCCTCTTAGTTTCAGCTGTTCTCCGACCTCACCATCCATACGGTTTCACTTCATTTCCTTATCATTCTACTCATTTCTTTTCTCCATTCATATCCGTCTCTGTTTCACCTCTCTTCCCTTTCAACTCCAACACGCCTTCCATCTCCCAATCACTCAGAGCTTTAAGTTTTCTCTCCACTCTCCAGCACCCACCCCCCTTTCACTTCTTCGTCCTCTCTCCCTCAGTCTCGCTCCCTCCCTCGGTATCGCTCCCTCCCTCAGTCTCACTCCCTCCCTCAGTCTCTCTCTTTCCTTCAGGATCGCTCCTCTCTCAGTCTTACTCCCTCCCTCAGTCTCACTCCCTGCCTCAGTCTCGCTCCCTCCCTCAGAATCTTTCCCTCCCACAGTATCTCTCCTATCCTTGCCCCACATCTTCCTCTCAGTTCTTCTCCATCGTGTACTTTCTCACAACTAAAATTATCCTCGTCTCTTCTCTCTTCCCTCTCAGCTACTAACATCCTTTATCCCTTCTCCATGTCCCTTTCCCCTCTTTCCGCACTATATTTTCTTCTTTGCTGCTTTCCATTCTAGTCTTTCCATTCTGTTTCTTTCCCCACCGTAAATTTCCCCCTTCAACGTTGAACTTTCATCTCTCCCCTCAAAAGCTGTCATCTCCTCTCACCTCTTTGCCGACCTCCTTCCCTGTCATCATGTCCCTTTTCATAGTTGAAACATTTTCCTCTCCAGCTACCCCTCATTACTGTCCATAGCTGCTCTCATCTCCGTTTCATCACCCTTCACCTCTTTTTCTTTGCTGACGCATTTTTTTCGTTCTCTGTTCTTCCTTTAGGCCTTCCATCGTCTCCGTTTCGCATTCTTCACTCTCATCTCTAGTCTTCAGCCCTCTTTGACTTCAATCATAGCAGCTAACAACCACTCTGAACCACTTTCATCTCTCATCCTCCTTACAGACTCGCTTCTTCCCTCTTTATCATCTCGTCCTATTCCTTTCCACTTAAATATTGTCCCTTCATTGCCAGTCTTGGTGGTAGGTGATGGCGACCATCATCCACTCACTTGATATAGTGCTGCTTTCTTTTTCCTTCACTTTTATCACTCTTTTTCTGTGTGTGCTCTCCTCTCTTCCTATTTCTCACCATCGTCCACTTACTTGATGTAGTGCTGCCTACTTGTTCCTTCACCTTTATTATTCTTTTTCTCTGTCTACCCTTCTCTCTTCCTATTTCCCTCATTTTCCTGTCGCTGTTTATTACTCTTATTTCCATTTTAAGTAGCTTTATATTCAGTGACAAGCCTGATGGTTTCCTGTAAGCCAGGAGACTACTCACTGCACTGGATGGTAACCATATAACCAACCCACACATGGTCCCTATGTATCTACAAGTGGATGGCGGAGGATTAGTGCCCCTCCTCGTAAAACAACTAACTCATTGGCGGAGGGTTAGTGTCCCTCCTCGTAAAACAACAAACGGCCACCCCTTACATTTCACCCTTCAAAGCAGTTACCAGTTTTCATTCCCACTTACATCCCTCTCCCTTACTACAGTCTCCATTTCCCCTCTTCCATTGTGTCCATTCCTTTTTTTCTTTTCTCCTTTTTTTTTCAGCTTAAAGTCTTCATCTCTTGACCTCCAGCTAACTTCATTTTCTCATAACTAAGATCAAGGTTTATTATCTCTCACCTCACTCTTTGATCACCTTGTCCTCTCTCCATAGTCTTTCCATTGTGTCTTTATTCACAACGTCCCTCATGGGTCTCAGACCTGCTGTACTTACTGCCCTTTCCCTTCATTCCCTCTCAGGTCTCTTCTGTTTTCTGACGCTTTTTTCCCCTCGACTATTCCCTTTAGTCCAGCTGCTCGTGACCCTTTTCACAGCTTAAAAATGTTCTCTCTTCTCTAACCATCCATCTCTCCCCTCATAGCTAATACCATCTTTCATTTCCCCTCAGTTCTGCTTCCCTCTGTCAGCGTTTTTCCTTTTTGTCTGCCATCTCCATCGACCCATTCCACTGTATCCTTATCCAGAATTATCCTAGTCTTCTTATTAGCACCGTTATCTCTCCCTTCATCGCTGCTACCTGTATCTTCAATCCCCCTTCCACTCTCCCTGTCATATCCTTTCATCCAATCCATCCTGTTCTTTTTCTCTAATTATTCTTCCCATATCTAAAATTTGATCTTACCCTTGTTGTTACTGACGTTTTTCATTTCCTACCACTTCCCTTTCCCTTCTGCACCGTCGATCTTCTTTCTCTCTCATTTCTCCTTTCATCATCGTCATCTCCCTTCTCTCTGTGTAAATGCTCCATCTTTCCCCTCGTTGCTGCTATCATCTTTCCATTTCCTCTCTTTGCTGACGCATTTCACCCCTCTCCCCTTCTCCCTCTCTGCTTTAATCCCTCTTCCCTCTTTCCCCTCTCCCTACACCCTCAATCGTCGTCGTCGTCGTCGTCGTCGTCGTCGTCGTCGTCGTCCTTCTTCTCCTCCTCGTCCTCCTCCTCCTCCTCCTCCTCCTTCATGCCTTTGCCGCCTACTTATCCTTTCCCCTTAGCTTGCCTTTTGTTTCTCTCTCTCTCTCTCTCTCTCTCTCTCTCTCTCTCTCTCTCACACACACACACACACACACACACACACACACACACACACACACACACACACACACACACACACACACACACACACACACACACACACACACACACACACACACACACACACACACACGTAATCCCTCTCCCCTTGTTCTTGCATGTGCTACCCGCATGCTGTCGCTGCCATCTCATCCTTTTCAGAGTGGATATTCTCTCTCTCTCTCTCTCTTTCTCTCTCTCTCTCTCTCTGTATGTACCTATATCTGTCATTGTCTGTCTAATCTGTCTGTCTGTCATTCTTTATCTAATTCTCATTCTCTTTATGTGTTTTTTACCCATCATGTTTCTCACGTCATCCTCCCGTTTTCCTTCCATACCAAAACTTCCTCCTCCTTTGTTTTTCCCCTCACCCTTTCCCCTCATATTCTACATCCATTTCCTCCCCTCGTCCGTCTTTAACCATATATTTTCCCCTCTCTCTTCCATCTGCTCCTCCCACCTCCCGTCTCTCTCCCTCCTCCCTCCTCCCCTCTCCATTTATAGCACTATTAATCCGCATATTCATACTTGCCCATTCATTTTGCCACCCCTTCCCAAGCGTACTGTAATTTGGCGCTATGTTATGAGTCTCTCTCTCTCTCTCTCTCTCTCTCTCTCTCTCTCTCTCTCTCTCTCTCTCTCTCTCATCGTCATTATCGTTCTATTTTCAGTATTATTCATCTTTCCTCATCTTTCTTTCCTCCAATCTTGTTCTCTTCCATGTAATAGTTTCCTCCTCCTCCTCCTCCTCCTCCTAGTCAACAACGTTGAAATAGGACCTGAGTTTAGTTCCAGTGATCATCGAACTACACAGTTTAATATTACTACTGAAAAAGTAAAAGAAACGGAGAGCAAAGAAAAGGTCCCAGATTATCGTAGAGCTAATTTCAGCAGGCTCAGAGCGCTACTTGCAACTGCAGATTGGAATCAAATGTCTGAAACCGATGACATAAACCAAGCATGGGAAATATCACCAAAAAATTTAATGAAGTGGTAAAGTCATGTGTGCCACTACGTAACACGTCCAGCTGGAAATTCTAAACCAAAGTGGTGGTCCAGTGAAATAAAAAGTAACTTAATAGCCAAAAAACAGGCATACCATAAATATAAAGCTACACAAAATAATGATGATAAATTACAGTACGATAATCTACGCGGCATATCAAAAAGACTTATTAAACATAGCAAAAGAGCACTGGAGATCCACATTGCTAATACGTGCAAATCAAATCCTAAAGAATTTTACAGTTACATTAGAAAGAAAAAGGTTATGACTACATCAATAGGTCCTCTAGAAACAAACAATGGCAAACACACTGAAAATGAGGTCGAAATGGCAAACATTCTTAACGATTACTTTGCGTCTGTTTTTACAGTAGAAAACACCACCAGAAACCTACTGTTACCCACAAACCAAGCAAACAGCACAGTCCTTAGTAACTATACTATCCATAATAACGATATCCTTTCAGCCATAAATAGTACGGACATAAACAAACCCCTGGCCCCGATAAAATATCACCGAGAATTCTCAAAGAAGCAAAACATGAGTTACTGCTGCCACTCTCTGTCTTATTCAGTAAATCATTAAGTACTGGGAAAGTTCCACGCGAATGGAAACTAGCAAATGTAACACCAATTTTCAAAAAAGGAAATGAGTCGCACCCAGGAAATTACAGACCAATCAGCTTAACATCAGTAGTGTGCAAGTTAATGGAAAAAATCATAAGAGATAAAATAGTTAATTATCTAGAAGAAAATAATATAATTAAAGACTCGCTGCATGGATTCAGACATCGTCGTTCATGCTTAACTAACTTTCTGGACTTCTTCCATGATGTTTACGAATCATATGATGACTCAAGAGCAGTAGATATAATTTACCTCGACTTTCAGAAAGCATTTGACACTGTCCCTCACAAACGTCTCATGAGAAAAATAGAAGCACATGGAATAAAAGGAAAGACGCAAAAATGGTTACAAGACTGGCTTTCAGACCGAAAACAGCGAGTTGTGATAAACGGAAAGGAATCCCAATGGCGTAATGTGATCAGCGGCGTTCCCCAAGGCTCAGTACTTGGACCGATACTTTTTATTATCTATATAAATGACATTGATGAGGGTCTAAATTGTAAAGTATCCAAATTTGCGGATGATACTAAAATAACCAGTAAAGTCACTTCAAAATTACAGTGGCAGCAGTTACAAAATGACCTTAATACTTTAGTAAGCTGGGCAGAAAAATGGCAAATGAAATTCAACACAGAAAAATGTAAAGTACTTCATATTGGAAGTAACAATGTCCATGCAAATTACAAAATGAACAATATTCAGTTATCAAGTACAGACAGTGAAAAAGATCTTGGTGTGATAATATCAAATGACCTAAAACCAAGCAAGCAGTGTACCGATGCGGTTAAAATTGCAAACAAGCTAGTGGGTGTTATTGGAAGAACTTTCGAGTTTAAATCGGAAAAAGTCATACTTGCCTTGTACAATTCGCTAGTGCGCCCCCATCTTGAGTATTGTGTGCAACTCTGGTCTCCGTACTACAGAAAGGACATTGAAAAATTAGAGAAAATTCAGCGAAGAATCACAAAAATGATACCACGACTTAGAAACAAACCATATGAGGAACGCCTTGAAGAACTTAAATTATTTAGCCTAACGAAGCGCAGGTTAAGAGGGGACCTTACTGAAGTTTTCAAAATCATGAAGGGATATGACAACTTAGACATGAATAAATATTTTGATATAGACCAGTCGAGTCAAACCAGAAGTAATGGCTGCAAAATCATGGGAAAGCGATTCCAATCCCACAAAGCAAAATACTTCTTCTTTAACAGAATTGTAAATATCTGGAACAGATTACCCTCAGATACCGTGAACAGTATCTCAACTGAGACATTCAAAAACAAATTAGACAAGTATTTGCACGAGAATCCTCAGCTGACTCTTTTTCTGTCCGAATAACTTGCTTTTATAGTTACGGTACATGTAAGTTCATGCCCCTTTAGTCTACAAGACACCCCGTAAACAATGTACCCGTACATAGTGTTGCGTCACGATATTATATATTTTCAATTTATTCACTGCTAACAAAGCAATATAAGCACAGATTAGGATCTGCACAGATAACCCTGAGTTAACGGTCACTACTCTTACTTTCGACCTGTGATGGGCTGTGGATCACTGAGGGTCCATGTTAGTCAAGTGACCACCATTGGGATTTTTTTAATGTACCAGGGGTCACTGCTTCAGGGTGAAACTTGTGTACTTGTCCCATATGGGAGAGTTCCCTGTCTCAATGGAGTGAACGGAGCTAGGGCCTGATTGACTGCTGCCTACCTTAAAAGCGCCAGGCAAGGCTGCCACACCACCCCTAAACATCCACACTGTGCAGTCCCCTCGTGTCTACAGGACACCCCATAAACTTAACATAGCGTCACGTCACGTCATTATACGATTTTCGATTTACCCAAAGCAAATGAGGTAATATACAGTAAGCACAGATTAGGATCTGCACAGATAACCTTGAGTTAACGGTCACTACTTTTACTTTCGACCTGTGATGGGATGTGGATCACTGAGGGTCCCTGTTAGTCAAGTGACCACCATCGGGATTTTTTTAATGCACCAGGGGTCACTGCTTCAGGATGAAACTTGTGTACTGTCCCACATGGGAGTGTTCCTTGTCTCAGTGGAGTGAACGGAGCTATTGCCTGATTGACTGCTGCCTACCTAAAAAGCGCCAGGGAAGGTTGCCACACCACCCCTAAACTTCCACTCTGTGCATTGCACATCCACACTGTGCACTGTGCAGTCCCCTTTTATCTAAGACACCCGTCTTATATATTTTTCAATCTCCCCAATGCAAAGAAAGTAATATAAGCACAGATTAGGATCTGCACAGATAACCCTGAGTTAACGGTCACTGCTTTTACTTTCGACCTGTGATGGGCTGTGGATCACTGAGGGTCCCTGTTAGTCAAGTGACCACTATCGGGATTTTTTTAATGTACCAGGGGTCACTGCTTCAGGATGAAACTTGTGTACTTGTCCCACATGGGAGAGTTCCTTGTCTCAGTGGAGCAAACGGAGCTATTGCCTGATTAACTGCTGGCTACCTTAAAATCGCCAGGCAAGGCTGCCGCACCACCCCTAAACATTCACACTGTGCAGTGTGTAGCTTCCACGTTATGTCCACAGACTTCCCATTAACTCAATGTACCGGTTTATAATGTCATGCCGTAACTATTATTTTATTTGTTTACTTTCTCTTTCAGGTTACTCTATCGGGTAGCTTATAGATAAAGTATTATAGAATGTGACTTTTCCTTTCCAGTGTTTCCTATAAAATTTCCATGTCAGTTTTTCCATGCTGCATGGTGGTTTTTCTCACTTTTTCCTGGAGGGTTTGGTGGTGGGGGGAGCCTTCTTGCTTTACGATCCTTATCCTTCAGCATGTAGAGTTAGATCTTGTAGTCATATTTTTTTCTAACAAGCAGCCTCGAAAGGACCATACGGTCTGTTGCTGTTTGCTTTCCTGTGTAATCCTGTGTGTAATCCTCCTCCTCCTCCTCCTCCAACTTCTTCCTACCACCGTGCCCCATTCCTCATGTCAAATATCCTTCCCCGCATTATTTCTTTCAGTAATCCATCATTCGTGGGAAATGTTGGATTTGATACTAGACAAATGCCTTCACTCCTCTCCGTCCCCTCCCTCTATCTCCCTTCTTTCTTCCTCCCTCTCTCTTCTCTTCCTTCCTTCACATCTCTTCCTCCCCTCCCTCCCCAACTTTTGCTCTCCTGCCTTCCCATCCAACTCACCCCTCCCTTTCCGACTCCCACATTTCACCTCCCCCCTCTCTCTCCACCACCGCCTTCCCCCCACTCTCTTTCCCCTCTCTCATTTTCCTCTCTTCCCCTCCTATTTACCTCCCCCCCCTCCACCCCTCAATCCTCCCTCTCCTCCCGTTCCCTTCCTCCTTCCCAGCTGCTGCCTCTGTCTCTATCCATTACTCTTGTGGTATTATACTTTGATGCTTCGTGTAGCTCTCCTTCACCCCTCCATCAGTACCAGCACATCTCTTCTGTTTCCATCATGCTTTTAACAGTGGATTTTCGTTGTTTGTCACCATATTTACAGTATCTCAGTGGCAGAGAGAAGACATTGCTAGGGCCATGCATCCTTACCATAGCACTTCTCCGTGACTGGCATCCTATTTTAGTACTAACCTATTGTTACGACTCAGCTTTCGAGTCAGAAATAGAGAACAAGACAGTTACGGCTCTTCATCTTGCTCATAGCACTTCTTCGTGACTAGCGTCCTGTAACAGTGCTGTTGTTACAACTCGGCATTCAAGACAGATAAATACAGAAAAAGACAATGCTACGGCCCTGGATCTTGCCTATAGCACTTCTTCGTGACTAGCATCATATTCTAGTGCCGATCTGTTGCCACAACTCACCATGCAGAATAGAGAGACACCAGTTTTAGTCCACGTTAGAGTAAAAACTGTATAGATTCGGTGTTTTGATGCAGGGAGTGGTACGGTAGGCAGTGGTTTTGAGAATTACTGATGCACGCTGTTTGTTGTGGTGGGGCTGGGCTGTTTTGTGGCGGGATAGCGGTTGGATATGTATGTGTTTGTCGCCTATATAATTGCTTTTTTTTTTGGTTGGGACGGTACGGTGGTCGTGTTTTAATTTATAGGCTGGGGGATATTTGTGTGTGTGTGTGTGTGTGTGTGTGTGTGTGTGTGTGTGTGTGTGTGGCTTCATAATAGCTTTGTGTGTGTGTGTGACTTCATAATAGCTTTGTGTGTGTGTGTGTGTGTGTGTGTGACTTCATAATAGCTTTGTGTGTGTGTGTGTGTGTGTGTGTGTGTGTGTGTGTGTGTGTGTGTGTCGCGTGGTGGTAGCGTGTTTATTTAATTTATCAGATCGGTGATATTCTGTCTGTGTGTTTGTGTGCGTTCTTGCATGCACGCGTTTGTATACATATCCGTGTGTTTGTGTGTTTTTGTGTTTGCTATGTTGTTTGTGTTTGTTTTCTATCTGATGATCCTGTAGTGCTTGTGAAAATCCATGAATTTCGTGTTGAATTCTGGGATAAGTGCATTTACTGGGGTTGGAAAGTGAATGACCTTTCGATATATATTGGCACCAGAAAATACGTATCTGTTTTTTATGTGGGTGTGAAAAGAAAGGGATGGTAAATGGTGTATGTATTTTGTGGATCCTCCCTGCTTCGTGTATTCGTATTATGCTGGATGATGATGATGATGATGATTGTGGTGTTAGTCGTTTGTGTGTGTGTGTTTATTTCCAGGAACGCCATGTTGATCTTGAATGAAAATTTTGAGAGAGAGAGAGAGAGAGAGAATAGTAGTACTAGTAGTAGTTGTAACAGTAGCCGTAGTAGTAGTAGTAACAGTAGTAGTAGTATAGTAACATTAGCAGTAGTAGTAGTAGTAACATGTAGTAGTAGTAGTAGTAGTAGTAGTAGTTAGGAGTGGCATATAAATAAAATCCTTCATCGCTGAGAGTAAGGTAATTATCGACGCGTGGAAACTACCCTGAAGCAAAGGCTCTTCACCACAGCGTCCTCAAATCCACAAACTTTTCTCATTTTTCCACCATCTCTCTGGGCGGCCTCCGCCTCTCGCCTCGCTCCACTCTCCGGCCTCCTCAGTACTATTTACTCTTTGCAGAGACCAAAATGGAACTGTTAAACCCGTCACCGTAGTTACTGAGAAGAAAGATACAATAAACAAACGACGTCCGCACAGTAAGGAAATATATACGAAAAATGTGGTAATAGAGAGATGTAGGAACAAAAGCAGAGTTGGGGCTACACTTGAGTTTTTGGCTGCAAGGAAGTTTGAAATATTGACAGGGATAATTTTCGAAGTATCAGTACAAACTGCTTTTAAAACAGATAAATGTTGTGTGAAAATAGCTTTGATGATGAGGTGCTGGTTGAACAGAGCTGTGCGTCGATGAAGCCGTAATTGAGGATGGTAATAGCAGTATCCAAAACAGTGTGAAAAGATAGACGGTCTTCGATACTGTACTTTCCTTATTTATCGCTAAATGGAAGCACAACATTGTTCAGTGGTACTTGATACTGTGGCTATTTTTACACCGTAATTTTCTGCTTTTAACTCGACTTGTGCTTACACTGCGAAGATTATCAACGCCTCTATTTCCAGCTGTCTTGTAGCCCAAAACTCGCGAATGGTCTATTATAACACATGAAATCTAAAACACCTTGACGCAGAGTTCTTAACACAGCGTCCTCAAATCCGCAAACTTTTCTCGTCACTCCACCACCTCCACTCTAGGCGGTTCCTCTCTCTCTCGCCTCGCTCCGCCACCTCATTAATATTTACCGCCTGATTTACATACGCCATTTCATTCTGCGCTTCTCACCCGCGACACTCAACTTTGGAGGCAGAGTCGGCCCTGGCGTGTAATTGAAATGGAGGCGGCGGCTGGCTTTGTGGGATTTTTTTTTTCTTTAGTGTAAGACCATTTGCGTGACATTAAATTAACTCCCAGGCTTGAGTGACTTTATCTAAGCCGAATAAAATCGCCAAGAATAAGATACTAGAGCTGACAGGACCGTGAAAGGGTTGATTATGGCATTATTAAGGCTTTGGCTGCAACGACTCACTCTCTCGTCGAATAAAATCACCTGGCGTAAGCTGGGATAGAATACTAGTGCTGTACTGAGTGGGAAAAGGTTAATGGTCATTCTGAATCTGTCTTCTGCAATATGCATATCCCTCTGACTATGACCCCCCAGCCTTTTAAACGCAACGTATCCAGACATCTCGAAATGAATGGATCTTGAACTTGGCTTTCTTTGTGTTTGTGTAATTCACCGGGTCGGTCAGGATCACTTGATGGTCGTGATGGTCAGTTTTTACCCTCCCGGAAGGGAGCTGAGAGCTCATATAGTCCGATCTAAGGGCAAGGCTGTGACCTTCACACACGCATACACCCGTCCCCTTGCTCAAGGGGGACAGTAACCACCCACTTCGTCAGTGAAACTTCGCAACCTGAGCGAGGAGCGAACTCCCGTCCACCAGTTGGCCAGCGGGAACGTTACCACTGCACCAGCGAGCGGTGTGTGTGTGTGTGTGTGTGTGTGTGTGTGTGTGTGTGTGTGTGTGTGTGTGTGTTTTGTTTTTTGAAAACAACTTTGGAATTTTAGCCTTTGATTCTTTCTTCTTTTGCACACTTAAGAAAAACATAAACACTCAGGCTCCTTTGACTCACTTTGCTGATTAAAATCATTATGCGTAAGCTGGACTAGAAGACTAGAGTTGTCCTGACGACGAGAGGGTTATGAGGCATTTTGTGTGAAGTATTTCGTTTTGGCGTAAGGCTCGTTGACGTGAAAAATACCTTTGTTAGCGTTTTTCTTACGCACACAAAAGCACCTGGTAGTAACCTGATTGGCTTGCTGTCAGTGTGTATGCTGAAGTGAACAGGATAACAGTGCCAGCTTTGAACCCCTGCAGATCGATGACGTAGTTTGTTCATATTAGCTTCAGTTTTGTTCATGTGAAGAGAACCCTTAGTCGTGAAGAGGTTATTTAAGTTTTTTTTTTTTTTTTATGCAAGGAAGAAGGAACCAAAGGCCAGGAGCCCGTAAACCGTTCCTTCCAAGAAAAAAAACAAAAACAGTACAACAGAGAGCCAGATTCTCCGTTCATTTCGAGATTCCTGGACACACTGCGTTTGAAAGACTGGAGATCATAGGAAGTAGGAAATACAGACAGAGGGAGACAGTTCCTGAGTTGATCTACAGCTCACGAAGTCATGGCAAAGTTGAATGAAATCGTCTGTAAATAGGAAGAACAAAATTGAGAAATACAACATTGGATTCAGAGGGCTAACCCGTTGGCTATCGTTATTTATCTATTTTATTTATTTATTTGACAGAAAAATATTGGTGAGAGCCTGACTGAATCGCCAAAGTACTCTCTTACCCATAAAAGTCTCGTTGTGCCATTTGTGAGAATTTTGAAGATAATTATTTTTATTTTATCTATTCACATTTCGTATATCTGAGTTTTAAAGCTTTTATTTATTAATTATTTATTTAGTTATTTATTTATTGCAATATGTTTCCCTAAATAATGTGGTCGACTGATTAAAGGTGTTATTTTTTTTGCCACACCTGCTGACTAGAGAGATTATACCTTCCCTATTGATTTCGTACTAGTGTTCATCATCATCATCATCATCATCATCATCATCATCATCCGGACCTCCTTTCCCATCCTAGGGCAGGGTGAGGAGTAGCAACGTCCAGACAGCCCAAAATAGACCAATCCAATGGGCCACGCGTCCATTCACTCACCATTCAAGCCCCTGGAATCCAGACTCTATCTAAAAAGTATCTCATGAAGAAAACAATAATATAGATGGGAAGAAAATCGGTAGCTGTACTGTATGGGTCGTTCTTTAGTGGAGCATGCAAGTATCTTACACACGCTGACGTACATACTTACATGCAGTACGTACATACATACATAAACACATACGTACATGGAGGCTGAGTTTCTTTTGGTAATGAAGCACAACTCAGGATGATTCATAATAAGCACACACATTAGAACAAAGACACAGAGAAATATATAAGAGTAAATATGTGCTCTCTCTCTCTCTCTCTCTCTCTCTCTCTCTCTCTCTCTCTCTCTCTCTCTCTCTCTCTCTCTCTCTCTCTCTCTCACACACACACACACACACACACACACACACAGTAAATCACATGTATCCTATAAACATAAAACAACACAGTACATATATTTTACTGCTCACTCACGTCCACTTTACGTATAAAAGTTAGGATATGACTTTTGCCCTTCACACAATAGAATCTCTCTCTCTCTCTCTCTCTCTCTCTCTCTCTCTCTCTCTCTCTCTCTCTCTCTCTCTCTCTCTCTCTCTCAACCCTAACACCAGGACATCCCCTTTGGCCCTTAAGCGTCACCATAAGGCACTCCATCATGGCTACATACCCCACTCCATTACCCCTACGACACCCCACTCCATTACCCCTACGACACCCCACTCCATTACCCCTACGACACCCCACTCCATTACCCCTACGATACATTACAGCTCTCCATCACACTACCTTTTTACCAAATTGATGACTACACTGTGGGGTTTTATTTGTGTGGGGGCGCTCGCTTTTTGTTGATGTTACCGCGACTAATGGTTTTTCTGTTGATGGAGCTTCCTTGTTCGACTTATTGGTTGTTGAGTTTGTGTGCTCAGTTCGATTTGAAGAGTGTGGTTTGCTGAGAGAGAGAGAGAGAGAGGATTTTTCGGTGTTTTCTTTACCTATTATTTCGGTAAATAAAGAAGTCAGGACAAGGATACCATTAAAAGCCGTGTATTTGAGATGGAAATCGAGTGAATTTATTTGCTTTTCTATGAGAGAGAGAGAGAGAGAGAGAGAATAGTGGGCAGTAAATAGTGCTACAAATAAGGAAATGGAAGAGAGGGAGAGGGAAGATGAGAATTTATGGAGGAGAAAATGAGTACAAAGGAGTACAGGGGAAAGCAAGCAATAACAGGCCTATTTAGTTCTGTAGAGGCTGATTGTTATAGGAAAGGCCTTAGCATACGAAACTATCCTCTGAGTTAAAGGCAGAGATAAAAGAGACGGAAGGCAGAGAGCATGGAGAGGGGGAAGGAAGACAGGAAAGTGGACGAAAGGAAGTGAGGAGGGAAAATGAGAGAAGTAAAAGAGTGACAGAGAAATGAAACGAAACTAAAACAGTAGACAAAAATATGAACACTGAAAAGACGTAAGGGAAAAATGGAAGGCGTGGGAGGTTGGAGGAAGACAAGGGGCGTGAGGAGGAAGCAGGAAAAGTGAGAGATGGAGAGGAAACTTTATAATGTGAAAAATATGCAGAATGAAAATGGGCATAGGATGGCATAACACAATTTTTTTTTAGGTAAGAAAAAACGGAAGATGGAAGATGTGGGAGGTAGGAGGAAGACAAGAGGAGCGAGGAGGAAACAGGGAAAGTGAGAAAGAGGAAGGGAAAATGCAGGAAAAGAAAGTGAGATGACGTAACATCAGAATTATTAAGAAAATGAGAAAGAACTAATGGAAGATGAAAAGCGTGGAAGGTGAGAGGAACACAAGGGAAGTGAGGGGGAAGCAGGGAAAGTGAGAGAGATGGGAAAGGTTATTCAGCAAAAGGAGTCTGTGTTGAAAAGCCCCATTCTCTTGCTTCCTCTTGACTAATGGAGGCTTGGTCTGTCATTGGGAAGGTACTCAGACCTGATTCAGACCTCTTTTAACTTTACCTTGAGAGCCGACCCACACCCAAGACATGACGTGACCTGGCCTCCTTCCATCAGACCAAACCTGAGTTGATCCCCAAGCTTGAATTACACCTCCCCAAATTGCTTAAGCTTTCCATTCCACACCTGACGTTCACTCCTGACCCAGCCTGACCCTCTGAACTGACTCCTAGTAGAATGGCACTGCTATAATTGACAAGTGTAGATTTTCACTTCTATTATTCCTTAGTATTTTGTTTTCTGATATTTTACTGGAACTTTACTTCATCTCAAAATCTCTCGATATTTTCTCTTTTCTTCCTTTTTCTTTCGCAGATGCAGTTTTGAGATTTTTGCTTGTTTCCTCCCTCGATGTACTTCACACTTTTTCTTTTCTTCGGATATCGAGGGTATAACTCTCTCTCTCTCTCTCTCTCTCTCTCTCTCTCTCTCTCTCTCTCTCTCTCCACATGCCTTGTCCTTTTTTTTCCTTTGCAATCTCTTTTTAATCTCTACTTATACACTTTTTCGTCTCTTCGTGCCATTCTTTGTGCCTCTCCTTGTATACTTTCCTCTTTTTTCCTCTCTTTTCCCTTAAACAATTTCCTCTCTTATCTCTCTTTCTCTCTCCCATGTACTCTTTACTCTTTTTTCCCATTTTTCTTCACTGTCTTCTCCGTTCCCCTCTTTCTTTGTACAGTCTTCTCTTTTCCTTGTCCTCCCATGTTCAATCTTCTCTCATTTTTTTCACCTTTCCTTTGTGCATCAATTTTCATTCCCACCATTCCTTGTACTTTCTCCTCTCTTCCCCCCTCCTCTCTTTCCATTTAACCTATCTTTTTTCCCCTCAATACTTTTTTTTTTTTTTTTTTTTACCATTCAATATTGATTACTTCCCCCTCTTCCCCTTTTCCCTTCGTGTAGTCCTGGTTTTCATTTTTTCCCCTCCTCAATTTTTCTCCTATCCTGAATGGTGACTCTCCTCAGTTTTTCCCTTTAATTTTTCCCCTTTCCTGACCAATACCTATCCCCCTTCCCTTCCTCTCTTCTTTACCCATTTTTCCTATTTTCTTACCTGTCTTCCTTCTTTTCCCCCTCTCATTTTTTCCCTCCCGAATTTGCTTCTCTTTCTTTTCTTCATTAGATTTTTCCCCGCCTCATTTTCTTAGATTAATCTCCCCTTTTTCTCTTTTCTTCTTTGTCTTCTCTCTCTCTCTCTCTCTCTCTCTCTCTCTCTCTCTCTCTCTCTCTCTCTTAGATTAATCCCCGTTTTTTCTGTTTTCTTATTTGTCTTCTGTATCCTTACCAATCACTCCCATTCTCCTATTTATACTCTCTCTCTCTCTCTCTCTCTCTCTCTCTCTCTCTCTCTCCCAGATATTGCCCGCCTTCACCCTCCCCTGCGTTCCATACGGTGTCCCCATTTTTTTTTTTAATCTATTTTCCTAATATCCTGTCTCAATATTCTTCTTTTCCGTTTCGTAAATCAGGTGGTGGCGACCATCATCCACTCACTTGATGTTGTACTGCCTTCTTCTTCCTTCACCTTTATCATTCTTTTTTTTGTCTCTGTCCTCCTCTCTTCCTATTTGTCCTCTTTACTGTCACTTTTTTTACTCTTCTTTCCATTTCAAATAGTTTTACATTGAGTGACAAACTTAATGGTGTCCTGTAAGCCAGGAAGCCATTTACAGCGCTGGGTGGTAACCATATAGTCAAATCATACGTGCTCCATTCGCGTCAACTAGTGGGTTGGCGGAGGGTTAAGGCCCTATCACACGGTACCTCGTACCAGGAACGGCCGAGGAAGATTTAAGTGAATCAAAACTTGGACGCTATCACACATGTTCCTCGTATCCTCGGCAAAAGACATGCTTCTCACACTGTTGCCAGAGCCCCGTCTCGCGACTGTGGACAGTGATCGCTGTCGCTGACTCGGTAAAGAATAAGGAGAAGCAACTTTTGTTTACAAACTGGTACACACGCGGAACTGCCTCAATTTCTCTATAAGGGCGAATTCAGCTGCCCTTGTCCAGGAAATCGATGATAAAGCCATCAGTACGTTGTTGTTGTGGTGGTGTTTTCAGGTGGCGACTGGTTCGTCTACTCTACCTGCAGTGGAGTCCTCAGTTGTAAACACGTGATATTTTATCGACATGACAGTTTCCTCGGTGTAGGAAATATTAACTTTTTATAAGGCCTTCAAAACGATTGATATTTATTATAAAATATTAATAAGTATTCAGTGTTAGGCTAAATGTTTAATAATGTAGTATGATATATTCTCTGTCGAGTAGCCTGGGTTTTGGTCACACTGTTTTGCCCGTCGTATCCTCGGCAGGAATCCATCCAGATGGGTTCCAAATGCCCGTGGTATCGTCGGCAATTTTACCACGTTACCATTCCGATTTACCATCGTATCCTCGGCAAACCTCGTATGAGGTGCCGTGTGGTAGCCCCTTTAGTGTCCCTCCTCGTAAAACAACAAACTCAAAGACAAACGGCCACCCCTTACGGGATTGTGGCGTCTGGCTAGTGATAGATTGATAGACAGAGCTTCTCTATTCCTCTTTTTTAAAATCTACCTCTTTTTCATTCCAATTATTATATATGGTTTCTTATTTCCCTGCATTCTGTACAGACTTCTCTCTCTCTCTCTCTCTCTCATCCGTCCTCCCTGTTTCTCTATATATTACCCGTATTTTCCTTCCCTAATACCCTGCCCTTCTTTTTTCCCTATTTCAGACGCCACACTAGTATTCATTTTTCCCTTCCATACACCCCCTTCCATTTTTCAACCTTTTCCAAAAATTGATCCCTTTTTTCCCTTCTTCCCCTCTTTTCTTTTCTCCCCTCTCCTCCTTTTTTAATGTTGTCTTTTTTCCTCTGCCAAGCTGCTGTTTCCCCGTTCCTTTTTTTTCCCCTAAGAACTTGTGTCTTTTGTGAACCTTCTCCTTTCACATTGTTTCTTCTCTCTTCCACTTCCGTCCAGGCATTCTCCTCTCCCCTTCTCCTCTCCCTTTCACCCATTCCAGAAAACCTGTCATCACGTTATCCACCCTTTCCACTGACTAAACTTTCTCTTTTCATTCCTCTCCTTTATTTCCCTAAATTTTCTGAGCCTTTCTTTCCTCACCACTTTCTTCCCTTTTTCCCTTCCACTGCCTGAGCTGTTTTTTCATTTTCATTTCCTTCTGTCTTATTTCCTTACATTTTCTGCTCCTATTTCTTCTCTCTCTACTTTCCCCTATTGTCGTCTCTCTAAGTACTTTGTTATTCCCATATCGTTCCATTTTTTATTCCCCTTTTTGAATAATAATCTATCATTTCATCTCTTCATTTTCCCCTCATCTTTTGGTCGTTTCCTCTCTTCCCCTTTTCTGTAGGTCTTCCATTTCTCTCTGTCCGTATGCTGTTATCTCTCTCTCTCTCTTTCTCTCTCTCTCTCCCCTTTGGCCATCCCATATCTCTGTTTTTCTCACTTTTTCCACCATTTCCATAGAGGTTTCCCTTCCTTTTCTCTCCCTCGCCCCAATATGCCTTCCTTTTTCCTCGCCCCATAACCCGTTTTTGTTTATTTCCTTTCACGATCCCCACTTTTTCACCCATCCTTTTTCCACCCTGCAACCAAGCCTCCCCCTCTCTTTTCCCCTCACCTGTCGTCTCCCCTCCTTTCCCCTCTTTTCCAATGTGCCGCCTGTCGCCCCTGTCACTCTCAGACGTATATACCATCCCCTACCCTTAACCCCCTGCCCAAAAAGAAAAGGGGAGGCCTTAATTACTTTTCCTGTGCACGGCGGTCCAGGTAGTGTTTCCCTAAAATAAACCCTAATCCACGAAGGTCGGTGCAGCTGTTGCCTTAATGACCTAAAAAAAAAAATAAAGGAAAACTTGATGACCTAAAAAAAAAAAGGAAAAAATCGAAACTCATTATGCGCATCCCTCCTCCTCCTCCCTTCAGTTGATGTTAATGGCCGACGGTGTTAAATGAAGCACCTGAAGCCAGTTTCGTGGCGACAGTTTATTATCGTCATCGTCATCGTTGATTTTACTTGACGTTGCCCCTCTCATCATATTCGTCATCGTCATCAACATTGTCAATTTCGTCGTCATCGTCTTCATCATCTTCCTTGCCATCGTCATCTTCATACTCGTAATCGCCATCAACATCGTCATCGTCATCGTCATCATGATCATCGTCGTTATCATCGTCGTCTTCGTAATTATCGTCGTTATCGTCGTCGTCTTCGTAATTATCGTCGTTATCGTCGTCGTCTTCGTAATTATCGTCGTTATCGTGGTCGTCTTCGTAATTATCGTCGTTTTCGTCATCGCAGTCATGATCATCGTCGTTATCGTCGTCGTCATCGTAATTATCTTCGTTATAGTCGTGGTCTTCGTAATTATCGTCGTTATCGTCATCGTCTTCGAAATTATCGTCGTTATCGTCGTCGGCTTCGTAATTATCGTCGTTATCGTCGTCGTCTTCGTAATTATCGTCGTTATCGTCATTGTCCTTTTCATAATCATCTTCATCGTCAGTAACTTCACCATCACCGTCTAGATAATCATAGTCATCATCGTCCCTTTTACCCTCAGCAAGTGCTTCGCTAAATATAATCATAATCCGCCAAGCCGCTCTAGCTCTTGCAGTGATGGCCTAATAGAGCCTCATTATGCTAAATCCACTGCATTTGTCCTTGACCGGGGTTGGAAACTAGAACACGCATGGCCAGTTTCGTAAATATATTCATAATAAAACTGGGTCACGTGAGAACCTCTTGATCGGCGAATAAAACCACAAAATTAATACAAACATAGGTTACATCTCATCACTTGTCTTTGAGATGGACGACACAAAATAAGCTCTTGGAACCGAAAGTCGTAGAGTCTGATGCAGGTGCGAACTGTCACTTCGATATTTTTTTCGGCTCTTTTCTCTCTCTCTCTCTCTCTCTCACACACACACACACACACACACACACACACACACACACACACACACACACACACACACACACACACACACACACACACACACACACACACACACACACTTTATTGCCTTTCTCTCCACCAACTTCCTTTTCCTCTTGTTTGTTTCTCTGTTCTTCCTTCTTTTCTTGTTCCTTGTCTTTCTTAGCCTCTAATTTTGCATTATACATTTTCTTTTTTTTTCCGTAAATTGTCTTGTTTTCTCCTTTCCTGTTTCAGCATCATTCACTTTTCATTTTTATTTTTTTTATCTTTCTTTCTGTCCTTCTTCTTTTCCACCGTATTTTTCTTTCTCTTCATGCATCTTCCAGTTCCCTGTCTTTTTCTTCCTTCTTCTTCACCCTTCCCACATTATCATAATTCTTCCTTCTCCTCCTCCTCCTCTTTTTCTTCTTCTTCTTCTTCTTCTTCTGTATGTAATCATCACTTTTACCGCAACCCCCTCTCCCTCTCTCTCTTGTCATCTCCTTCCTTCCTGTCCTCCTCCTTGTCTTCCCTCCTTTCCTTTCTTTTTCGTTTTCGCCATCTTTTCCATTCCCTCCTGTCTCCTTCCATTTCCTGTCTTTCCTTCTCTCTCTCTTCTTTTCCCCTCCCTTTATGATCTTCCGTACCTCCACATCTCATCTTTCCTCCCTCCGCTTCTCCCCCTCTCTCCTTTCCCATCTCATTATCATCATGCCTTCTCCCTCAAGTTCTCGTATTTCCTTCCCCCTTTGTTCCCCCGCGAAATCCCCTCCCTTCCTTATTCCCATTACTCTCCCTCTCCTCGTTGTCATCTCCCCTCCACCCTGCCACGCATTCACCTCATTACCCCGTACCTGCCTGGCCATAACTGTTTACATCAGGGCTTTTCATTACCTCATTTTAATTAACATACTCATGATTATTACCATATCCCCTCCTCTCCTTCCCTTCCCCTTCCCTCCCCATTCCCTCTCATTCTCCCTCATTCCTTACCCGACCCTCATTTTCTCTCTCCTTCTCGCTTTCGTCATTCTTTTCATCGTTTCTTCTCCATATATTTGTTATTTCCTTCCCATCCACTTTTCCTCCAACCCTCATTCGTTCGCCCTACCTATGATTTTCCCCTCTTCTTCCCCTTCCCCATCTTCCACTCCCTTTCCTTCTCCCTGTCCCTCTCCCTCTCCTCCCTCCTCAGTGTCATTTCCTCTCCTCTGTGCCACATACTGGACTCATTTCCTCTCACATGCCTGACCATAACTATTTATATAAGGGCGCCTCATTACCCCATTCTGTTTAAAGGGACAGATTTTCTCCCCTCTGTGTATATTTCCCGTCATCCTCTCTCGCGTGACTGCACAAACTGCTCACGCGTTTTTTGTATTCACCAACAATATTTAATTCATTTTTTCCTCATTAAAGATAGAGTAGGAGTCAATTATAGTACCCCTTTTAGATCATTGAAGCCTTAGTCCAGTTCAGTATGACAGGAAACCACCCTACGACGCGAGGAGCCTTTACACACTAGGAAGACTTGCGATTATGTCTCACTCCAGCAGTAATATTTGCAACCCCAGACCCATCAAAACGCGAACCCGGTGGACTGCAGACTCTGGTTGCCTTTTTCCTGCAGTCCATCATTATTTTTTAGAGGGGACAAGGAGGTCGCTAAGGAGTATAATTAGGCCGTAGAGCAAACAGGTTATATCTGCGCCACCACGTGAAGGCGTCCCGCTTTATCTTCATACTCTCTCTATGGCCTATTCAACACATCTGCCGTACCACAGAGGCTTTCTTCCGTTCATATTTCCTCACATACATTGGCGTACAGTAGTAGTGGTAGTAGTAGTAGTAGTAGTAGTAACAGTAATAATAGAAGTGGTAGTAGTAGTAGCCCCAGGTCCATGTGGAACCTAAACCCAGATGACTGCAGGCTGAAACTGTCCTCCTGCAGTTCACCATCCTCCTTATGGGGGATAGGGAGGGACCTGAGGGACGTTTGTATAACCAGGTTGTGGAGCCACAGTAATATCGTTTCACAGTCGGACAATTGTGAAACTCGTACACAACACACGAAAAATTGTCGCCGCTCTTGTCTGTTACTTGATGTCGTTCTCTCTCTCTCTCTCTCTCTCTCTCTCTCATATCGAAATTTGTCCGTAAGTGTACTTCTTTATACATCATTCGTAATCTTACTCATCCGCTTTTGTGTGTGTCTTTCCGTCTATCCTTCTATCTAATTTCTCTTTGTATCTTGCTATCTACCTATCTAGAAGCCTCAACCCTCCATGTCGCCCTGTTGTCTACCATTTGGCTGCCTTGCCTCCAACTCACACCCCCCTCTCTCATCTTTCTCCGCTCGCTCGTGTCAAGTATCACCAGTGCTACTTAACGATCACGTTGAAACCTAACCACCAATAAGAGAGTGAAATGTGCCGACAAATGGGTTGGCTTTGCGTGACCTTTGCACAAACACACAATCCAGCTCATATCACGAGGGTCACACGATCGACAGCCACTTTGCATGACTCCTATGTCTTTCTTTCAATTGTAATATCCCTTTACTTCCTGAATCTTTGTTCCTGTTTTCTAGCTACTCCGGTTTGCTGAATTTCGTCGTTTTTTGGCATTTGATATTTCCTTTTTTCTTCTTTTTTTCTGTCATCTTAAATTATTGTCTCCAGAATCATATATGGTAAATTACTCTTGTCGCTTTTATCGTAAATTGACATATTTTTTTGGCCTTTTCCTTCACATAGCTCAGTCGCAGAATAAAGGAAACTGTGGCCTTACATCCATTCCACAGCACTTCTTCGTGACTTGCATCGCATTCTAGCGTGAATCTCTTCCTACAACCCATTATTCAAGGTGGAATGATGGTAGTTTTAAGTCAAGGTAGAGTAAAACGGGTTTACCTATGTGTTTTAACTAATTTGATGCCGGCACAATTTTCCTTCTCGTCTTTCTTCTGAATTAATTGTCCTAAGTAAATTAATGTCAATCTGGTTTTCCCCTTAGGCTGGTTTTCCCTTTTTTTAGCCATTATCTTTACACAGTCTTGTTAAATTTTCATGATGTCCCAAAATGCCTATATTGTTTTTCGGTGTGTACTGGATTTCTCTCATATCCTACAGTTTTTTTTTTTCTCTCTCTCAACCTGCAGAGGACACAGAATCCACTCCTAAGATAAAGAAGGTTGTCAGGATGGAAAAAAGGATGAATATTTGCAGAGAGAGAGAGAGAGAGAGAGAGAGAGAGAGAGAGAGAAATAAACTTGGGGTGATAAAAGAGAGCTAAAATATGCACCGTAATATATTTCATTTTTAAATCTCATGTACCCTTAGTTTTACGAATTTCTGCCTCGTTCGTTTTCTCTCTCTCTCTCTCTCTCTCTCTCTCTCTCTCTCTCTCTCTCTCTCTCTCTCTCTCTATGTATATATATATATATATATATATATATATATATATATATATATATATATATATATATATATATATATATATCAATATTGCAGTCTGTGCCTACGTTTCTCTATCCCAATTTGTGGTTACTGTTATTCTCCATTTTCCTCTATTTTCCTTATTTTCTCAGTTTACCAAAGTCCTCCCCATATCGTTTTCTCTTCTTGATCCGGTCCTCTCTTATTCTGCTCTTCCTCAAATTTCCTCTCCTTGTTATTCTCGGTTTTCCAATACTCTTCCGTTTCCCTAAATATTCCTTTCCCTAAAAATTCCCTCGTCTCGTTTGCTTTTTTTCCTCGTTTTCCTGGCCTCGTTAACCCTTATTTTTCCCAAGTTCTTTTCTGGTGTTTTTCCTTCATAGCATATCCCGATTTTCTTCCCACCGCGTTTTTCTTATTTTTTTTTTCTATTTTCTGGTGTGTATTGATCCCTGCGCTGGCTTGTTTATCCGGTGTGTGGCTGCGGTTAACGAGGAGGAGGTGGAGGAGGAGGAGGACGAGGAAGAGGAGGAGGAGAAAAACGAGGAAGAGGTGGTACAGGTAAAGGTAAGGGTAAAGGAAGAAGAAGAAGAAGAAGTAGAAGAAAAAGAAGAGAAGGAGGAGGAGGAGGAGGTGAAAGTAGTGGAGGAGGAGGAGGAGGAGGTGGTGAAGATAGAGGAGGAGGAGGAGGAGGAGGTGGAGGTGGTGAAGGTAGTGGAGGAGGAGGAGGAGGAGGAGGAGGAGGAGGTGGAGGTGGTGAAGGTAGTGGAGGAGGAGGAGGAGGAGGAGGAGAATTTGGAGGTTGAGGCGATGAGGGTTTATTGGACATTACCACTAACGAAGGTGAATTCGGGTGTTTATGGCGGCTTGTCACGGTGTGTGTGTGTGTGTGTGTGTGTGTGTGTGTGTGTGTGTGTGTGTGTGGAGAGAGAAGTTTAGAGTGGAGCGAGATGCCACTTAAGCGTGTGTGTGTGTGTGTGTGTGTGTGTGTGTGTGTGTGTGTGTGTGTGTGTGTGTGTGTGTGGAGAGAGAGAAGTTTAGTGTAGAGAGAGATGCCACTTAAGCGTGTGTGTGTGTGCGTGTGTGTGTGTGTGTGTGTGTGTGTGGAGAGAGAGAGAGAAGTTTAGTGTGAAGAGAGATGCCACTTAAGTGTGTGTGTGTGTGTGTGTGTGTGTGTGTGTGTGTGTGTGTGTGTGTGTGTGTGTGTGATGGGGCTTATACTATACCCGGTGTTGGATGTGTTAGTTGTGTGTTATTGCGTGCATTGTGGTATGGTATGGCAGTGCTATATTGTGCAGTGTGTGTGAAAGCAAAATAAATGAGATAATGGTGTAATTAAGAGAGGGTATGTGGCTGTTATTGCGGTGTGTGTGTGTGTGTGTGTGTGTGTGTGTGTGTGTGTGTGTGTGAGAGAGAGAGAGAGAGAGAGAGAGAGTAGGGGAGAGAATAGTATGGCCAATAAACACTCTCTCTCTGTTGTTTGATGGTCGTTGTTAGCAATTGTGGTCTGCCTCAGTAATTGGCTGCTGTCCGAGTGAGTGAATGAGCGAGTGGGGGAGCGAATGAATGCGTGAAAAAGAAAGGGTCTGAATGAATGAGTGAGTGAATCAAACCAGTGAAAGAATGAACTAGTGAAAGTGAACCAGCAATGGAAAGGTTGTCGAATGATTGAGCTTGTGGGTGAGACTAATGAGTAAATAGGAGCGTGAGTGAGTGAATAGGTGTGTGTGTGTGTGTGTGTGTGTGTGTGTGTGTGTGTGTGTGCGTGTGTGTAAGTTTATTAATTGGATCGCGTGCATATGCGTGTGTGTTGGTCCAGGTGCTTCGAGAGTATATGTTTTTTTGTTTTTCTTGGCGATAACTTCTTCCTGTATGTATTTACGCCTCCTCCACTTCTGAGCACTACAGGTGGTGGTGTATTGCAGGTATTATTTGGTACTAGAGTCAGACTCACATATGAAGTCCGTTTGGGTGGGGCCCGAGAGGGGATTTCCCTCTCTACAGCTCTGCCGCATCAACCCCAATACCTCTCTCTCTCTCTGTCATAAGTCAGCTATTTACTATTTGAAATTGTATATTAAATATTCTGTACTTATTAAATACATTAATTAAGGCTATATAGTGCTATGAATGTGTCCCTTTTTAGGATAATAGCAATGATTTGTATAAATTCCATACCAAGTGACAACGTCGCTTTCTGACGTTGCCAGAGGTCAAGGACACCCACCTCAGACTACAGGTGACCGGTCACTTCCTGATACCCACCCACGATGGCAGTTACTCCGACTCGCTCTCGTGTGCTCCACAGTCGGGAGAAAGAACTTATTTACAATGTGAACAAGTATTTTTTAGAAGAAAAGGCTATTGGAGACTTTATAATTCCACCTTCAAGAGCAGTTGTTCGCACTGCCAAAGCTACCAATGTTAGATAAACAACAGTCCAAAGAATCTGCTCTAAATTTAATAAAGCTTGTGTGACACAAATGTCACCAGAACAGCCTGTACTCTCGTCACCAACAAAGAAGTGCAGTGCAACTGTAACGAATCTCGACGATTTCGACAAGCGAGTGGTCAGAAGAACAGTCCTGGGATTCTGTGAAAGGCATGAAATTCCTACATTGCACAAGATTTACGAAGAACTCAAGGAAAACATATCTTTCAACGGAAGCAACGAGTCTCTTCGCAGGATTCTCTTGCAGATGGGCTTCAAATTTGCAAAAGTTGATGGCCGTAAGTTCCTTATGGAAAGGAGCGATGTAGCAGCAGCTCGGACCATATATAAATATATAAAAAACTTTCTCAATCAACTGAGAGAGAGAGAGAGAGAGAGAGAGAGAGAGGAGGTTTGGCAGAGCTGTAGAGAGGGAAATCCCCGCGCGGGCCCCACCCAAACGGACTTCATATTTGAGTCTGACCATAGTGTATGTGTTTACGTCTCATATCTGCGGTATTGGAATCACCTCGATATAGTAGTCAAAACAAAGGACATAGGAAGCGTAATCAAACTGGTGCCACATGAAACTCAACACACCACCCTCTGTACTGCTTATAAGTGGAGGTAATTGTATATCAAGGGACGAGAGAGTGTGTGTGTGTGTGTGTGTGTGTGTGTGTGTGTGTGTGTGTGTGTGTGTGTGTGTGTGTGTGTGTGTGTGTGTACATGCACAAATGTGTATAATGTATAAACTCCTGTAATTGTTGATACTTTGGGTGTGGCTACGTGTGTGTGTGTGTGTGTGTGTGTGTGTGTGTGTGTGTGTGTGTGTGTGTGTGTGTGTATGTTCATACAAGGAAGAAGGAACCAAAGGCCAGGAGCCTGCAAATTGTTCCCTCTAAGAATAAAGAAAAAAAAAAGTTAACAGACAAATTTAAGATCCGTTGATTTCGAGATGCCTGGACACACTGCGTTTGAAAGACTGGAGATCATAGGCAGTAGGAAATAGAGACAGGGGGAGACAGATCCACAGTTGACTTGTTGCATCCATGAAGGACTGGGAGTAACGGTTAACTCTTGCGTTAGAGAGTTGGACAGAAGAGGGATGAGAGTTTGTTGCTAGACGGGTGCTACGCGCCCGCCGTAGTGCTGGAGGGATGCAAGCAGATAGTTCAGAGCAGCAGTGGCCTTTGAAATAGAGCTAGAAAAGTGATGATAATGCAGAAATGCGGCGAAGAGACAGAGGTTGAAGGGAGCCAGTAAGAGGAGGAGAGTTAATGAAACGAAAAGCCTTTGATTCCACCTTTTGTTGAGAAGAGCTGTATTATTATTTTAATGTGTCCGACTTTGGGCAAAGGCTTCAGGGGCCTATTCCAAGACCCAGTAGTCCTCCTACACCTTCACATGTCACCACTTCGGCGCTAACACCCACCGTCCATATTGAATACATGCTGGGGCCGTCTCACACAGGACTGGTGTACTAGTATTAGCAGGTGTATTTTTACGACATGTCGGCGGATCTTCTCGTAGATCAGTAAAGTCTGCGTTTATGAAATTCATATCCTTAAACTGTTCCCTGCCCCAGCCGGGATTCGATCCTGGGTCCATTAGGACTGGAGGTCGCATTTCAAGCGGTTCAGCCACTACCTCCTCCATACATTAGAGTTGTACTGTACATAAGGGCGAATGTGTGTGTGTGTGTGTGTGTGTGTGTGTGTGTGTGTGTGTGTGTGTGTGTGTGGAGCTTCTTTATGTTAAGATGTCTAAAAGCGCTGAATGTATATATGAGACAGATCCAGAGACAGATAGGTAGGTAGATATTCTGTAAATAGATGTATGAATAGATAGACAGGTAGATAATTGTAAATACGGAGACAGTGATTTATACACTCCGGATAGACAGACGTATAGAAAGAGAAGAACATACAGACAGATTGTAGCTACCGTACCTAGTTAGCCAGCTAGATAATTGCATAAAGAGGGGGGTTAGTGTGAGTGTGTGTGTTGGCTAGTGTGAGAGCAGGTGAGCAACACCTAATGAGGTGGTGTGGCTAATGAGGTGCGTGCGGTAACGAGAGAGAGAGAGAGAGAGAGAGAGAGAGAGAGTTTTAGGATAATCTGGAGATAAATGATGCATAAGAAATGAGTGTGGAGGATTAGCAGGGATGAGACATTTTAACTGCTTTAGAGAGACGTGAAGAGGGTGTGAGAGAGATGACAGGGTGGCGCAGGAGTGGGAAGACCGAAAGGGATGGGAACGTGGAGAAATGAGTGGACGGAAATGAAATGAAATGGAGGTATATGAGTGTGAAGGTGAAGAAGCTAAGGAAGGCAGGTATTATTTTAAGGTCTTGTAGGCAAAATATCTCGTCAGGGAAGAGATGCTGCAGAGACTTTAATACCAACGAGAATATGGCTTTACTTGTTTCTCCTTTCCTATGACACTTTGTATACCTTTTGCCTGTCTTGTTTTATTTCTGTCACTTACATTTTTCATGTTATCTTACTTTCATATTTCTTACCTTTTAGTCAGCTTGCTTTTCTTTCTCACATACAGCTCTCACCCCCTCTGTTTCTCCCTTAGTACTCTCTCCCTCTCACATTCCTCACTCACTCCCACGTTTCTTACTTTGCTCTTACATTTTTCGTACTTACAGTTCTCACTCTTTCACAGTTCTCTTTCCCTCTCACATATCTTACTTTCTCACCTCCTCCCCCCTACACACACATATATCGCTCTCTACCCTCTCACCTGTTCTGCTTATAACCTCTTGTTTCTCATCTGTTTCACTTTTCTCTATCATCCCATCCCTCTTTCTCGAATTTCTTTCCCTCCCACATTCTTCACTCTTTCTCATATTTCCCACTTGTTGTCACATTGCTAACTCAGCCTCACACTTCTCACTCTGGACACTCTCTCCCATTTTTCACCTTCTTTCTTGTTTCTCTCTCTTACTTCCAACTTCCTCACACGCTTTTCGCAGTCTCGTCTTCCTCGTCTCCCTTTCACAGTGCCTCTGTCACATTTCTCACTGTCATTATTCTCGCCGTCTTGCATATCTTTCTTCTGTTTTTTCACCGCCACATTTATCATGCTGTTTCACATTTCGTTTCCCCTCTCCCAAATTTCTGTTTCCTTCCCTCATTCCTTATTCCCCTCTCACGTTTCTCATTTCTATTCCTCTTTTATTTCTCTTTCCTTGTCTCCTTTCTTATTCCTCTGTCACATTCCTTTTTGGCTTTTTTTCCCTTTTCTCATTTCTGTGCCCTTCTCACGTCTCTCCTTCCTTCACTTATTTCTTATTCTCCTCACATTTTCCTTATTTCATTTCCTATTTCCCTCTCACATTCCTCTTTCCTTGCCATTGCCTCTTCCCCTCTCACATCGTCCTTCTTTTATTCCAATTCCCCTCTCAGTTTTCTCGTTCCTTCTCTCTTATTCACTCTCACGTTTCTCTCTCCTCCTCTCATTTCTTCTCCGTCCTGCATTTCCCTCCTCCCATCTTCTTACCTGTCTCTCAGCCTCTCACATGTCATTCCGCCTCTCACGTCTCTCATGCTTTCATCCCACGCGCCTCTGTTTCCATCCCATCACATCCCACACTTTTCTTTTTTGGTACATGCAAGTATTAGTGTTCAGGAAGTTATTGAAGAAGTTATTTTTGTATGCTTTCCATAAATACAAACACGCATGCAGGCACACTTGCGCGCGCGCGCGCGCACGCACGCACGCACGCACGCACACACACACACACACACACACACACACACACACACACACACACACACACACACACACACACACACACACACACACACACACAGACTGCCTGGTGTGTGTATACTACTTATCCCAGTTTGCCTCAGGGATTGATTAAACTCATTACAAATAATTACATAGCTGACCTGGACTGACCCACTAATAACCTTCGTAAATTACACACTTACGAAGATACGATGTTGTATTTCTTGACCTAGATTCGCTAACAAGCTTGCGATCATTTGGCTCTCGTAACTTTTATTTGTAGGAGATGCGGAGGAGAGAGTTTTATTCTCTCTCTCTCTCTCTCTCTCTCTCTCTCTCTCAGTAAGTAAATAAACAGATGAATTGAGTAGTGTTTAGGCAGCCGGAAGAGATTACTAGAGTTGTCCCAATGATGAGAGAGTCAGTGGTACCAGTATTAAAGGTCTCAGGCTCCTATGGAGACAGCTAAATAAATAAATAAATAAATAAATAATCGCCTCTTCTGGAAATAAATGACTAGACTTGTCCCTACCATTAGAGAGTTAAAGTAAAAAAGAAAAAAGATCTGTGAGGTCTGAGTAAATGGAATGAAATTTAGTTATTAGGTGTGATAAATCTAATAAATAGTGTGGAGTAATTATATCAGGTCCCCTAATAGTGAATAATATCGTGGGGAGTAATGGTATTAAGTAAGGTATTATTTTGGGCAGCAGTAATATCAGGTAAAGTAATATTGTGGGGAGTAATAATATCAGGTGGACTATTATTTGGGGTAGTAATGGTATCAGGTAAAATAATATTGTGGGAGTAATAATATCAGGTAATATTGTGGGTGAGTAATAATAACATGTAGTGTAATATTGTGGGGAGTAACAATCACAGGTAAAGTAATATTGTGGGGAGTATTATCAGGTAAAGTAATATTTTGGGGAGTAATAATATCAGGTAAAATAATATCGTGGGAGTAATAATATCAGGTAATATTGTGGGGAGTAATAATATCAGGTAATATTGTGGGGAGTAATAATATCAGGTAATATTGTGGGGAGTAATGGTATCAGGTAAAATAATATTGTGGGGAGTAATAATATCAGGTAATATTGTGGGGCGTAATAATATCAGGTGGACTATTATTTTGGGTAGTAATGGTATCAGGTAAAATAATATTGTGGGGAGTAGTAATATCAGGTAAAGGAATATTGCGGGGAGTGATAATATTAGGCAAACCATTACTGTGGGGAGTAATAATAATAGGTAAAGTAATATTGTGGGGAGTAATAATATCAGGTAAAGGAATATTGCAGGGAGTGATAATATTAGCTAAACCATTACTGTGGGGAGTAATAATAACAGGTAAAGTAATATCGTGGGGAGTAATAATATCAGGCTCCCCTCGCGTTGCATTAATAATCCCATTCCTCCATGAAGGCAGCTGCTGTGAATTATTTGTTGGAATTATTTGATACGGCCGGCGCTCTGGCTTTTGATTAGGGGAAGCCAGTGTGTTGTCAGTCCTCTTTAGTTTCATTTTAGAGAGGTATAAGGCTTTTGAGCACCTGTGACTCACTCAGATGAAGGAAATCGTCTTTTGAAACTAATCACTAACGAACATTAGCACTATATTTTAATCAGATGTGTTAAATCGTCCCCCAAATTAGTGTATTATCCCAGCCTTCTGTATTGTACGTTTAGAGAAGTTGTCCTTTTTAACACTCAGGCTCCTATGATTCGCTCCCAGCTGAACAAAATCGTCCGGAAAACTGGTGTATTAACCCAACCTGCATCATTTGACTTTTAAGGAAATCATCTTATATATATATATATATATATATATATATATATATATATATATATATATATATATATATATATATATATATATATACATATACATATATATATATATATATATATATATATATATATATATATATATATATATATATATATATATATATATATAAAACACTGGGGCGTCACTGATTCTCACAGCTGAATGAAATCGTCCGGGAAGCAAATATATTAATCAAGCGAGCTGTAGTTTGCTTTTAGGGGAAAATATGTCTGTTTAGTAAAGCTTGATGATATACAGTATGCTCTGATAATATTATATCCATTTTCGTTATAGGCTCAGATGGCACAGAAGCGTGATAGTTTATATATGTCTACAACAGAATTAGGCAAGAACGATTTATTCCATGTTATGTCAGTGAAAAAAAAAATGTTAAAAAGAAAATGGTTTTTGCTTGCGTTTAGTGAATATAGATTTAAAACGAGTAGGATCTGAGAAATAGGGAATAATTAAAGGGGGAGAAACGAGAATAATATACATATGATAAAGAAGAAGAGATGTGAGATAAGAAGGAAGGAGGGAAGGAAGGAAGGAAGAAAAAAATGAAAGAAAGGAGGAAAGAAGAAAGGAAGGAAGGAAAAATGAAGGAATCTGAAAAGGAAGAGAAAAATACCAAGTGAAAGACTATCGTGCTTGTGAGATAAGGGGAGAGAGAGAGAGAGAGAGAGAGAGAGAGAGAGAGAGAGGACTTGTGTGTGAGATAAAAAGCAGGGATAGGTGAAAATTTAAAGCGGATGAGAAGACGAGCGACAGTAAAGAAAAAGGTATAAAGAATGAGAGAATGAGAAAAGTAGTTAGAAATTATAAGGAGAAAAAATATAGATAACTATAAAAAAGAGTAAAAGAGGAAACGATTAAAAGAAGAGGAGGAAGAGAAGAGAAGGGGTCACATGTCATTTTTTTTTTGTTTGTTAGGAAGCTTTTACCTCTGCCTTTTAAAGATGGAGGCCCCTGTCTCTGCCAGTAGTAATATTTAAGGAAACTTTTGTCTCTCCTATCACTCTGGTCCATCGACGCTAAGCATTCAGTTTTATCCATGGTCCATAAATGCTAAGCTTTGTGTTTTAACCTTGGTCGATCAGTGCTAAGCTTCCTGTTTTAACCATGGTCCATCAGTGCTAATCTTCCTGTTTTAACCTTGGTCCATCAGTTCTAAGCTTACTGTTTTAACCATGGTCCATCATTGCTAAGCTTCCTGTTTTAACCATGGTCCATCAGTGCTAAGCTTACTGTTTTAACCATGGTCCATCATTGCTAAGCTTCCTGTTTTAACCATGGTCCATCATTGCTAAACTTACTGTTTTAACCATGGTCCATCAGTGCTAAGCTTACTGTTTTAACCATGGTCCGTCAGTGCTAAACTTTCTGTACTAACAGTGCTGTCTGCAGACCGCTTTGTTTAGTTTAAGAAAAGCTCAGTATTGTGGATATTATTATTATTATTTTTTTTAAGTTTAGTGTTTCTGTCTTCAAGGTGTTTCATTCAGTTTTGGAAAAGTTGACCATCAGATTTGTGTGTGTGTGTGTGTGTGTGTGTGTGTGTGTGTGTGTGTGTGTGTGTGTGTGTGTATGTGTGTGTGTGTGTGTGTGTGTGTGTGTACAATGTCTATATCCGTCTTTTCCTCTCTGTTTGTCTTTCTGTCTGTCTGTCACTTCTCCCTGTGCCGTATCAGATATATAATCTAACTTCATCGATTTCTCTATCCCTTTCCATCCTCCATTCCTAAACGTTCCCTCTGTGGACCTTTTTCAGTCTCTCTCACTCTTATTTCTTATCTTCTCTCCACTTCTCTCCATAGATAATTTTTTCATTTTCTTTCCCCCTTCCTCCTCTCACTTTCCATTCCCTTCCATGGAGTTTTTCCCCTCTTTCCATCCTTCTCAATCCCTCTCTTTATATACTTCCTTCCCTGGTTCCTTCATTATCTTCTCTTTGTCTGACATCCTCTTTACTCTCCATTCCTATCTTCCTCCTCTCCTATTTTTTCTCCCCTGCATTCGATCCTTTCTTCTCCATCTCTCTCTCCATTCATATCCTTCCTTCTCCGTTTACTTCCTTCATGTGAGCCTCCCTTTTCTGTTTCTTTTTCCTTCACTGTGTCCACTTTCCTTCTCCCTTCCCCAGAATCCCCTCGAGAGCTATAAAGCGTGTTAACTCCCCTACTCTCCATACCTCACAGTCCCTCCCCTCACCCTCCCTCACTTCCTTTCCCTTCCTCTCCCTTCCCCTCACTTCTCTGATCCCCCTTATTTCCTCCTTCCTCCTCTCTCCTTCTCCTCCCCTTCCCATCCTCTCTCCTTCCACTCCTTTTGTCCTCATTCCCCCTCACTTCCCTCCCCCTCCCCATCATTTACCTGATTCTCCCTCACCTCCTCTCTTTTCTCTCTCTTTCCGCTCCTCTCTCCTTCCTCTCTCCTCCCACTCTCCCCCCTTTCCTTCTCTCACCTTCGTCTCTCTTGCCATTCCATCCCCCCTCTTCCCTTCCCCACTCGCTCCTTCTCTACCCTTCCTCTTTGTTCCATATCCCTCCCCTACATTTCCTCCTTCCCCCTTCTCCCTCCCTCCCCTCTCCTCGTTCAACCTCGTCTCCCACCCTCTTATCTTCTTTTTGCCCTCATGAACATTCTCTCATTAGCACAAGCGGTCCCAGGAGGAGAAAGGGGAGAGGTGACAGGTGTGGTGAGGGGGTGACAGGTGTGGTGAGGGGTGACAGGTCTGGTGAGGGGGTGACAGGTGTGGTGAGGGTGACGGGTGTGGTGAGGGGTGACAGGTGTGGTGAGTGTGGCAGGTGTTGTGAGGGTGACATTAATTGTAAGAGGAGCGGTGACAGTTGTAAAAATAGGTGACAAGTGTTGTAAGAAGTGACATGTATTAAGGAGTGCAAAGGAATTCATTGGAAGACAAACAGCAATAGGAATCATTGTGAGGCTGTTTGTTTTAGAGTACGATATAACCAGGTTCTTACTTTCCCGAGTACAGAACAGGGATAGCAGTGCATGAAGGCTCTCTCACCCACCAATCTCTCCAGCTGAAGCTGACAAGAAAAAAATAGGACTACAGTGCAACATTAAAAAAAAAAAAAAAAAAAAGAAAAGACGAGGATGGAAATTTCACAGGAAAGGGTGAATGGAAAAGATATCCTGCATTATTTTTATATGTAAGGGGAAGTAACATCTAAATAAGAAAGATAATTAACGATTCGTTTTCTCTGGGGTTGTTTTCGCCATGATCATTTTGCTGGTCCTGGATAAAGCATTATATGTTAGATGAAATAGCCACTCTCTCAGCACTAAACATTCTAATTGCCTACTGTGTGCCTTTCCAGACTCCTTCTCAAATGCTTTCTACATATTCACCAAACCAGCTAGAAGTTTGTGATTTTTTCCTGGAATATCTCGTCTTTGTCTGTGTATGAAAATTGCATCTGTCGTACCCCCACCAGTCCTAAATCCAAATCTGCATCACATTAGTGTTCATTTTGTCTCTGTGTTTTGGTGGAGCTTCTGAGTACTTGTCTTTATCTGGGCCAACTTCTTTACACCTCCTATAGTTGCCACGCTTGTCTCTTTCCCTTTCCCTTCGTTAACAGTACTACAGACACCGTTTAATTTCGTTCTGCGTGTAATCATGTTATGGTGATGCCTCTAAGTACTTTTCTTTATCTGGGTCAACAGCTTCAGACCTCTGTAACTACCAACAAAGTACGCTTTGTGAGCGCGTGATGAGCGACCTAGCATTTGTACATACGCGATTCCCCTTACTGATATCACCCCCTAAACATTGAAAAAACGTTCATGTAAAATTATGAGCGTGGTATCCGATATTTAATCATTAGAATTCATGCAAGAAAACATAGTGTTACAACAGGAAATCTTTTAAAAATCGATTTCATAGTGGAGCATGCCAGTTGAAGCCCTCGGTACATTCCCTTGGAAAACTGGGATTCCAAGGTGTTTCCTTGGTCCCATGAGTAAATATATAACTAAAAACAAAATGTATTGAAGGTATCTACTACCTGCTGTAAGAGTCTCTTCTTTATCTCACATAGTAGAAACGGTATTAGACTCTGAAAACCATCGCGGTCGGGCCGTGTCGTGTCGGGCCGGGCCTGGTCGTGTTGGACCGCTCATTTCTCACCTGAACGTAAACATCGCTTGCTGTGCTTGCCCGCTTCGCTTGCTTATAATCACGCTCAAGTCTTTCTCTCCTTTACCCTTTATTAACAGTCACTGTCTCTTTCCTTAGCCAGTAATCCGGCACCGAGTCCTTCCTCATAGTAGCATTGGTTGTATCCTAGCACCTTTATCACATAAAGCCTTCAACATATCAGCAACAAATCTAGAGCTAAAACCGCTTTCTCGTTCTTCATTTTATCCATCGTTTTCCTCACGCTAACGCACACAACCAAAGGACCCGGACACTGAATAGGTGCTGCTGGTTCGAGGTTATCCCTGTCCCAGACAAACTTCACCTTCAGCAGTCTGTTATAAGATTCACTTCAAGCACTCCTGACTTCTACATATTTAGTAACCATATTATCTTGACTTTTTCACACATTATTCATAACTGTATCCCAACTACCACCCATGCTTGCCCAGCTATCTTGAACACCCCACTCTTACCACCCTTGCTACTCACTGTTCTTTAGATTTCCTGTGGCTGTGTAGCTTTTTTGTGGGGCTCTGGGTTTACCAGTCAGGCACATTTCCTTACTGTTACATCTTTTCCACGGCGGAAATATTATATATATTTTTTCTCTTTTACTACTCGATCTTCTGCATCATTCCATCACTACGGTATATTTTATCTTTCCGGTCCCCTTGTCCAGCTACAGACTATCTTTTACTTAAAGGAAACTACGTGTGTGTAAAATGCTGGCTCTGTTTTTCATTAGTTGTTGTTTTAATTCCTAAACCTTACTCCTGGTTTACCTTATCGAGCAGGATATTATTCAGTATACAGATCGCCCTGTCATTTGTATCATATGGGCCTGTTTAACCTTATCAGCACGAGGACATAAATTATATTTTATTTTTGGCAAACACCATCCGATTTTATTATCTTACGCCAGACGATTATATTCTGGCTAATGGAGACGATTTTATTCTACTTGGGAGAGATCCCTTGAAGTGCAGAGAGAGAGAGAGAGAGAGTGAGTGAGTGGGGGGGGAGAGAAAACTGTCTTCATTAAGTCTTTGTAGAGGAACCACCTGCCTTTGTAAGTAATTTTGTATCCGCTGCGTTACCTTGTTTGTATCATAAGCAGATTTGGCTATTCTGGAACAAGACTTATCACTTACGGACAGCTGTGGTCAGGAATATAGGTCCTCTTTTTGATCGAAGCATCACAAAACTCGTACACAAAATTCTGAAAAGCTGTCTGGGTCTAGAAAATAACTAGGTTTCAAAAGTAATCGTTCACTGTCTTGCTGTATATCGTAAAGCAGTCGATTGATAAAAGAGTCCTCGATAGTACAGTATATTAAAAACAGGCTTGCATCCAGCACTGACCCTAAGAGCACGATTTGCAACGTCCTGCCAGTCTGTTTCCGTTGCTGTGACTCTTGCTTTGACGTTTTGAGGAGTGACATGTGAAGTGGGAGAGGACAGACGAGGTAAGGTGAGGCGAGAGGGGACGAGTGAGGCAAAAGAGACAGGTGAGATGAGAGGGGACATGTGAGGTGAGAAAGGACATGTGAAGTGAGAGGGGACAGGTGAAGTGAGAAAGAACATGTGAGATGAGAGGGGATATGTGAGGTTAGAGGGGAAAAATGAAGCTAAAGGGGACAGGTGGAGAGAGAGGAGAGAGGTAAGGTGAGAAGGAACAGGTGAAGGGAAAGGGGTCAGATGTAGGGAAAGGGGATGGGTGTAGGGAAAGGAGTCAGATGTAGGGAAGGGGGTAAGATGTAGGGAAAGGGGTCAGGTGTAGGGAAAAGATCAGGTGAAAGGAAAAGGACCAGGTGTAAGGAGAGGGGCCAGGTGTAGGGAAAGGGGTCAGGTGTAGGGAAAGGGGTCAGGTGTAGGGAGAGAGGGTGGGTGGGTGGACGGCGTGAGCGGACATGTGGAGTAATAGAGGGGAAACGAGAGGGCGGAAAGTTAAAGTTAGAGCCTGACAGGTGGGGATAGAGGGGAAAGTTATGGAGGTGAGTCGAGCGGGGCAGAGGGGGTGCAGGGGAGTCACGGGAGTGCATAGAAAATCGAATTATTTAGAGCCGTTCTCTTGGATTTAGTAATATGTTTTCAGAATTGTTACCTCCGTCGAGAAAGTTGGACGGAGGTTATGTGGTCACCCGTGTCTGTTTGTTTCCTTGTGTAGAAGATACCACCACAAAAAGTTACTGGATTTTCATTAAATTTGGTGGTTAATTAGACAGTGGGTCAAGGAAAAGCTGATGAGATTTTGAGGTTTGTTGATCCAAGTGAGGCGATAATTGTCAGTGGTTATAATATGAAGCTTCTATTGTGTACTTATACAGTATGTCCGCGTTTCTGGATCTCTCCCACCCCGTCTATTAGCTGGTTATAGAGGTAGGATGATGATGATGATGATGATGATGATGATGATGATGAATACTTTGATGGCACTAAGGGAACGTAAGGGAAGGACTTGCACCATCACTCCTCCATTCCCACAAATTCCTCCCTACCCGTCCATCCCAAACTGACATTGGGAGTAGAAAAAAAAAAAAAAAGTGCCAGAAAGTGGTGAAACATTTCGAGGGAAGTTTGAGTGGTAAAACCTTTGGCAAACCTGGATTGATTTACACCAATTTGTCTTACTTTCTCACATTAAGCTTTTTGGTGTGATCAAGCTTATTTTTAAAGTTATTTACTTATTTTTCCTACCACCAGACAAGTTTATTCAGCCTAGGGGAAACTTTCTCCAACTGGGAGTGTAAGATATCTCTTTCATTGATCCCTTCCATCACTTGAAGACTAATAATCTCCATTAAACTTTTTTTTGTTTTGTTTACTCTTCCAGTCGAATTCCTTCTTTAATAATGATCCACTCGCAGGTAATATTAGTTGTTGTAGCCCCAGGTTCATCTGAGTGTGAACCCAGTAGACTGCAGGTTGAAGTTTCCTCATTTCCTGCAGTCCACCATCCTCTTTTCGGGGGATAGGGAGGGAGTTGAGGGACGTTTGTATAACCGGACAGTGGAGCCACCCGGTTATATCAGTGCTACCACGCGAAGGGTCCTTCTCCATCAACAGGGAGAACTACTGAAGAACCGATATGATAGAGAGTTGATTGAAATTGGCGAAAAGGGAGGAGACAGGTGAACGTAAAGATGGATTGTGAGATGAGGGGATAGTGTAGTGAAAGGTCAAGTGTGGAGAGGCGATGAGAAGGGAGAAGGGAGAAGAAAGAGAGAGGAAACATGAGGCGGAGGAAAGAGTTGAGAGAAAGGGGAGAGAGAGAGAGAAAGAGAGAGAGAGAGAGAATAATGATGACGGTAGAGATGAAGATGTGTGTACCGTAGCAAAGATGATGATGACGATGATGAGGAAGATAAAGATGAGAGAGAGAGAGAGAGAGAGAGAGAGAGAGAGAGAGAGAATAATGATGACGATAGAGATGGACATATAATTATGTAGGAATGATGATGGTGACGATGATGAGGAAGGTAAAGATGAGAGGGGGAGAGAGAATAATGATCATGGTGATGGAGGCAGAGATGTATGCAACAAAAATGATGATGACAGTGAAGATGGAGATGAGACAAAGATGAATGTTAAAGTGAAAAATTTAGATGAAGATGAAGGACTGAGAAAGAGGAAGGGAACTGGAGTGACATCGCTCTGCATCTTCAACAAGTTTTAATTACTTTGGTGTCCTCCTCCTGTAAGTTCTTGAGCACTTTTTTTTTTTTTTAACCTAAGAGTCAATCATTGTTAATTAGGTCGGTTGGTTTTGGAGGAGTCTGCTGTTTGTCTTTTATTGATTTTTCTTCGCGTTTTTATTAACTCCCCCAAATTCTCCTCACCAGCTCTCACTTTTTATTTTTCTTCGGTATTTCTGTCAGTCACATTTTCCTGTGTTAAGATTTATTCAGATTTATGTCCCACGTTCAGCGTTTGCGTTTTGGCTTCTTTCTCATGCACTGTCTTTATTTATTTCCTTATTTTTCGACACATTTTCCTCTGTTAAGATTTATTCAGATATATGTACCACGTTCGTCGTTTGCTTTTGGCGACTTTCTCATTCACTTTCTCAATATCTTCATTTTTCGACAGCAAGTCCTTATTTTTATTCCAATGGTCGTCTTTTATCAGTATATTCTTTCTGCCTCCTGACGATTCTATTCAACTTTTTCTTGACATTTTTCTTTCGTAATTTTTTTCATTTTTTATTTTTCTGCCACAATCGTCCATCACCAGTTATCATTTTCTTCAGGTCCTTCAGTGCAACTTTTTTTTTTTTTTTTTTTTTTTTTTTTACTCTTGCTACGTCTTCTCCAAATATTTGTTATATATATTCTTAAGGTCTTTTTTCCCCATTTTAGCTTTTACCTCAAGGATTCTCTCTCTCTCTCACACACACACACACACACACACACACACACACACACACACACACACACACACACACACACACACACACACACACACACACACACACACACACACACACACACACACCTTCCTTACCCTCCATCTTCATCTTCATCTTTTTTCGCACCACCCTTCCTCCCACACTCTCCTTAACTCTCTTGTGTCACCGCCTTTATCACGCCTCTCTCATGCTTTCCATTCTTCCACGTCTTTCCTCACTGTGTCTCTCCACCTTCCATCTTCCATAATGTTTTCTTCTCACGTTTTCATCATCATTATCATTTCTTCCGTCATTTCGCTATAGATATTTTCCATCCTCTCCTCTCTTTAAGATTCTTCTATCATGCTTTCCATCTTCCTTTCCCTTCCTCCTTCTTCATCTCTTCTTCTTCCATTTCTCATAATGCTCTCTTCTCCTCTTTTCATCATCATCATCATCATCATCATCATCATAATTTCCATTTTCTCATCCTATCCTCCCCATAACATACTTCACCTCCCACCATCTCCTACTTCCTCCTTTCCTTTCGAATTTTCTCCTTCATTCATATACATCTTTCACTATTAATATCATTCATTCTCTCATAACCCACCATTTTCTGTCATTTATTTTCCTAGATATTCTAAATTTTCTCCTCTCCCCCACTCCTCTCCTTCTAATCTTTTAATTATTATTATTATTATTATTATTATTGTTTTCATTGCATATATATTTATCATTTTTACGCCAAGTTTTTCTTCCCTCCGCGACCTCTCGTGATATTTTTTGGTCTTTTCTCTCTCATTTGCTTTATTTTAGTCTCTCCTTCTCACATGATAACTTTCACTGTTTTCTTTCCCATTAGAATTATTTCTCTCTCTCTCTCTCTCTCTCTCTCTCTCTCTCTCTCTCTCTCTCTCTCTCTCTCTCTCTCTCTCTCTCTCTCTCTCTCTCTCTCTAACTTTTCTCATTACTTATAATTATCCTTCTTAACATTTTTCATTCTCCCACAAGTGGCCAATGATCTCCTCCTCCTCCTCGTCGTCGTCGTCCTCCTCCTCCTCCAACATTCTTTGTCGTCTCCGTTCTTTACTTTCCTTTCTCTGTCTCCTCTTCGTTAATTTTTTTCATTGCATTTAATTATCGTTCCTTCCTTCCCCATATTTTTCATCTCTCCACGACCTCCCATGACAGTCTCTCTCTCTCTCTCTCTCTCTCTCTCTCTCTCTCTCTCTCTCTCTCTCTCTCTCTCTCTCTCTCCAACTTTTCTCATTACGGAGTTTTATCCTTCCTAATATTTATTCTCCTGTATTATTCCTATGATATTTTTACTTTCCTCCCTCGAACATACCGTATAATTCGTATTCTCTTTTCTTCCCTTACTGTCCTCTTCCTACCTCTTTTCTTTTCAGTTCTTCTTATTTCGTATTTTTAACCTTCCTTCCTATTATTACTCAACTTTCCAGGTGGTAAGTGTTGGCGACCATCATCCATTCACTTGGTGTTGTGTTGCCTACTTCCTCTTTCACGTTATCGTTCTGCTTCTGTGTCTGCCCTCCTTTCATCCTACTTCTCCATTTTCTTCCTGCCATTTTTTTCTTTTTTTCCACTTCCGGCCTGACAACACCGAGTGACAAACCTAATGGTGTCCTGTAACACAGAGAACAGTATACTTCGCTGGGTGGTAACCATATAACCAAATAACGGGGTGATGTGAAGGCTTGTATGCTGCCCCCGCTGATTGGGTGGAGAAACGCAAATGCTGCGTCCATCCATGAACCAAACATCTATACTTTTCCCCGCGCCTCGCGACACCCACAAGGAAACAAATTCACTGCACGGGTCGGACCTGCAGGGGCGTTTGCTAGCGTAAGGTTAATGGGTCTGTTTAGCCTGACATACCGGGTTTAGTCATAACAACAACTCAGCTTTCCAAAACCTTCCATGAGCTCTCTTCAGATCCTTCTTCTTCCCTCACACACTTTCTGCGTCGCCAATATCTCCTTACTCTCCTCGTCTTTCCCAGTCACTTTTTCCTCCTGCTCCATACTTTTTTCCTCTCTTCCTCACACAATTTTTCTCCTCCACCTTCTCCTTCCCTTCCACTGAGTTTCCTTCACCACCACCTCTTTGTGTTTACTCCTCACTTTCTCCTTCACCTTCTCCACAAGCACTTTCACCGCTTCCTTCTCCTTACCCTTCGCTTCTTTTTACACATCTTTTTCTGCTAACTCTTTCCCACGCTTCCTTTCATCTTGTTCTTCCCTTTAACACTATCCCTCTGCTTCCTTTCTCTTTCACCTCTCCACTTTTTGTCATTCATTGCACACACACACACACACACACACACACACACACACACACACACACACACACACACACACACACACACACACACACACACACACACACACACACACACACACACACACACACACACACACACACACACACACACACACACACACACACACACACACACACACACACACACACACCGCTCGCTGGTGCAGTGGTAACGTTCTCGCTTGCCATCTGGTAGACGGGAGTTCGCGCCTCGCTCAGGTTGCGAAAAGTTTCACTGACGAAGTGGGTGGTTACTGTCCCCCTTGAGCAAGGGGACGGGTGTGTGCGTGTGTGAAGGTCACAGCCTCGCCCTTAGATCGGACTACATGAGCTCTCAGCTCCCTTCCGGGAGGGTAAAAGCTGACGATCACGACCATCAAGTGATCCTGACCGACCCGGTGAATTACACACACACACACACACACACACACACACACACACACACACACACACACACACACACACACACACACACACACACACACTCTCTCTCTCTCTCTCTCTCTCTCTCTCTCTCTCATATTCTTTGTTTCCTCTCAGATCTTCCTTCACAGTTCATTCATTTGTATCTCCTCCCTCACCCACATACTCTCCTCTCCTCTCCTCTCCTTCTCTTCTCTCCTCTCCTCTCCTCTCCTCTCCTCTCCTTCTCTTCTCTTCTCTCCTCTCCTCTCCTCTCCTCTTCTCACTGTCATTCCTCCCTTCTCTCCCTGTTCCTCAAGCTTCATTCTCCTTTGTCTCTCTTTCCCCCCCTCCCCTCAACCCCATACCTTCCCCTCCCCTGCTTCTTTCCTCTCTTTCCTCCCCTCACTGTCTTCTCTTCACTATCTTCTTTCCCTTTCCCTTCACCCTTCGTGTCTGTCTTACCTTTCACTTCCCCACTCCCTATTCTCTCTCTCTCTCTCTCTCTCTCTCTCTCTCTCTCTCTCTCTCTCTCTCTCTCTCTCCCTCTCCCCGTCTATTCCCCTTCGGCATCCACCCTCGTAAACTCCCTCCACCCCTTACTCTCTCTCTCTCTCTCTCTCTCTCTCTCTCTCTCACACACACACACACACACACACACACACACACACACACACACACACACACACACACACACACAGTAAACCCCTCTCCATCCTTTCACAGTCTCTCTCCCTCTCCTCCCTCTCTCCATCCAATCCCCGTCCTTCCTTCCTTCCTCCTTCCACCTAAGAGCATTGTGATTTATTACCGGGCAGGCTTCATCAGCGAGGCACGAGTCTTTCCTTCCTTAGACTTACCCAAGATTGAGCCCAAAGATGCTCTCAAATCTTAGCTTTGGTTTGGCCCGAGATTTTCTTTTTCTTTTTAATTTATTCTTGCAAGGTAGAGAGGATTGAGAATGAGAGATTGACTAGGAGAGTGTATGTGAGTGAGGTGCGAGTGAGACGGAGACCAAGGATGCGATGGAGGGATAGAGACATATGTGAGATGGGGTTGTCATTTCGAGGGAGGGCAGACAAACAGGAAAGGACATTGCAACGTGGAGGTGATCTATTTGTAGCCATCCTTTACGAAATTAAGGCGTCTGGCTAGAGATACTTTCAGATCGCTTTGTTGTCACCAGTGATTTGGATTGCAACTAAGGCGGCCTCAGTTCTCTTGTGTGGTTTATGCCATATGTTTTTTGGTACATTGTTGAAGCTTTTAAGCGAGTTTGTTAACATCTGCGAAGTCGGATGCTGCAGAGGCTGTTTTGAATCTTAGCACTGGGTTTGGGATTTAATTTTTAACTTTACTCTTGCTCCTGCTGGACCATATTATCTCCAGCTGTAAACTCTCCAAATGCAGAGTTGGTCCGAACTTTTAGCCCCGTTTTCTTTTTCTGATTCTTTTTTTTTTTAATTTAATTTACTGATGGGTACACAAACATCCTTTTTTTTTTCTTTTTTTTTTTAACATTCGTGACTGGTATAATTTTTTGGTGTTAATTTATTGCTACAGATCAGCATTCAAGAAGGAGTGGTGACAGTTAAGCATCATATTCTGGTGCTAATCCATTGCCACAGCGCACAGTTCAATATAGATCTATGAAAGCTTAGTATAATGATTTTGTTTTCATCTATTGCTACAACTCAGTATTCATGATGGATTAATGACAGTCTAACATCATATTTTGGTGTTAATCCATCGCTCCATCTCAGGATTCAAGATAAAGCGACGGCAGTTTTGGGCCAAATTGGAGTAAAATGAGGATAGCAGGATACTCGCGGCAGGGACAGGGAGCTCTGCAATGCATGTTTAAAGTGTTCTTTGTTAGTTCTGAAAGGCAACTGATCCGTGGGGCCGAGAAGTGGTATTAAGAAAAAAAAAAAAGTCATCGGATTGAAGGGATTAACAGGTGACTCAAGGTTGTAATGTAAATCTAAACCCGCATCAACTAGACTAGAATTTTTTTTTTAATTGAAGGTGTGTGTGTGAGAGAGAGAGAGAGAGAGAGAGAGAGAGAGAGGAGAGAGAGAGCATACTGTGCGTTATACTAAATTTTTCCTCCCAGGTTATGCGCTACACAGGAAAATACTTCTTTTGCTCACACCCTCTTTTTATTATTTTATTTACTTGAAAAATATATCCACGTCTTTCCACAACATTTTTCCCAATTTTTCTTTTTCTCCTCTCTCTCTCTCTCTCTCTCTCTCTCTCTCTCTCTCTCTCTCTCTCAACCGCATCCCCTTTAAGCCTCTCCTCCCATTCCTCATCCTCTTACCACAACTCTCTCTCTCTCTCTCTCTCTCTCTCTCTCTCTCTCTCTCTCTCTCTCTCTCTCTCTCTCTCTCTCTCTCTCTCTCTCATGCCCTTGTCCACTCCTACCGTGCCTTTACCTAATCACCCTCCTAAGCACGCCTCACTCTCTCCTTATTTTCTTTCATCTTGCCTCCACGTATTACTGAGCCGTTCTCCAGATTTTATAAGGCCTTATTACACCATTTTCTCTGCTGATTATTATGCTTTCTAATCCTTATTTAATTTTAAGGCTGATTACGGCCTTCTAAATCCTGATATTTATTGATTTATCCAGGAAATCAGGGTTAAAGAACTGTGATTCAGTTCGTATTTATAAAAGGATTAATATTGATTATGATATTGTATGAAGCAAAGATATATGTAAAAATTCAGGTGTGAATGTGGGGGAAATTTTCGATATAGGAGAAGCTGATTATTTTTTTCCTTTACTAGCTTCGTGTAGTCGGTATGCGATAATCTCCTCCTCCTGCTCCTGGTCCTGTTCCTCCTCCTCCTCCTCCTCCTCCTCCTCCTCCTCCTCCAAACAGGTACTCGTGATATCCTCATTCCCACCAACACACCTTAACGTTTCCAGGCCAATATTCATTATCTCATGAGTCCCCCCTTAATAATTTCTTAATAGAAAGAAGATGGGAAACGGGGCTGAGTTATCACAGGTCTACATTTTCCTCTCTCGTGTGGCGATTGTGGGATTGTAATGAATAAATGATGAGGGGAGGACTGTGTGGAGAGAGAGAGAGAGAGAGAGAGAGAGAAACAAATGTGTGAAATTGGAAAGGAACTGAGATGGATTCTAACAGTAAATATTAAAACTCTGGTGAGAGAGAGAGAGAGAGAGAGAGAGAGAGAGAGAGAGAGAGAGAAGGAAGACAAATACGTGTGTGAGATTGGAAAGGAATTGAGATCATTTTATATCGTACATCATACCTGAGAGAGAGAGAGAGAGAGAGAGAGAGAGAGAGAGAGAGACACACACACACACACACACACACACACACACACACACACACACACACACACACACACACACACACACACACACGATGGCATGCTTTTTTTTTTTTACCCTGTTTGTACATTTTCCAGACGATTTTATTCAGCGCGGGTGAGGGTTTTCGAGCTGGTGGACCCTTTAGATTTTTTATTATTATATTCCCTTTACTTGTAGGGGTTTGCTGGAGAGGGACGCCTTCACTTGGTGGCACTGATATGTTAGGACTCCATATTATAATTACAAATCATAATAGATAGATAGATAAATAGATAGATGGAGAGACAGATAGAAGCAGGGAGTCAGATGATGAGAAGGTATTGTATCTACGAGAATCGAGCAATGCTAAACATGCTTACACACTCTTAACTCAAGGAATGCTTTATAGGCACACGACAGCGCCTAGTGACCATACACACACATACACACATACTCACACGCAGGCTTCTAGAACTTTCCACTCACAAGGAACACACGTGACACAACCCCTGCTACACCAGAATTTAGGAAAGAGAGCTCAGAAGGAGACAGGCGATAGAAGAGACAGGTCGCAGGGAGAAGGGCTTAGCAACTTGAGAGAGAGACAGAGAGAGCGAGACAGAGAGATAGCTAGCGGGACTCTACTTTAGTTCGCTCTGTGTGAGAGACTTGTTAATATTTCCAAGACAAATAAAAATAGTCCCATACTATTCTTTACCTCTCCTGTCACTACATGACATATGGGAAAGAAGATTAGCTACTCACGAAGCTACTCAAATATAATAACCGCTCGTCCACAAGTCTAATATATATAAAACTCCACTACAAGTAATTACAAAGTCTTTTTATGACAATATAATCAACTCCTCTGCCCTGTTATATAAGCGTCCCTTAAGTACTTCCCTATCCACCAAAAGGAGGATGGTGGAAGTGCTTCTGACTGAATAAAAATGATCTGAAAACAGAAAGAGTAAGATGAGAATTACCTTCTTTGTCTGAAAAGGTTAAGGACGAGGTGGGAGAGAGAAAATGCATGTTTGAAAAGCCCGTGAATTGATGTGAGGAAGATATTGTAAGAAAGTAAGAGTGAAAGAATGATAAAGGACGTGAGAAAGAAGATGGGTAGAATGAACGAGAGATGGGTGGAAGTAGAATTCTAAAATGAGTAAATAAAAGAGTAAAAGGGAAGTGGAAGAGGGGAATGGATAGGGGAAAGAGAGGAGGAAATAAGAGAGAAGTGGAACAGGAAAGAGAAAGGGAGAGATAGGATTAAGTAAAGAGCCGCTAAAATAACAAGAGGACATAGGAAGGGTAATGGAGAAATAAGTAAATGTAAAATGAGAAATGAAAGAATGATAAGGGATAAAAAAAGGTAACTAAAATAACGTAAACAGAAGAAAAGAGAAGAAGAAAGTGGAAGGAGATAGAGAAGAGGCAATATGGATGGGGGGATCAGGGGAGGATAAAGGAAGGAAAGGAGATAAGGGAGAGGAGAAATTTATTAGGTGGAGAGAGAGAGAGAGAGAGAGAGAGAGAGAGAGAGAGAGAGAGAGAGAATTTTAGGGTTTAAATATATACCAGGGTGGGTATTCTTCACACACACACACACACACACACACACACACACTCACACACACACACACACAGAGCAAATAATATAATAACGAAAATGAAAAGGAAGAAAGGCTGAACGCAAGAATTGAGAACTCCAGAGGCAGCTGAGAACATAGAGAAAACAATACAGAAACGAAAGAGGAAGTAAAGAAACCGAGAAAGTGGAGGGGACGAGGAAACAGCCGAGAAATACACTGGGCGGAAGGGAAGGCTGAAAAATGGTGCGTGTGGAAACAGTGGGTGGAGGAGAGAAAAGATGCAGGGAAACAAGAGACGGGAAATAGAATGATAGCGACAGGACAGGGAGACAGGAGGGTGTGTTACAAAGACATGCAAGGAAATGAGACACAGAGAATAAAATGACAGCAACAGGACAGGGAGACAGGAGAGTGTGTTACAAAGACATGCAAGGAAAAGACAGACAGAGAATAAAATGACAGCGACAGGACAGAGAGACAGGAGGTTGTGTTACAAAGACATGCAAGGAAATGACAGACACAGGGAATAAAATGATAGCGATAGGACAGGGAGACAGGAGGGTGTGTTACAAAGACATGCAAGGAAATGACAGACACAGAGAATAAAATGACAGCGACAGCACAGGGAGACAGGAGGGTGTGTTTTAGGGACACTTTCTATTAAGAGAAGGGAGAATAAGCTGCTGATGACAGGAATAAAAACAGCATTTCTATATTTCATTACTGATTTACCCTTTACTTGTGCCTTAAGCATAATTTTTCTATGTACCACTTACCATATGTAACTTAAAGCAGCCACGCACACACGCGGAGATAGATAGATAGATTGGTAGATTGATAGATTGATTGATAGGTAGATATTCGGCGTATATTTATGTTTGCCTCTGAAATCGTCATCGCCATTTAGTATTTCCCATTCCTAAAAATGCTCAGTGTTTATGTATCTTGGTTTAATCTTTTCTTTCAGTGTTTAGTTCAAGATTCTTTGGAAGGCGAAAGTTTTGCTGGCTCACAGACTTGGGTTCTTTCATATTTACATAAACTTTGTGTGTGTGTGTGTGTGTGTGTGTGTGTGTGTGTGTGTGTGTGTGTGTTTGATGCAGGCACAGGTATATAAAGCCCCATGTTAGTCACTGTGTTTGTAAAATATAAAGAGACGAAAATATGGAGAAAAATACACCTGACCTGAAGAATTATTTTAACAGCCAATATTTCTTGCTGTGTGGCCCACCGGGGAGTGCTAGCTACCTTACCCCCCTCCTCCACACACACACACACACACACACACACACACACACACACAGAGGCGTGAAAAAATTTAGAAGCGACCAAACTTCTGGCGAGATAGACTATTAACTTTCGCAAGAAAAAAAAAAACTTTTCTTTTTCTTTTTTTCTTTTTTCGGATAATGCTTATGATATGAAAGTGTGGGAAATTTTGAACGTGCCTGCAGTACCACCATTCAGCATCGCTCTGATATCTTAGAAACTTCACTATCTTTTATTTTACCTCTAAAGGAGACCTAAATATGTGCTTTTTCATATCTGGTATGTAATCAGCCCGGAAAAAAATACGAAGAGATGATAATTGCAGCGAGTTATTTTGCATTAATATCGTGACTTACCTTTGCATGCTATTTAAAGTGTGTCTTGACTCAGCTTCCTAGGCCTCACTCCCAGCTAAATAAAATCGTCTGGCGTTAGCTGAAGGGTAGAGTTGCTCCGACAATGAAGTGGCTCCTATAACCCACCCGTAGCTCAATAAAAATGGTCATGAGTTGGGTACAATAAAATATTAGAAGAGACCATAAGAAGGTTAATATCTGCATTGATTGCATCACTCAAGTACCTGAGAATCGATTTGATAAGAGGTCAAGAATAAGACAAGGTTAGCAGAGAAGACAGGAAACCCAGCCTTCATCTTATATCCAGTACCTAAATAATGCAACAATGTATTTAGTTGTATAAATATTTAAGCTGTTTTTTCTACTTTCATATCTACGTAATCATTCTTCTAGCTTATCTCATCTTAAAATGAGGAGCCCTTCTTGAAATGAAAAATTAAGATAAAAATTACTGTAACTTCCTCCTGTTGTCACTTTAACTCAAGAAATCCTGTCCAGAAAAGTATGTAGTATATGTCTATCGGCTTATCCATTTGTCTATATATCCATCTGTCTACCCATCCATCCATCCATCCGTCTATCTGTCCATCTATCTGTTTGTCAGTCTGTCTGTGTGTCTATCTATCTATCTGTCTATATCTATCTATCTAGCTATCTGTCTGTCTATATCTATCTATCTGTCTGTCTATCTGTCTATCTATCTATCTGTCTGTCTGTCTATCTATAGTTGTAATTTATGGCATGTGAAATCAGCGTGAGCAAAATTCCTCTGCTTACACCCAAGACTACAAACCTGTCATTACAACTTCTACACCCACACCCCCCCGTCAACCCAATTACACCCGCCACGAAAGAAAAAAAAAATCGTAAATCCGGTGATGCATGTGAGTCTTAGGCATCGAGGGTGTAAAACTGGCCATAGTGGTGGGTAGGGGGAGTGTAGGGTATCGATCACTCTTGCCAGGTGGGGGAGGAGAGGGGAGGAGAGGAGAGGAGGGGAGGGGAGAGGAGAGGAGAGGAGGAAGGAGAAGAGGTAAAGTTTGTGAAGGAGGAGGAGGAGGAGGAAGAGAGGGTAAATACGAGAAGAGGAGGAGTAAGAGGTGAAGGTCAAGAAAGGAACTGTGTTTGTGTATGTTTTTGCAGAGAGAGAGAGAGAGAATCAGAAAAACAAATGTCAAGAAAAATAGCGAAATACTTAAAGGATTGGTGGAAAGTGTGGGAAGACGCTGGATAAACAGGAAACGAAGAGAAGGAAAAAAAAAAGGTTAACAGTAGGAGATAAAGAGTGGAGAGGGAGGAGGAGGAAGAGCGAAAGACGAAGGACTTGAGTGAAGCTGCTCTTATCCCGTTCAGTTATTATTATTATTAGTAGTAGTAGTAGTATTTTTAGTATTATTATTATTGGTATTGTAATGATGATGATGATGATGATGATTATTATTATTATACGTATTATTATTATTAAAGACAGCCTTCATTAACCCCCTACACTTTTATGAGTCTCCTTTAAACGGCATGTAATCGTCTGTTCAGTCTCCGTAAGTAACATCAAATCGTCTGTTCAGTCTCTAAGTAACATCAAATCGTCTGTTCAGTGGCCATAAGAACATCAGTAGGGTTGTTTTGTTAGTGAGTTTGATTTCGTGACGCAGTTGCCTAAGCAATTTATTCCGCGTTACGCCCCAAAGTCCCATTGCATGATGCTTATGGTGATATGAAAGCGACATAATTATATAACATGCAAGAGATTTTTAGTGTCTTTCATCATTTATTCATTACCCCCACGCCCACACCAGCAGACTTGGCCGTCCCCTCAACACACTAGCTACCGGGTGTGTGTCTAGTGGCCCCTGTTTATGGATCACCCTGTAAATACCCCCTTATCGCCCCCCTGTTTAAGTGGTGCTTGTCTTGTTGTGTCACCCTGTCAAGTGTTTACCTGTATCGCCTGCTTGTCCTGCCTGTCCTCCAAATCAGCCCTTGACCCCATCTGACCTTGAACTTATTTTATGTTTAATTCTCCATGTCCTCAGAGAATTATATACTTTCACATCCACTTATATATACTTATACACTTACACTTACTGTCACACGTACAGACACTTATTTACTGACACTTTCTTACTTATTCACGTTTAATCACTCACTCTCTCACTTTCACATGCTCACACACTTAATCACTTTCACATACACTTTTTCACTTTCATATTCATTCACTCACACCTGCTGACTTTCACATTCACTCACTCACACTTACTCATTTTCACACTTACACACACACTCACACATACTTTCACGCTCTATCATACTTTCATGCTCACTCATTCACTTCCTTTCTCACTGACTCATTCAGTTTTACTCACTCTCACACTGACACTCACTTTCATCTGACTCATTCACGTTCATACTGACTCACTTTCACTCTTACATACTGACTCACTCACTCACTCACTCACATCTGTTCACTCACTTTCACTCACTCACATCTGTTCACTCGCTCACACACTTTTCACTTTCACACAGACTCGCTCACTCATAAAAAAACACAATTTAATCTCTATCTTTAGGAGGGGTTACAATAGATCCGTATTCTGGTTGGTTAAGGAAGCTCCCTAACACCTCTTCCTAAGCGATTAATTTTGCTTATTACCCTACTATCCTCTTCTGTATCATTTAAATCATTCCAATAGCACCTTTTTTTCAGCATAACATACAAACTGATAGCCGACTAGTCGTATCCAAAAATAAATCGCTAGGGGAGAGGGGTTAGGGAGCTTCATAACCGACGAGGAAGCGGACCTTAGCCTTCATAAACCCCCCTCTTTTCTACTCCAGTCCTCTCTTCAGCTGAATAAAATCGTCTGAAGGAAGGGAAAAGAAATGAGTAATATGGGAATGAAGTTCTTTTTCAACCCAGTTTTTTTTTTTTCTCATTCAGTTCTACCTTGACCTTTACCGACTTCAGTACTAGGACTTATTTTAATCTTTCTCCCACCAGACGATTTTATTGATTGTAGGAAAGATCGACGTCCTCTGAGGAGGTTGATAGAGGAAGTACCGTATCTAACCCCTCCACTTTGAAGTCTCCCCAAAGCAAAGAATGAATACTGTTACATAGCCTATGATTTCATCATCCTTTGTGTAAATTTTAACGCACAGTATGCTGCATGTTTGATCACGAGCGTGTTCTGCCTCAGTTCCCCCCTTCTACCGTTATAGTAAAGTAAGTCGTCCTTTCTGTTGTTCAGAGTAGGATTGTCAGCTCTTTGTCCCCTATGGCTTCATTTGCGCGTCCTTCTTACAAGTTGTATCAAGCCCTGCCGGCCCCTATATAATGAGCTCAGTCTCTGCATCATGGCCACTTAGATCTACTCCTCATTTTGTTCACATCTCTGTCCTCCCCTGTACAGTTATTATCGTGAGTGCTCAGGAAGTCTCCAACCATCTAGCAGCTGTGTAATTTGAGTATAAGTGTTGTTGCATTTTGTTTTTGTACTGTATAGCATAAGTTTAATTTGTAGGCCTAGTGAAGTTTTTGTAATTCATGTAGGGATCTTTATGTCCATCATCATTAATAATACTTTGTATCTGTAATAATTTATCTTGCATTAACTGAGCATTACCCAGTGTATTTTCATTTTATCAGGGCTGACTTAGATAAATTTACTCTTTCTAATTTCGTGTTAATAGAGGCTATTGCAGTTAACCATATATTTAACCTGTTTTTTGCCATTACATTATCCTTATGAGTCCTGAATGTTTTGTTGTTAGTTTGAGCATTAAACTTTAACTTGTAATTTTACCTAACTCTTTTGTTTTGAACCTGGAACTTTACGGGACAGTAGTGATTTTTAGTATTCTCACTTAAAGTGTACATTATCTTTCTCTGTTCCGTAACATGAATTTGGCGACCTCATATCAGGATATTCAGGATATTATCATAAGGATATTGCTCGATATTTTGTGACTGTGATTTATTCATGATGTCTACTATTACTACACTTGATGAAGCCAAAGATTTTTTGTCAAATGTGCAAACAGTGTGTGATGTAGAAAACAGAACAAAGAATGAACTTAAGCTTGTTGCTCAACAATTGGGAATTGCTGTTCGCTCTCATCATTCTAAAGATCAAATTGTTGACATGATTAATGAAAGCTTGTTTAATGTAACTCCTCCAAATGAGCAAACGCAGATTGAAATAGCTAAGTTACAGCTAGCCCTGCAGGAGGCTCGTGCTAAGGAGGCGGAGTCTCGTGTTAAGGAGGCTGAATTTCAAGCAAATGCTAAGGAGGCTGAATCTCAGGCTCGGATTCAGGAGGCACAGATACACGCACAAGTTGAACTTGCCAGGATTCAGGCAGACCATGAGTATCGCATGAAACAAGGTGGAACTGGATCATCTAGCTCTGATGATTTTGATGTGGCTAAAAATGTTAAACTTGTCCCTCCTTTTAATGAATCTGATTTAACAAAGTATTTCCAGTTGTTTGAGAGGGTAGCTACAGGTTTTAATTGGCCCAAAAAGTATTGGCCAGTACTCCTTCAAACTGTTCTCACCGGTAAAGCTCAAGTAACTTATGCATCTTTGCCTCAGGATCAATCTGATAATTATGATGTAGTTAAGAGCTTGATTCTTAAGGCCTATGAGCTTGTTCCTGAAGCTTATAGGGTAAAATTTAGGACAACTTACAAGCAAGATAAGGAATCCCATGTTGAGTATGCAAAAATCAAAGAAGATCTGTTAGAGCAGTGGTTAAATTCTAAGAATGTGGATTCTGATTTTGGTAAATTTAAGCAGATGATTTTGCTGGAGGACTTCTAAAGGTGTATTAGTAAAGATGTAAGCCTATATCTTGATGAGAGAAGAATAGATAATTTGTCTGATGCTGCAGTTTTAGCTGATGAATATGTTCTCACTCACAAGAGATATTCTAAAGAAAAAGGGAAAGCTGAGAGTAAGTACGTTGCCTCTACTCAGAGTACAGGTAACAGGAAATAGAATAAAGATGATGTTTCTCAGGAAGTAAATACCAGCTTCACCTCTAGATTTCAGAAACGTAAATGTACTTATTGTAGTAAGCTTGGTCATACTACGGAGAAATGTTTCAGGAGACAGCGTGATGTGAACAAAAAGGAGTCTTTAAATACTCAGTCAATTGGTCTAGTGTCCACTCTTGAGAGTTCCCAGAATTCTTTAACTGAGTTAACTGAACCTGCTTTGAGGGGTAACTTATATTCTCATGATGGAGCTCCTCTTTTGAGCAGTAACGTGGGTGACACTCTCAAGAGTTCATGTGCTAATTTCCTGTCTGATGGTTTTGTCAGACCTCTGGACAGTAATGACAGGAAATCAGTTAAAATATATCGTGATACAGGTGCTTGCCAATCCCTTATGCTGACCAGTGTTCTAGGCTCTAATGTTAATTCCTCTGATGAAACTGTAATCTTACAAGGTGTGGGGAATAATTACTTCTCTGTCCCTGTGTGCAGAGTGAATTTAGAGTCTGGTTTTGCTAATGGTTCCGTTATGGTTGGGTTGGTTGAGACACTTCCAATGTCAGGTGTAACTTTCTTACTTGGAAATGATATTAGTGGAAGTCAAGTGTGTCCAGCTCCTCAGTTGTCTAGTGAGCCAGTGGCTGCGTCCCAGGATTGTGATGTCCCTGATGTGTTCCCTGCATGTGCTGTCACTAGGGCTAAGTCTAAAGTTACTGGTGATTTAGAGGATAATGATGATGATGATGTTATCCTAGCTGACACTTTTCTTGCTAATTTGGACCACTCACCAGATGAGGCAGTACCCCGTAGTGTTGATAATTTGTCTCGTCAAGAGTTGGTTGAGTTGCAGGTTGCTGACCCTGAGTTGAAAGGTCTAGCTAACTCTGCTTACAGTGAAGAAGAGTCAGCCGGTGCTTCTACTTGTTATTATGTAAAGTCAGGAGTACTTATGAGGAAGTGGAGACCCCCAACAGCATCAGCCGACTGTGAATGGGAGGTTGTACATCAAGTTGTCATCCCTCGTGTTTGTAGGCAGGATATCATTAGAGTGGCTCGTGATTCCAGTTTGGCAGGACACCTTGGAGTGAGGAAGACTGTGGCACGCATTTTGAAACACTTCTACTGGCCAGGTATCTTCAGGGATGTTTCCTGGTATTGTAAGTCTTGTCACACCTGTCAAGTTGTGGGGAAGTGTAATCAGACCGAAAAGGTTGCACCTCTAGTCCCCATTCCTCCTTTTGAGGCGCCTTTCACCCATGTGTTGGTGGATATTGTAGGCCCTCTCCCTAAGACTTCTTCAGGATTTTCTTATGTGTTGACCCTGATTGATATGGCTACTCGTTATCCTGAAGCCATTCCACTTAGAAATATCTCAGCAAAGAACGTGGTTAAGGAAATGCTAGGGTTCTTCACAAAGTTTGGTCTGCCCAAGGAGGTACAATCAGACCGGGGAAGTAATTTCATGTCAAACGTTTTCAAGCAGTCTCTGAAAGAGTTGGGCATCACCCAGATCACGTCTTCAGCTTACCATCCCCAGACCCAAGGAGCGTTGGAGAGATATCATCAAACACTCAAATCGATGCTCAAGAAATACTGTTTGGAACATCAGAAAGACTGGGATAAAGGTCTTCCATTCGTTGTGTTTGCTGCAAGAGAATCTCCAAATGAATCACTGGGCTTCTCACCCTTTGAACTACTGTTTGGCCATGAAGTAAGAGGACCCCTTAAGCTACTCAAGGAATGCTGGCTGTCGGAGGAAGATGACGTCAACCTGCTGGAGTATGTGATGAAGTTCAAAGAACGGCTGTCCACTGCTTTACAGTTGGCGAGAGAGAATTTAGGAGCTGCTCAGGAGAAGATGAAGACTTGGTATGATAAGAAGTCCAGGTTACGCCACTTTCAGCCAGGAGATCAGGTTTTGATTCTGCTACCGGTGCATGGGCAACCTCTTCAAGCCAAGTTTAGTGGTCCTTATTTCGTGGAGAAGAAACTCAGTGATGTCAACTATGTCATCGCCACACCAGATCGTAGAAAGAACAAGCAACTATGTCACATCAACATGCTAAAGTTATATCACAGGCGGGACGAAAATAATCCAGTCTGCACTGTAGCTGTTCCACCCGAGTCTGCAAGTGAAGCTCTCCCATGCAGTATGAGCCTGAGTGATAGTTTGGGGAAGAATCCTGATATCATGAATGATCTCCAGACTAAGCTTTCTCATCTACCTCCCGAGGAAAGGCAGGAGTTTTCGGCATTACTGCAGGAGTACCCGCAAGTGTTCCTTGCCACTCCAGGAAGAGCCACTGTGTTGATGCATGATGTCGATGTTGGAGATGTAAAGCCAATTAAATTGCCTCCTTACCGTGTAAACCCAGTGAAAGTTCATCTCATCCAGAAGGAGCTTGGCTGCCTGTTGGATCACAAGATGATTGAGCCCTGTCAGAGCGAGTGGAGTTCTCCTGTCACTCTAGTCCCTAAGCCAGGTGGGTCACAGCGGCTTTGCATCGACTACAGACGTGTTAATCAGATCACCAAAACAGACACTTACCCTCTCCCTCGCGTGGAAGATTGCATAGACAAGATCGGAAAGGCTAGGTACATAAGTAAGTTTGATTTGTTAAAGGGATACTGGCAAGTACCTGTGACTGAACGTGCTAGGGAGATCTCATCTTTTGTAACACTAGGAAAGACTTTTGCATGTTCTGTAATGCCGTATGGTATGAAGAATGCACCAGCCACATTTCAGAAGCTCATGAATGTTGTAACAGAGGGTTTGGCAGGGTGTGTTGTTTATATTGATGATGTATTAATCTTCAGTGACAACTGGAAAGATCACCTATGCCATGTCAGTAAATTTCTTGAGCGTTTGGTTCATGCTAATCTTGTAGCTAATTTATCAAAGTGTGAGTTTGGTCAAGCTAAAGTTCAATACCTCGGGTACGTAATTGGTGATGGACATGTTGCACCACCAGCAGCTAAGGTTCAGGTTATAAGTGATCTTCCCAGACCTAAAAGTAGGAAAGAGCTACAAAGATTTTTGGGAATGGTAGGTTATTACAGGAGATTTGTTCTTAACTTTTCTATTCTTGTATCACCACCTACAGACCTACTGAAAAAGGGAGTTAAATTTGTCTGGACCGATAACTGTGAATCCTCTTTCAACAAACTTAAAGCTATTCTATTAAGTCAGCCAGTGCTCGCTACTCCAAATTTTGCTAAGCCTTTTAAGATGGCTGTTGATGCAAGTGATATAGGAGCTGGGGCTGTTTTGCTGCAAGAGGATGATCATGGTATTGAACACCCTGTACCTTATTACAGTAAGAAGTTCACTCCACCTCAGAAGAACTACTCAACTATTGAGAAAGAGCTTTTGGCCTTGATTTTGGGTTTACAGCATTTTTCATTTTATTTGTGTTCTGGTTTTGACCCCATAGTCATTTATACCAATCATAACCCACTGAAATTCCTTAGTAAATTTAAAGATAAAAATCAGAGATTGACAAGATGGAGTCTACTTCTTCAGGAGTATTCATTAGACATACAACATGTCAAGGGGAAAGAAAATGTTATTGCAGATTGCTTATCTAGACTTTAGACAGATTGTTTTAGAGTAATAAGAAATATCCTTTGTAAATTTCTTTTCCTTTGTGGGGAGGTGTTACATAGCCTATGATTTCATCATCCTTTGTGTAAATTTTAACGCACAGTATGCTGCATGTTTGATCACGAGCGTGTTCTGCCTCAGTTCCCCCCTTCTACCGTTATAGTAGAGTAAGTCGTCCTTTCTGTTGTTCAGAGTAGGATTGTCAGCTCTTTGTCCCCTATGGCTTCATTTGCGCGTCCTTCTTACAAGTTGTATCAAGCTCTTCCGGCCCCTATATAATGAGCTCAATCTCTGCATCATGGCCACTTAGATCTACTCCTCATTTTGTTCACATCTCTGTCCTCCCCTGTACAGTTATTATCATGAGTGCTCAGGAAGTCTCCAACCATCTAGCAGCTGTGTAATTTGAGTATAAGTGTTGTTGCATTTTGTTTTTGTACTGTATAGCATAAGTTTAATTTGTAGGCCTAGTGAAGTTTTTGTAATTCATGTAGGGATCTTTATGTCCATCATCATTAATAATACTTTGTATCTGTAATAATTTATCTTGCATTAACTGAGCATTACCCAGTGTATTTTCATTTTATCAGGGCTGACTTAGATAAATTTACTCTTGCTAATTTCGTGTTAATAGAGGCTATTGCAGTTAACCATATATTTAACCTGTTTTTTGCCATTACATTATCCTTATGAGTCCTGAATGTTTTGTTGTTAGTTTGAGCATTAAACTTTAACTTGTAATTTTACCTAACTCTTTTTGTTTGAACCTGGAACTTTACGGGACAGTAGTGATTTTTAGTATTCTCACTTAAAGTGTACATTATCTTTCTCTGTTCCGTAACAATACAAAGACACATGTTGGAGTGAACTGATGGGGGCGATGATGACCAGTGCCTCGCCGCTTAGTGGTATTTCGTGAGTAGTAATCCTGAGTCACCCCTATGATTTAAAAGCTTAGAGGCCCCAAGCAGTAGGGACGCCTTGGCACACTAGACCACCAGGCGTCTGTGGGTCGTATTAGAAGTAGGTTTTGCAGGCTTCGTAGTACTTATTCCTCGGCGATTTTTTTCTGCATATTATACCTCAAAATCCTGTAAATATTGATTCACGCCATGTAGATATTAAAACGAGAAAAAACACAGAAGACAGTGCTGAGGTAGAAGAGGCAAACAGAATCGCCAAGAAAAGGGAGTTAAGGAACCCATACTGTGACCTAAAATACGGGAATATGTGCGATAACTTACACTGCGAATCATATAATATCCTCGTCCTAATTGGGCATTTAATTACAAGAGAGAAAATGGGCGCTCGGGGACGTAATTATCTCACCTTAAATGCCTTATTATTCTCCTTAAAGATGCTTAACCCTTTAGATTAAGACGTCTGTTGTTTTACTGATCTGATTACCACCAAGAGACTTTTATTGATGTATTAATAGACTTCTCAGACCGAAAAGGCTACAGGTATTCTCCACTAACCTCTTCAATTTCCAGGTATCCTTTTGTTTTACTCTGATTATTGCTAAACTATTTAATTCATCAAAGGAGAGGCATCCCCAACTGGAAAGGTTATGGTAAAATTATAGTTAAGATGATGATGATGGTGATTATTAATATGACTGCTGCTGCTGATGATGATGGTGTTACTGATGATGATGATGATGATGGTTTTATGGATGATGATAATGTGTCTAGCAGTTCCTCAGTCAAAATTGGGTGTTTGCAGTCGTTAGGCAGATTTGTAATAGCTCTATACTCGTGGAACTAAGAGACTCCCTAGCACCTTTTCCTTGGCAATTTATTTTACATTTTTCACCACATTAATCTCCGGTATCTTGTTTAAATATACCTGGACCTTGATCTTCGACATAGTTGGCATGAATACCCGACAAGATTGTGTTAAGGTACCATGCGCTCTGGGAAACTAGGTAGGTAGAGGTTAAGAGTCTTCTGAGATTATTATAAAACAGACCTAAACCTTCTTCAATCTTTTCTTGCTCTTGTTATTGTTCTAATCCGTGTTTGTTTTTCCACAGGTGAGTGTTGTGGGGGATGGAGTGGCGGGTGTTGATGCAAGCAGACAGGCACACAGACAGGCAGGCAGACAGGTAAGCAGTGTTATCGATCACCCCTGGCCACCACACCACACGGAATCTGGAGGTGGGAGGTGAGGCAAGGTGGGATAGGCAGGTGGAAAGGCTAAGTGGACGTGAGATGAAGACGGGAGAAGGGGGAGGATGAGGGCGAGAGGGAGGGAAGGGAGGGGAAAAGACGAGGGGGAAGTAAAGAGAGGGGAGGGGAAGAGAAAAAGTGCATGTGAGGGAGGAGGAGGAGGAGGAGAAGGAGGGTGAGAAGACAGGGAAGTGGGGGAGGGAAAAGAAGAGGAGAAGAAAGGGGAGGGGAGAGGAATAAGTGCATGTGAGGGAGGAGGGGGAGCTAGAGGGAGAAGAGGGAGGAGCGGCAAAGGGAAGAGTTGAAGAAGCGGGACAGGAAGAGAAGAGAAGAGAGAAAGAGGAGTAAATGAGGGAAGAGGAAGGGAGGGGAAGAATGGGTGGAGACAAAGGAGAGAGAAAAGATAAGGAGGCTAAGAGGGATAGAAGATAAGTCAAGATGTGGATAGCCGGAGGAAAAGTTTAGTGAGCATGAGATGAAGATGGAAAGAAGGGAAGAGGGAAGGAGACACGAGTAACAGGAAGAGGGGTGAAGAAAGAGTGGAGGAAGAGAGGGGTAGAAGAGGGAAATGAAGGGAGGGGAGGGATTGGGAAATGGTAGGAGAGTCTTAGAGTGAGACGGGAAAGATTAAGTGGACGCAAGATGAAGATGGAGGGAAAGGGGGAGAGAGGAAGGGAGAGAGAGAGAAGTTGGGGGTCGGAAGAAGAACGGGGAGGAGGGCGAGTGGCTTATAAGGGACAGTAAAGTGAAAGTGCGAGACTCTGGCGTGAGGAAAGAAAGGTTAAGTGGACACGAGATGAAGATGGAGAGGAGGATGAAGACAGGAGGAAACAGGGGAAGGGAGGAAAGGAAAGGGAGGAAGAAGAGGAGATGTTAGGGAAGGAGAAGTGAAGGGAGGGTAGGAGAGGTGAGTGGAATGGAGTGGAGGAGAGTGGAGTGGAGGGAGTGGGAAGGGAGGGAGGAAAGAGAAGGGCATGGGAGGGAAGGGGAGGGAAAGGGAAGGCGGGGAGAGTAGGGAGGAGGAAAGGATACGCAGGAGAAGGTTAAGAGTGACAACAGAGGAGTCAAAGTGAGCTAATGTGAAGTGAGGAGGTGTAGGAGGACTACTGGGCCTTGGGATAGGCTACTGCCCCCAAGATATAGGCCCTGAAGCCTTTGCCCAGAGTCGGACACATTAAAAAAAAAAAAAAAAAAAAAAATCCATGAGTTGAGTTTATGAGAAAAAAGAGGAGGGAGAGAGAGAGAGAGAGAGAGAGAGAGAGAGAGAGAGAGAGAGAGGATGAAAGAGGAACTGTGGGAGAAGAAGACTGAAGAAGAGAGAGAGAGGAGACTGATGGAGAGTTAGGAGTCAGGGAAGGGAGTGTTAATCGACAAGAGCAGACTATAAGAAGGGGGAGGAGAGGAAGAAGAAATAGCCCAAGAGAGGAAGAAATCAGGCATGGAATGGACAGGAGAGGGGAGAAGGTGAGAGGGTGGAGAGTCAGGGGAGAAAGGTTAAGTGGACGTGAGATGAAGACGGTAAAGAGGAGAGTGAAGGGGAGAAAGATGGGGGGAATGTGGAGGGAGTTGGGGAAGAGGAGGGTGGGGAGAATGCATAATGGATACAAGAAGCCGAGTTAAGGACCTGAGGGAGAAGACGACGGGAATAATAAGAGGAAGTCAGGGAAGGAAGTGGGAAGAGTTATCCTACTGTAAGGAACACAAGAAGGTGTGACGAGGCAAGACGCGTAGATAAGGAGTGGAGAAGAGAGGGGGAAGTGGTGGCAGCGGAGAAGAGGTGGAAGATAGAGGGAGAGGGAGAAGAGAATAAAAGGAAGAGAAGGGAGGGACTTAAAGGGTCAGTAAAGGCCTGAGGGAGAGATAGTTACCGGTCGGGGGTTGGGGGGGGAGGTTAAGTGGACGCGAGATGGAGATGGGGAGAAAAAAGGGGGAGAAGAGGGGGGTTAAGGGTGGAAGATGGGGGGAATGGAGATGGTAAGTAGGAAGTGGGAGAGAAAGGAGGAAGAGATAGAGGGTGGGAGTAAGGGTAGAAGTAGGGGTAATGGAAATGGGGAGGAGGAAGAGGGGGAGGAGAAGGGAGGGGGAGTGAGAAGAAGTAAGGGTGGAAGAAGAGTTAATGGAGTTGGGGAGGAGGGAGATAGGGAGAAGAAAGGAAGGAGACAGAAGGTGGAGTGGGGGTAAATGAGAGGGGAATGGAGATGGGGAGGAGGAAGAGGGGGAAGAAGAGAGGGGGAAGTAAAGGTAGGGAGAGGAATGGAGTTAATGGACAGCAGAGGAGCTAAGGTGGGAGAGGTGGGGAGGATGATAGAAGTGGACACGAGAGGAAGGTGAGGAGGGAGAAACAGGAGGGATAGAAGAATGGGAAGAGGAGAGACGAGCAGAGGAAGAAGGGGATGAAGAGGATGAAATAGAGAAGAGGAGAAGAAAGTAGGAGATGATCGAGTTTGGACTGAGGGGGAGGGTAGGAGGTATAGACCCTAGGAGATGGAGGAAAGAGGAGCAAGAGGAGTAGAGAGCTGGAGGAAGAGGAGAAGAGGAAGAAAAAATGAAGAAGTTAAGGGCGGGGAGAAGAGGTTAATTAGACACGATAAGATGGGGAGAAAGTAGACAAGGTGAGAAAGAGGAAGGGGGGAGGGAGAGAAGTGGGGAAGGAAGACAAAGAAGAGCTTGACGGGATCATTAACGTGAAGATAGGGAGACGCAGGGGGAGAGGGTAAAGGGAGAAGTAGAAGGAGAGAGGGAGAACCAGGGAAGGGAGGAGGGCAGGGTAGAAAGAGAGAAATGGGGAGTTGGGTGATAGAGTGGTGGAGGGGAAAGAGGGATGATGGGAAAGGGAAGAGAGAAGTAAAGGAATGAAGAAGAGTGAGAGGGGAAAGGAGGGTGAGAAGGTAGGGAAGGAGAATGAGGCAGGGAAGGAAGGGGAATAAGAAGGGGATGAAGGGAAGGGATGAAAGGAGGGAAGGAGGAAGGAAAAGATGAGGAGGAGAGGAAGGAAAGTGGGAGTCAAGAATGAAAGATAAAGATAGGGAGAAAAAAATTAACTGGAGACGAGTAGATGGGGAAGGGGGAGATGAGAAGGAGGGGACGGAGGGTAGTTAAAATGGGGAGGTGAGGGGAGAGGATGATGAGGGAGAGGGAAGGAGGGAAAAGAAGGGGGAAGGGAGAGAATGGAGGCAGTTGGAGGATGTAGGAGGGAATGAAGAGAAATAGTATGCTTAAAGAGGGAGAACGAAGAGACAAACAGGGGGGAAGGAAGGGAGAAGGGGACGGAGTTGAGAGGGAAAGGGGAGAGGAGAAAGGGTAAGAAACGGGCAAGAAGGGGTTTGAGGTTGAGATGAGTAAGGGGGAGAGCTAGGCGGGAGGAATAGGGGAAAGGATGGGATGAGATAGGCAGGGAGGGGGAGATGGGATGAGGGACAGGTAAGATAGGCAAGGAGGAGTGAAGGGGGAGAGAGTAGCGGGAGGAGGGGGAGGAGAGGATGGACAGGGAGTAGTGAAGTGAAGTCAGGGAGAAAAGTTAAATGGACATGAGATGAAGGGAGGAGGGTGGTGGGGGGGGGAGGGAAAAGAAAGCGGAGGGAGAGGGAGAAGAAGAGAGGATGGAGAGAATAGAAGTGAGGGTGAAGGGCATAGGGTGAGAGAAGAAGAGGGAGAGGGGGATGTAGGTTGATAGAGACAGGAGAGACTGACTTGGAGACGGAGAGGTCAATGATGGAGAACTGGAGAGATGGAGAAGAGGAACATTAGATAACAGGAGAGAGATATGAATGGAGAGATAGCTGGAGAGATGCAAAACTCCAGAGACAGGCAGACAGACAGTCGAACAGAGAGCTGGAGAGACAGACCTGAATTAGATAGCACACTAGAGAGATGGAGCTGGATATATATTTGTGTGTGTGTGTGTGTGTGTGTGTGTGTGTGTGTGTGTGTGTGTGATAAAAGGTTCTGTCCCTCTGGTCGTTCCTTTTACAGTTTCTAGATTTGGGTCATCTTCACTAACGATTATCCAACTTTGGGGAGATGCCTCATAGTACATGGGTTAATGGTAATATTTTCAAACTCTTTCACTAGGAGAGGGTCTTCTTAAGGGTAAATAAAATCCTCTGTTGCAGCGAGAATATAATAAACAGACGACATCGTGAAGCAGGTGTTTAAGGTGTTATTTAAGGCCCTCACTCCGATGACGCTTCTTCCCTGGCTGCAAAATAGACGACTTGATGCAGTTTAAGGATTTGTATTGAAGGAGTTGCTGAAGGATGTCATTAACCCCTTGTGTCGATTAGTTGCCTCAGAAGTAGAGTCGTCTGTATAGAGCGATAATAAAAACAGAAGTGCCAAGCTGTTTACTGCCAAACCCTAGGAACTGTTGACTCAAAAAAGGCTTCAAAATGCCCTGAAATGGCCACCCTATGAATTTTACTTGATATGCATAAAGAATCAAGTAATAAAAATTCGCTGCGTAAATCTTTGTGAATATAACGTCATAGTTACAAAAAAGTCTTTCTGATTGTGGGCCCTAAACCAGTAATGGGTCTAAAATGGCCACTCTATGGATTTAGCTTGTATTAAGAATGGTACAGTATTTATAAAACTCCTCAGATCATCTAGGAGAGTCCAAGGAAGACATCTGTAACTATTATGCAGACTCTGTGGGGGATACAAAGAGCTTATGTGAAAACGGTACATCAGTAATTCAGTAACTCAGCGACAGTGGCGTTTTTAAGCCTGTCGCAGGGATGATCTGGGAGTAAGAAGACTCCTCAGGCTGCAGGGGCTAATGTAGAGTGAAGAGGGAGGCTGTGTCTGGTGCTGAATCGCGCGCGCGCACACGCACACACACACACACACACACACACACACACACACACACACACACACACACACACACACACACACACACACACACACACACACACACACACACACACACACACACACACACTAAAAATCGGTGAACAACTAGTCTCCACCATTTACCACGGACTGTAAAATTTTCGCTTTTTTCATTCTTGCTTAATATATATCGTTTTCCATCCACCCACGCTCTCTCTCTCTCTCTCTCTCTCTCTCTCTGTCGTTACTGGAATGATGTATGAGGCATTGAGAAAGAGGGAGAAAAAAATAAAATAAAACAGAGAAGACTAATTACACAACGACTCAGACGGGCGTATAAGAGAGAGAGAGAGAGAGAGAGAGAGTCAGTGAAGGGGAGTTGCACCCTTGAAAGGATCCGTGAACTGAGCCCTGTTTTTTTTCAACCCTGGGGATTCTGAATGAAGGTCTCGTCCCGCTGAGCTCTGAATTATAAGGCCGGGTTCTGAGTGGCGTAGGGGATGTCGCAACACCTCTTCCTCAGCGATTTATTTTGTCTGTTGCACCATCTTATCGTCTTGTTAGTGATGCAAAGGATGTTGATTCTGTATTATAACCAAATTTATTTCTGATTGGGTATTTTATTCTTGGTACTCGTACATCCAGGCAATTGTGTTTAAGACAGATTTCGTACTACGCATATTAATGGAGGCTGTTTCTGACCTCCCCAATTCGAGAAAGCCCCTCCAAATCTGAAAAGAAAACAAAAAAGTCAGGAGAGAAAAAGAAAGAACGAGAGAAGGCGTAATCGGATTGAAGGGATGTAGTACAAGAAAATAAATCATTCTTCAAGAAATACTACGAAGCCTCAACAATTTCCTTCCGTGCCAACTAGAATGTGTCACATTCCTCCCGTGCCAACTAGAATGTGGCACAATTTCCTCCCGTGCCAACTAGAATGTGGCACAATTTCCTCCCGTGCCAACTAGAATGTGTCACAATTTCCTCCCGTGCCAACTAGAATGTGGCACAATTTCCTCTCGTGCCAACTAGAATGTGGCACAATTTCCTCTCGTGCCAACTAGAATGTGTCACAATTTCCTCCCCTGCCAACTAGAATGTGGCACAATTTCCTCCCCTGCCAGCTAGAATGTGGCACAATTTCTTCCCGTGCCATCTAGAATGTGGCACAATTTCCTCCCGTGCCAACTAAAATGTGGCACAATTTCCTTCCGTGCCAGCTAGAATGTGGCACAATTTCCTCCCGTGCCAGCTAGAATGTGGCACAATTTCCTCCCGTGCCAACTAAAATGTGGCCCAATTTCCTCCCGTGCCAGCTAGAATGTGGCACAATTTCCTTCCTTGCCAAATAGAGTGTGGCACAATTATCGACTTAAATTTGTACGATCAGATAGATATGATTATAAACCCCGTTGTTCTGGGTAACATTCCAAGTAAACCTGTTTTCACTGTTCCCTACATTATATTTGGCGGTGAGAAAGTGCTTGTCCAGTGCTTGGCTTAGTGAAAAAGGGTATCGCAGACCTGTGTGGAGAATTATTGTAGTATTGTAGTTCTACTGTATGTCTTTATTTGGTACTGAAGTTAAGTATTTTTGAGTTATTGTATTCTTTTTACTATAAGTCTGTAATTTAATAGTTTTACATGGAGCACCGTAGTATCATTGTCCTTCATAGGAAAATTAAGGATTGTTGTTGTATCTCGGGGCTTGGATGGTGGAATATAACTTTACCGCTTCTGCGCTAACTTGGCCTAAAATTGCCTTCTCTCCATCTTGAAATCTTAACTGTAACTGCTGATTAAAATTAGAATATGAAGCTAGTCACGAAAAAGTGCTATGAAAAGGATGTAAAGCGTTAGTCTTTTTCTGCCACTGAGCTACGTGAACTAAGGTAAGGACGAAAATCTGGGCCATTTTAACGTGAAAGAGGTACAGTCGTGTTAGGTTAATCTCTCTCTCTCTCTCTCTCTCTCTCTATTTTTGTCAGGAGCCCTCAGATCTTCGCTTCTTTTACCCAGGGGACCAAGGAGCTCATCAGGATTTAAACTGTACGACCTTGACTAAAACCACAAGAGGAGGGAGAGTCTTAACCTATTTTTAGCGATTCTTGCAAGACTGAGACATTTTTGATTCAGGAGAGACTTTAAGAGATGAAGGGGCGAGATACGGTATTTACAGCCTGGTCTCTTCACTTTTGGGTTGAGTGAAGGGAGTAATATTGGTCCCTTCACGGTTGGAGTTGAATAGAAGCGATATTATTTACTTGTTCTGAAGTTGGCTATAGTGAATGAAGTTTCTTTCTTCACTGTTGGACTTGGATAATGGAAGGAAAGTTAGTCTCTTCACTACTGGAGTTGAATAATATAATAAGATGAATAAACCTAGTCTCTTCGTTTCCAAAGTTAAATAAAAACAACAGGATTAGTCTCCTTCACTGTAGTTTTAAAGATGAGTAAAATTAATAGAGTTATATGGTGGGAAAGTCATCTTACTGAAAGGGTTCTCTTGTTCTGACCTTAAAGCACGTGAGATTGTGTGTGTGTGTGTGTGTGTGTGTGTGTGTGTGTGTGTGTGTGTGTGTAGGGGCGATGGGGAAGGGCGTAGCCAGAGATAAATGGCCATAGTGAAGATGTGATGACAGTGGGCAGGATGGCAGTGCATTTTTTCTTGTGAGGGATGTGTTGTGGGTGTAGGAGGGTGTATTCTAATAGGAGTTGTGGGTGTAGGAGGGTGTATTCTGATAGTTGTGGGTGTAGGAGGGTGTATTCTAATAGTTGTGGGTGTAGGAGGGTGTATTCTAATAGTTGTGGGTGTAGGAGGGTGTATTCTAATAGTTGTGGGTGTAGGAGGGTGTATTCTAATAGTTGTGGGTGTAGGAGGGTGTATTCTAATAGTTGTGGGTGTAGGAGGGTGTATTCTAATAGTTGTGGGTGTAGGAGGGTGTATTCTAATAGTTGTGGGTGTAGGAGGGTGTATTCTAATAGTTGTGGGTGTAGGAGGGTGTATTCTAATAGTTGTGGGTGTAGGAGGGTGTATTCTAATAGTTGTGGGTGTAGGAGTGTGTATTCTGATAGTTGTGGGTGTAGGAGGGTGTATTCCAATAATTGTGGGTGTAGGAGGGTGTATTCCAATAGTTGTGGGTGTAGGAGGGTGTATTCCAATAGTTGTGGGTGTAAGAGGGTGTATTCTAATAGTTGTGGGTGTAGGAGGGTGTATTCTAATAGTTGTGGGTGTAGGAGGGTGTATTCTAATAGTTGTGGGTGTAGGAGGGTGTATTCTAATAGTTGTGGGTGTAGGAGGGTGTATTCCAATAATTGTGGGTGTAGGAGGGTGTATTCTAATAGTTGTGGGTGTAGGAGGGTGTATTCTAATAGTTGTGGGTGTAGGAGGGTGTATTCCAATAATTGTGGGTGTAGGAGGGTGTATTCCAATAATTGTGGGTGTAGGAGGGTGTATTCCAATAGTTGTGGGTGTAGGAGGGTGTATTCCAATAGTTGTGGGTGTAGGAGGGTGTATTCTAATAGTTGTGGGTGTAGGAGGGTGTATTCTAATAGTTGTGGGTGTAGGAGGGTGTATTCTAATAGTTGTGGGTGTAGGAGGGTGTATTCTAATAGTTGTGGGTGTAGGAGGGTGTATTCTAATAGTTGTGGGTGTAGGAGGGTGTATTCTAATAGTTGTGGGTGTAGGAGGGTGTATTCTAATAGTTGTGGGTGTAGGAGGGTGTATTCTAATAGTTGTGGGTGTAGGAGGGTGTATTCTAATAGTTGTGGGTGTAGGAGGGTGTATTCTAATAGTTGTGGGTGTAGGAGGGTGTATTCCAATAGTTGTGGGTGTGGGAGGGTGTATTCTAATAGTTGTGGGTGTGGGAGGGTGTATTCTAATAGTTGTGGGTGTGGGAGGGTGTATTCCAATAGTTGTGGGTGTAGGAGGGTGTATTCCAATAGTTGTGGGTGTAGGAGGGTGTATTCCAATAGTTGTGGGTGTAGGAGGGTGTATTCCAATAGTTGTGGGTGTAGGAGGGTGTATTCCAATAGTTGTGGGTGTAGGAGGGTGTATTCTAATAGTTGTGGGTGTAGGAGGGTGTATTCTAATAGTTGTGGGTGTAGGAGGGTGTATTCTAATAGTTGTGGGTGTAGGAGTCACTTCAGGATATATTTTCTTCTTAAGTTCCCTGTCACCTCCTAGTCAGCGATTTACTTTTGTTTATACACTTGAGCAATTTTTGTTTGTTATTACACCTCAGTATTTTCTTTTTTCCCAGTCCTCATCTTTCCTCCTGTTTCATCATCTGCGCTGCCTTTCCTCTCTCTCTTGCCTCCTCCTTTCTCCTTTTCTCTCCAACTTTTCCCCTCGCCGCTCAACTTTCCTCTTCGGTTCACCTCTCTTGGTCGTGGTAGTGGCCCTGTTTATTTATCTTTGTTTTTAAAGTTTCCTCTGTTTTATATTTTTGTTGGTGTATTGGCGATGTATTTGTAACCGTATAGTTTCTCTTTAATATTACTCTCTCTCTCTCTCTCTCTCTCTCTCTCTCTCTCTCTCTCTCTCTCTCTCTCTCTCTCTCTCTCTCTCTCTCTCTCATTTCCAATTAAAAAACTCTTTCTATGTTTAATTTTCTCAACATTTCTCCTCCTCTTTCTTAGTTCCTCGTAAATCTTCTCATTTGCACTTAATCTTCTGTTTGTCTTTCTTGTTGTCATTTATCTTCCTCTTCTTGAATACCCTTCACATCTCCCTTCTCTTAATTTTACGTGTCTCATTATTCTTGTCATTTTCCTTTTTAACTTCTATTTTAAGATGTCTTTCTGTATTTTTGTCACATCCTTTCCTCTTTCTCGCCATTCTTACATCTTCCCATATTTCCAAGTCTTGCTGCGTTTAATATTATTGCTATTTCTCCTCCTCTTCTGTAACATTTCTTTTATATTCGTATCTTACTCCCTTTCTTCTTTTACTTTGTTGTCCCATCTTAATCATTTCATATATATATTTTTTCTTTAACTCTTTTTCATTGCTTGTCATATTCGTTTTTTTTTTTTTTATTGTCTCTCTGTATCTCATTTATTTTTTATTTCTTTTACTTATAACTATTATTAATAAGTCATTCTTTTTTTGTCATATGCTTTTTTCTCCCACATCCCAATATCTCTGCAGTTAATTCCACTTTCCCCTCCCATTATAACCCAATCATTCTCTCTCTCTCTCTCTCTCACTTGATATAATCTACTTAGACTTCCAGAAAGCCTTTGACAAAGTGCCGCATGATAAACTAATGACAAAAGTAAGATCACTTGGAATTGACGGAAATATTCATAGGTGGATACGTTGCTGGTTAAGTGAGAGAAAGCAACGAGTGGTGTTCCTCAGGGATCAGTGTTGGGACCAGTCCTATTCATTATGTGTATTAACGATATCGATGTTGGCCTAAACAATTTCATTTCTAAATTTGCAGACGACACAAAAATCGGCAACACTATATTAACTGAAGAAGACAGAATTAGCCTTCAAAATGACCTTAATAGAATTATCAGCTGGTCAGAAAAATGGCAAATGCCCTTCAATGTAAGCAAATGTCAGGTACTGCAATGTGGGAAGAAAAACAAAAGGTATGATCACCAAATGAAGGGCCAAATCATTACCAAGTCCTCACTAGTTAAGGATCTAGGCGTACTAATTTCAGACGATCTGAAATGTTCAAATCAATGTATCTCTGCCGCCAATAAAGCCAACAGGGCCCTAGGCTTCATCAAAAGATATTTTACATATAAAAGCAAAGATATTGTAATCCCCCTATACAAAAGCATAGTCAGGCCACACTAAGAGTTTGCAGTGCAATTTTGGGCGCCTCACCTAATTAAAGATTTAGAATTACTGGAAGCGGTCCAGCATAGGACTACCAAGTTAATCCCGTCCCTGAGGAATAAGCCATACCTCGAGAGACTCAGGGAATTAAACCTATTCTCTCTTAGAAAACGGAGACTCAGGGGACAACTGATTGAATGTATTAAGATTCTAAAAGGCTTTAGTAATACTGATCCAAGCAAGCTCTTCACAGTAATTGCCGAGACTGTAACTCGAGGAAATGGTATGAAGTTGCAAGCAAGGAGGGCTAATCTTGATACAACCAAACACTTCTTCACTTACTCTGTTGTAAGCGAATGGAATAAACTCCCTGGGAATGTGATTGAGAGTGGTACCATAAATATGTTTAAAAAGAGACTGGACATGTATCTCGACGCAGTTGGTATCGTTTAGTTAGGATGAAGCAATTATTGCATATTCGCGTCTGCATTCATGTGTCTGTTAGACACAGACATTATTTTAGAATATATACAATAGATAAACATTCTGTTCATCTTCTGATAAAAAAAAAAAAAAAATGCATGCATAGAGTATGGTAAGTATGTGGCTGTATGCCCAAATTTTCCTTTTCCATATTATTCTACTTTCTGCCGATCCTGTAAAATTCCTTCAGGTTTTTCATTCCTGCAAGGTATTACTTCCTCTCTTGCTTCCTGTACGGAAAATGCCGGAGGGTCTGGAGGGTGGGGGAGAGAACCTTCTGCTGTGCTATCCTTTTCTGCTGCTCCTATGCACTATATTAGGATTAAGGCCGGACCACCTCGTAGGGACCGTAAGGTCTGTGTGGTCTGTGTATCTATGTAACTCTCTCTCTCTCTCTCTCTCTCTCTCTCTCTCTCTCTCTCTCTATTCCGTCACTCCGCATCAGGCTATGCTCCGAGATAGCCAGACCGACTCCCTTTCCCTAGGCTTCCTACTTCGCCGGAAATTACGTTAGAGAGAGAGAGAGAGAGAGAGAGAGAGAGCAGCTTACAATCGAAAGGAAAGAGTTAAGACGTGGAGGTTTCTCGTCCAAGAGATAGATGCGATAAAGAAATACAAAATATCAGAGTTTGAGAGAGAGAGAGAGAGAGAGAGAGAGAGAGAGAGAGAGAGAGAGAGAGAGGGGAAGAGGAGGAGGAGAAGGAGGAAGAAGAAGACGAGGACATGCGAAGCGAAAGATTTGAGAGACAGGGAATGATGGCAGAGAAGAAAATAAAAGAGAAGGAAGCGAAGAATATCATAGTGTGTGGAAGATGACGTGACAGATAAGAGGGAAGGAAGGAGAAAAGTTTGAGACGAGTTGAAAAGAGAAGTGGGAACGAAGTGATGAAATGAGACAGGCATGGAGAGAGAGAGAGAGAAAGAGAGAGGGGGGGGGTTGGAAAGAGAGGGAGTTAGTGAGAGAGGAAGAGAAGGTAAGGGGACAAGGAGAGAGAGAGAGAGAGAGAGAGGTTGGAAGGAGAGGGAGATTGGGAGAGAGGAAGAGAAGGTAAAGGGACAAGGAGAGAGAGGGGGTGGGGTTGGAAGGAGAGAGAGAGAGAGAGAGAGAGAGAGAGAGAGATTATGTACAAGATAAGGATGTTGGAGGTAGCAAAAGATTATGAAAAGATGGTAGCGAGGGGAAATTGAATAAGAGTTCAGGAACCGTGGATTTCCAGCTGAGGGGAGTGAGGGAAGGGGTGAGGAGAGTTTAGTAGGGTGAGGGGAGGAGTGAGGGAGTGTGTGGTGGGGTGAAAGGAAGGGTGAGGGGAGTGTGGTGGTGTGAGAGGAGGAATGAGGGAGTTTGAGTGGGTGAGGGGAGGAGTGAGGAGAGTGTGGTGGTGTGAGAGGAGTGAGGGGTGTGTGATGGGGTGAGGGGACGAATGAAGAGAGTGTGGTGTGGTGAGGGGAGGAGTGAAGGGAGTGTGGATAGGCGAGGGGAGGAGTGAGAGGAATGTGGTGGGGTGAGGGGAGTTTGGTGGGATGAGGAGAGGAGTGAGGTGAATGTAGAGGGTGAGGGGAGGAATTGAGGGGAGTGTGGTGCGGTGTAACGTGATGAGGGGAGGGGATCGTGGTGGGGTGAGGAAAACGGTGAGGGGAGTGTGGAGGGTTGAGGGGAGGAGTGTGGGTGTGTGTGGTGGGATGAGGGAGGAGTTAGAGGGATGAGGGGAAGAGAAGTCAAGGGAATAGGGGTGTGAGGGGAGTAGGCCAGAGTGAGGGAAGGATAGTGGAGTGAGGGAAGTGACTAGGGGTGAGGATAGGACGGTGAAGCAAACGTATGCTGTTTAGAGAGAGGGGAATGTGAGGGGTGGAAGGTAGGGTGAGGGGAGGGTGAAGGGGTGATAGGAGGAAGGGTGGGTATTCAGTCCCGTAATGAATATTTTACATGAGTTAATTAATAGTGTCCAGAGTAATAAAATCCAAAGTATAAAAAAGATGAAAAATAAATATGCCAGTTCAGTGCAAGAGTCTTTTAGCTTCCTCAAAATTCTACCAGTATTTTTACCTAGATTTCTGTTTTCTCTCTCTCTCTTTTTTTTTTTTTTTTTTTAAATCATTTTATGGAGGTACAAAATTTAACCCTTTTCCTTCGCTTTTCATTCCTAGCTATTTAGTCTCAATCACAAACTTAAAAACAGTAATAATCTTAAATAAACAATAGTAATGACAACGCGAACATAACCCTTGATGGAAATACAGGCACTATCTGGCAGGGGCGTCTAAACCCACTAATCCACGAGGCGTCAGAAAGTGTAGAGGAAAAAGGCAGGAAAACAAAATCAATGCTGGAAGTGATTTTTTTTTTTTTTTTTTTTTTTTTTCAAGAGTCGGGAAAAGCGTGATAGTTTTGTCCTTGAGTTTTGTCTATTGATGGGGTGAGTTTTGTCATGCGGGGTGAGTTTTGCCTGTTGTTGGGGGTATTTCAGTGTGTGAGGGTTTTCTGTCCATTTGGTGGGGTGTGCGACAGAAGCAGTATTTGGTACGACCTTCTTATTCTGTTTGACCGAAGGAAGATGATGATGATGATGATGATGATGAGGAGGAGGAGGAGGAGGAGGAGGAGAGGAAGAGGAAGAGGAGGAGGAGGAGGGAGAGAGGGGTTGAGGAAGGAAGGTGGAGAGGAAAAATGAGGAATATGGAGAGATTTGGTGGAGGAGGAGGAATGAAAATATAGCTTAGCAGAGAGAGAGAGAGAGATTCATTACTTCACCGAATGTTTTTACTAGTCAAGGCTTTGCATAATATATAATATCTTTCGCTCGAAGCATGTAATTCAGCTGAATAAAATAGTTAGGTGGTTGAAAAATTAAAGGAAATTATGTCCATGCCTTGGAGAGAAGAGTTAACGCTATTAATGAGAAGGATAGGAAAGCAGGAAAGCTCAGGGAGGAGAAACGGGAGAAATATGATTGATAATTATGGAGGAGGCAGGGATGTGGACGGAAGGTGAGAAGGAGGGCAGGAAGAGGAGTAGTAGGAGGAGGAGGAGGAGGGCAGGAAGAAGAGGAGGAGAAGGAGGGCAGGAGGAGGAGGAGGAGGAGGGCAGGAAGAGAAAGGCCAAGTTGGGACATTGGTCACGGTTGGAAGGACACATTGCGAGAGGCTTGAAGAAAGTCGAGGGAAAGAGGTTGGGCACTGAAATGAAGAGCAGGAGAGAGAGAGAGAGAGAGAGAGAGGAGAGGTGAGGTGAGGAGAGAGGAGATGCAAAGAAAAAGTTCTGAGGATGAAGAAATGAGAGAGAGAGAGAGAGAGAGAGAGAGAGAGAGAGAGAGAGAGAGAGAGAGAGAGAGAGAGAGTGGGCGGGAAATGAGCAACTGGAGAAGAGGAAGGGAATCAGGAGTAGAAGCTGGAAGAAGGAGATAAGACGGGAGACGAAGAACTGGCTTAAAAAAAGAAAGAAATGAGGACAAGGAGATAAGATGTTTGAAGAAAAGAGAGAGAGAGAGAGAGAGAGAGAGAGAGAGAGAGAGAGAGAATTAGGAGAGGGGAAAAAATGAGACGAAATATATTAAAAAATGGAGAAGTGAAGGAATAAGATTTAAGATACAATTACAAAAAAAAAAAGGAAATAAAAAGAGCCCAGAGGAGAGTCAGGAAGTGGGTAATGGTTAGATGGGGAATGACCAGAAGGATAAAAAGATATGGAATGAGAGGATGAGAGCTGGAGGAAGAGGGAGGAGAGATGAGAGGAAGAGGTGATGAGAAAGTGTTGGAAAAGAAGGAATTATTAGACTTAGATGGCTGGGAGGATGAGGAAAGGAATGGAGAGAGAGAGAGAGAGAGAGAGAGAGTCGGAGCTGACGATAGAGAATGAGCTAACATGACAGACGAAAAGCATGCACAGAGACAAGCAGAAAGACGAGAAGATTCAAAGTACAGAAGATAGAAGACGAAGCACTGTTCTAGAAGGAGAGACGGAAATTGAGGATGAGAATTGAATGATGTCAGGATTGGTATTGGATGAGAGTAGGAGGAGAGGAAAGTAAGAAGGTAGAAGTAAGAGAAAGGAAGTAAGTTTAAAGAAAAATTGAATTACTAAGCTTAGGAAGGAAGATGAAAATAAGAGGAGTGGAATGAAAGCGAGATTGAAGTGGAGAGACTGGAAGGTAATAGGTACTGGTGGAAATTGATGAAGAGCAAGGAATGAAATAAGGGAGGAACGCAAGGATTAGGATGTAAAGGGAGGATGGCAAGGATTAAGATGTAAAGGGAGGATGACAAGGATTAGGATGTAAAGGGAGGATGGCAAGGATTAGGATGCAAAAGGGAGGAGGAAGATAGGCGCAGGAGATAAAGGATAGAATGGATGACGAGGAAATATAAAGAAGAGGTGGAATTACAGACTGGAATGGTTGTTGGAAGTCACTGGATAGACAGGAAATGAGGGTCAGGATAAATGGAATGGAAAGAGAGAGAGAGAGAGAGAGAGAGAGGGGGGGGGGATGAGATGGTTGAATTAGACAAAAACACGGTATGGTTGATAGAAAGTGGCGAAGACAAAGTTTGAAGAATCAGACGGAATATTCAAAGCTGAGAATATTTTAGTCATGATGAGAATGAATCAGATGGAATAAAGGAAAGTCGAAACATGAAAGTATAATAAAAGATAATTAAAGTGTGAGGAAAAGGAATTACAGATATTGAGGAAGATAAGAGATAGGTAGTAGGAAATACAGAGGGAGAGATAATGTAAGGAAGCGACGGAATTACAAAGACGATAATCGGGAGGATGTAAATGGAGTGGAAAAAGTCAGCGGAAAGAGAGGGAGATAAGACGGTAGAGAGAGAGAGAGAGATCGTACTATTTATTCTGTTCTTGCTAGACGACAATTTTTAGGTCCAGAGAAATCGTTAATTAAATCATCGGGAGGTAATGAGAACGGTGATGGTAGTGGTGGTGGTTGTAGTAGTAGTAGTAGTAGTTGGTGTTGTTGGTGTTGTAGCCACCGGTTTATCTGAAATGTGAACCCAGTGGTCTGCAGGCTGAAATTGCCCTTCTCCTGCAGTCCACCATCCATTATCTGAGGAAAGACGGAGGGAGCTTTTACAGCCGGGCGATGAAGCCGCCTGGCTATATCGGTGCCACCGCATGAAGGCGTCCCTCTCCTACACTTAATAAGAAGAATACATAATCAAAACAGAAAGACTTAAGCCTCTGATTATTTTCCGCATGCATAAAATAATCTTGAGACAAAACTGGGAAGAAATTTGACTCTCTGAATACACAGAGAAGCAGGAATAAAACGAACCTGGAAAGCTGTTAAGATAAGAGGAAAGACACAGGTCCCGAAGGAGGGAGGTGGAAAATGAGGATGAGTCGGGGAAGTGGAAGCAAAGTAAAATGGCGGTAAAAAGCAGGAGGAAAACAAGTAAAAAACGGAGAAGAATTGAGCTTACCCATTTCAACCAGAGGACGCGTTTTGTCTTTTGTTCATGCTCTCCAGACGATTTTATTCAGCAGAGACTTTCCGAACGTGAAATATTAAAGACAGCAATGCGAGGAGGCTTTTCTGTGCTTAAAAAAAAAAAAATGGAAAGAGAGAGAGTCTCGAGAGAGAGAGAGAGAGAGAGAGAGAGAGAGAGAGAGAGAGGGAGTTGTGGGGAGGGGTCAGTAAATAAATAACAAATATAATCGTCGCAGGAAAGCCAGAGAAAGGCTTTCAAAAATGTATTATCTGAGGAGGATCAGTAAACCGCCAAGCTCAGATAATGCATGAGAGATGGAGAATGTGGACGTGGATAAAGGGAGCAAGAAAGAGGAAGATTAAATACTAGGAAGGAGAGACGAAAAGAGGAAGGAGAGAAAAAGAGAAATAATGTAAAGCTGGGGAGCTCAGAAGACAAACAATCGTGAAAGGTATGCCAGAATTAGTGGAACGAAAAGAGAATCGAGAAGCGTAAGGGGGAACGAAAAACGAAAAGGAAAAACGAAAAGTAGGTACAAGGACAGGGAGTTAAAAAGCTCAGTAGATGACGGAGGAGGAAAGGTCCTGTTCCTGAAGGGTAGTCGTGGTCGTCGTAGTAGTAGTAGTAGTAGTAGTAATAGTTGTAGTAGTAGTAGTAGTAGCAGTAGTAGTAGTAGTAGTAGTAGTAGTAACCCTAGGCTCTTCGGAATGTGAACTCAGTGGACTGCAGGCTGAAGTTGCCCTCTCCTGCAGACCACTATCCACCTTTTGGGGGAATAAGGAGGGATCTGAAAGACGTTTGTATAACCGGGCATCTCCACTGCCCATTATATCAGTGCCACCACATGAAGGCGCCCCTCTCCAGCGCTTTTCCTGTTGGGTAAAGTGGATAAATAGATTAGAAGGAGGATATAGGAGGTAGGGGAAGAAAATGATGGTAGGAAGAGACGAGAAGAAGATGCTGGAAAGAAGAGAGAGTGAGATTGGATGCTGCAAGACTCAGAAGACAAGGGGACAGTCATTGGTAGACCGTGCTAAATGGAATGGAAGGAGAGAGAGAGAGAGAGAGAGAGAGAGAGAGACAGACAGAGACAGACAGACAGACAGAGAAGAGAAGAGTAGAAAAAAAAAATGATTCTCCAAAAGCACAGAATATAAGAGGAAGGAAACAAGTCCCAGAGGTGAGACGAATAATAAAAATTCTGGATAAACGAAATGGAACGAGATTGCGAGCTGGAGGGAAAAGCAAAGAAAAATAAGATAAAAAAATAGAAATAGAAAAGAACTGGAGAAAAGAACGAAATTGTGAAAGCTGGGAAGATAGGAGGATAGGAAGTGACCCCCAAAGGATAGCCGCAAAAGAGGATGTAGATAGAGTGAATGGAATGAGAGCCTGGAAGCTGAAAGGAGAGAGAGAGAGAGTCTGGAAGTTGAGAGTAGAAGGATCGGGAGAAAGAGATGGAAAAAGGAAATGAAAGAGCGGAATATGTAAGACTCGAAAGATCGGAGGGTAGTGCATTGGCCCAAAAGATTGACGTACGTGAGAGAGAGAGAGAGAGAGAGAGAGAGAGAGAGAGAGAGAGAGAGAGAGAGAGAGTGATGAAAGGGAAAAAGTAAGTCGGGGAAAACGGCAAGAAAGGATAATGAAAGAACCGAAATTGCAAAAGCGTAGAAGATAAACTGGTAAATTTCTGTTCCAAAACTGTAGAAGCAAAATAAAGTAAGGAAGAAGAAAATTGAACGAGAAACAGGATACCGAAAATGGAGAGAGATAATCACGAAGATTGACACTAACTGGAGAGAGAGAGAGAGAGAGAGAGAGAGAGAGTGTGTGTCCCCCAAGAATAGACCTGAAATGAAGACGTGGACAGAGAGAATGACCAAGTAATGGAAATAGATGGCAACAGAAGAGGAAGAAAAGAAGGTACAAGGAATAAGTATAAAATTAGTAGATGCGGGAGCTTCAGGGCCTTTCAGTTATGCCCATGGTGTGATGTGGTGTAGTGTGGTATGGTTGGGTGTTGTATGGTTTGGTGCAATGGGGTTTGGTGTATCGTGGTGTGGTGTATTGTTGTGTGGTGTGATGTGCTATGCTGTGGTATGGTATGGTATGTTTGTGTGTGGTATAGTGTAATGTTGTGTAGTGTGACTTCCCAATAGTCGCAAAAAACTACTTGAACTTCTCCGAAAATCGTTAGTGAGAGACCGACGGACAGAGCCACCCTAGAGATGCTCCTGAAAAAAGAAAGATGGAGAGAGACGTAAAGATGATAGGAGAAGATGATAAGAGAAGATAATAGACTGGAAAATGAGAGAAGATTCTAATTGCTGTATATACAGTATTTAGAACGTGGAGGAAAGCCAGTGTGAGATAATGGTGAGAATTAAAGAGGGAAAATAAAAGTGAGAGAATCTGGAATGAAGAAGACGAGGAAAAGAGGAGAAGTGATGGTAAAAGAATTATGGAAGAGGGGAGAATTGAATTGAGAGAGAGAGAGAGAGAGAGAGAGAGAGAGAGAGAGAGAGAGAGAGAGAGAGAGAGTAAAGAAGAAGTATATTTTGTTCATGCCTTCCTCTTGACGATTTTGTTGAGCTGCTGAGGGGAAGGCCGAGGAAGTATGCCAAGGCTGATTATTTCCATGGTAATAGCAGTTGTGGTGGTAGTAGTAGTAGTAGTAGTGGTAGTAGTAGTAGTAGTAGCAGTAGTAGTCGTTGTTGTTGTTGTTGTTTTTGTTGTTGACCCAGGTTCATCCGAAATGTGAACCCAGTGGACTGCAGGCTGAAGTTTCCCTCCTCCTACAGTCCACCATCCTTTTTGGGGGGATAGGGAGGGAGTTGAGGGGCCTTTGTGGTAATCAGGCAGCTCCACCGCTCGCATATATCAGTGCCACTACGTGAAGGCGTCCCTCTCCAGCACCGTCTGTATTATATTAGAGGAATAATGAAGAACGCAGGGAAGGGTGACGGGAGGGTGATGGATAGCCAATGAATTATGTATTTAAGAAGGAAGATGTAATGCTTTCAAACTCTAGGACGTCTCTCTCTCTCTCTCTCTCTCTCTCTCTCTCTCTCTCTCTCTCTCTCTCTCTCTCTTTCTTTGTGTGTGTGTGTGTTATTCATGCTTCAAAATTATACTGTATACATTTTAAGAAAGACTTTGATCTGGAATTGTAAGATATAGCCCACATTAACTCCCTCATTACTAGGCTTCTCTTTTTAAGCTGAATAAAATCGTCTGGCCGTCTGAATGAAATCGTGTCTGAGTAAAGATTGTATTCTCGGGCAGAGGGAGTTATAGGAGGTAGGGAAGGCTTTTATCCAACCCCTCCAGTACGAACTGTTAATCTTAGCAGAGTTAAATCGTCTGGAGTTGATTGAAGTAAAAATGACAGCCTTAAGCAGATATGGTTTATTGACATGGTGGAATAAAAGAGGAAAAAAATAATAATGAAAATAGGCTAATAATGATGATAATAATAGTAATAATAATAATAATAATAATAATAATGATAGCTTGACGCAGAGAAATTTGATTATAAATTAAATTATTAGGCAGCGAATGAGAGACATGTAACCAATAAATAAATAAAATTCGAACTAAAATTAAATAACATGTTTCAGGAAAATTAACTGTAAACTGTTACGAAAGGAAACTTTTAAGAACAAAATTAAAATTAGTATGAAAGCAAACGTTTTAAAAATAATAAACAGCTGACTATGAATGAAGACGTTTAAAGAGAACAAAATGTAAATTAATACGAAATGAAACGTTTAAAGAGAATAAATTGTTAATTAATACGAAAGGAAACGTTTAAAGAGGACAACATGTAAATTAATACGAAAGAAAACGTTTAAAGAGAATAAACTGTGAAGTAATAAGGTGGAAAACGTTTAAAAAGAAAGTGAACTCATACGAAAGAAAACGTTCAAATAAAATAAGAATTAATGTGGAATAAAACGTTTAAGTCAAAGGAATAGGGGAAGCGTAAGGAAGACAAGAGGGAGGCGAGGAATATGCCGACAGGACGAATGGGAGCATAATGTTGGAAGTGAGAGAGAGGGAACAGAGGCGGAATTGACAGAGGATAGAGAGACCGAAAGGGAGAGAATGGTAGGAAACATGGAAGAGAGAAGGGAGGAAAGAATGAAGGGAAGGGTACGCACGGAGCCATTTGGAGAAAAAGTCAGAGGAAGAAGATGCAATATTTTGAAGGATGAGTTTGCAAGGGAGAAGAGGAGAGTGGGAAACGCATAACTCTTTTGGAACTCCAAGAGACTCATAAACCTTTTTTTGTCGTCGGGTAATGAAGCTCCCTAACATCTTTTCTTAAGCGATTTGTTTTGTTTATTATACCATGCTGTCCTCTTCTGTGTTACATAAATTCTTCCACTATCTCATATTCTGCATAAATATCGTCTATCTATCTATCTATCTATAGCCCGACGCCCTAATCCCGCAAAGGGTGGCCGCAGACAAAACGCCTCCAAGTCACTCTGTCACCCACCATTTGACTCCCCTCCCCCCAACTCACCCCCCCCTCCCTCATATACCTCTCAACTCCATCCCTCCACCTCATCCTCGGTCTACCCCTCCCTCTCCCTCCCTCCACCTCACCTACATACACCCTCTTAGTCAGTCTTTCGTTCTCCATCCTCTCCACATGTCCAAACCACCTCAGTGTATTTCTCCTAATCTTTTCAACCACATCCACATCTACCCCACAACGTTCCTTCACTTCTTCATTCGTCAACCTGTCCCTCCATGTCACTCCACATGCTCCTCTCAAGTAACTCATTTCCACTGCTCTCACTCTTGACTTGTTCCCCTCTTGCAAGGTCCACGCCTCGCTTCCATACGTCAGGGTAGGGATCACAATACCATCATGCAGTGACTTCTTAACTTCCATACTCACCTCCCTATTTCTCATCACTGCTTTCAGTGTGCCAACAACCTTCCTTCCCTGCTGTACAAAGAGATATTAATCAGCTATATCCAAAAATAAATCGCTAAGGAATAGATGTTAGGCAACTTCCTGAACCAACGAGTCCCTGGATTTATATTTGGTAGGAATGTGAAAAGATAAGAAATTAATGAGAAGGAATTGTTTTGAAGACTGTGTTGCAAAATAAAAATAATAATAAAAACAACAACAACCAGATCTTTGAAGGGAAGGAAAAAAAATATACATAGGATGGTACATATATAACGCACCTCTGCTCGTGTATTTTGTGGACGGCTTAGTCATCTTTATTAATGTCTACCCTGCATTATGTATTTATTTACTACTACTGCTGCCATACCCAAGCCCACATCAGCAGAATGAGCCGTCCCCACAACACACAAGATACCGCCGAGTGAGTCTCTAGAGGTGCGCTGTTTTCTCTTGACCTTGTATATTAGGTACGAATGTGGAGGGATAAGACAGCATGTCAATGTATATCATCATCATCATCATCATCATTATTCCCGCTAGTACTTGCCTGTGCTCAGTAAAATGGGCCGCATATCCATTAACTTTTGGAAGGGAACGCCTTCACGTGGTGCTGCCGATATATCCGGTCGACTCCACTGCTCGGTTATACAAACGTCCCTCCGTCCCCTCCATATTCCATGAGAGGAGGGTGGCTGGCTGTAGAAGACCGTCTTAAGCCTGCAGTCCACCGGGTACACGTTCGGGTGAACCTGGGGCCACAATGCCATCCGTTCTACATTCTCTTCTCCACCTCAGCGGCCAGACAGTCACAAAACATTTTTCCAGCTACAAATAAGAAAGAAAAATCGTCGTCGTCGTATCGTATCGTTTATAAGGTTCCAACAAGCTTGCATACGTCGGCCTTGGTCTCCTAATGGCACCTTTCCACGCTGCTCGATCTCGTGCAGCCACCTTATTAGTCTCTTATCCCTGAGGTCATACTCCTTTGATCTCGTTCCAGGTTTTTTTCGGCCTGCCCCTCACAGCCTCACCCCCGACATTCACAAGAAAGCAAACTAAGTAAAAAAAAAAAAAAAAGTCACTTTGTTAGTAGCCACAAGAAGTATTGCGTCGAGTAAGAGAAGTAAAGAAAATTAATATTAATGAGAGGGAAGTTGGAAATGAATTTTTGTGGATGACCATCAGACATCATCAGAATGGAAATGACGATGCTGTTGTGTTTGTTATTGTTATTGTTTCTCCGAGGCGGTCCGTCCCTTATCAGATTACTTTGAAGTCCTAGTGATCTCTTGACTCCCTTTCATCTCTCACGTCAGTCTCCATCTTTGCCATACACGTCTTTGATGAAAATCGTGTCATCTTCATTCCTTTTCTGTCATAAATCCTGTCATATGAAACTTGGATCCCCCTAACCATGTTTTCTAACCCACTTTCTTGCCATATACTTGGCCTATATCACCAGCTTTGTTTTTCTCTCCAGGAATATATCTTACCTTAAATATATGCTACCATGACTAGATATTCTCATGCTTATAACCTACCATGAATATGCCCTTCCACGACCATATCTCACCATGAATAATCCTTCCATGACCATATCATACGATGAATATATCCTACCATGACCATATCTTACCATGAATATATCTTACCATGACCATATCCTACCATGAATATATCCTGCCATGAATATATCCTACCATGACCATATCTTACCATGAATATATCTTACCATGACCATATCCTACCATGAATATATCCTACCATGACCATAATCTTAGCATGAATATACCCTACCATGAGCATACTTATCTGTCTGTTGCCTCTTCCTCTCTCCGTAACTTTGCTCTTCCTTACCCAGGCATTCTTTTGCTTACCTAGAATGTAAACTTTGACTTTAAATTCCTACTATGATTATAGCCATCGCATTGCATATATCATGAATATATTCGTTCACAACAATATCCAGTCGTGAATATATCCTTTGTCTTTTTTAAGTATGGTTATATCCTTCCATAGGTACCATGAGTATATCCAAACACGAGTATATTCCAACATATCTCCTTTATTATTTTCCATCGGTATCGTAACATGAACATATCCTACCATGAATCTGTATCTCTATCTATATGTATCTATCTGTCTATCTGTCTGTCTATCTATCTATCTACTTTTCATTATATCCTACCATAAATATATCCTTCCATGAAAGTATCCCTTGCATTTTCCTCTCGTCATAACAAAATTAACACTTTCAACCCCAGTGTGTTATTTATATGTTATTTTTACTTCTGTTATAAAGATATTACTTAGGAGATCCCCCTTAAATAGAAATTCTCCGGTTCGAAAAATCTCTCCAAGAAAACACACACACACACACACACACACACACACACACACACACACACACACACACACACACACACACACACACACACACACACACACACACACACACACACACACACACACACACACACATGAAAATAGCAGGTACAGGATGAAGTTTTTGTCCTCACTGTCAAAAAATGTCTTATTGTTTTTAATGATAGTTTTTTTTTTTTTTTTTTTTTTTTTTTTTTTGCCTCCAGACGATTTTAGTAAAGGAGTTAGTATTTCTACATTGCTGCCTGTTTGCTTTATTTAGTCTTTACTTCACCTTTTCTTCTTTTCCTTTACTGAGTTTTGCCCATTTTGCTTTCGACTTTGTTTCCTGTTTTCTTAAGATGTCACAAAACTTCGCCTTGGATTTAGCTTAAGTTTTGAGCCTGCCTTTCATCCGAGTTGTCTTCCCTTTTGGTGGAGATTTTCTGCACACACACACACACACACACACACACACACACACACACACACACACACACACACACACACACACACACACACACACACACACACACACACACACACACACACACACCTAACTAGGCTACCTACGCTGACTTACTAGATCCTCATTTCTAACTTTGCGATTTTTTGTTAGATTCTCAAAGCCCTTATCTTCCTTCTATGAGACCAAAAAACCATGCAGTTTCTCCAAACGTCATCTCCATCTTCTTCACCATCTCATATTTCCCTCTTCCTTTTCATCTCATTATCTCCGCTTACCGGTCTTTTTTTCAAGCTTTACGACTTATATTTACGTGATATTCTTTAAACCCCTCTTCTTCCCCTCTCAGAATCAATAACTTACCCACTATATCCTCAATGCCTATCCTCACATCACCTTACCTCGCCCTCTCTGTCCAGTTATCTACGTGAACCAATCCTTCTTTCGCCTCCCACACCTTTCTCTCAGAGGCTGACTTGGTTTTGCCGTCAGTGAGTGTAGCCTATACGCTGTATATACACTGTATATGGCTAGTGAGAGAGTGATCGCCCTCTACCTACACAGATCAAAAGCCCTCGGGAGCAGGGGGGTGGTTGCTTTCTCAGGCAGAGGAACTCCTTGAGAGTGAAATGGCTGGGAAGCATGCCGGCACGTGACTGGCTACAGCATAGCTGGGTCTTTCGGGTGTGGGCAATCAGGCAAGTTAGCTGCCTACTGCGACTGCAACACAATGGCGAGGTGTTCAGGAAGTTAGCCAAAGAAACCTTGATGGACTCTGAAAGAACAATAATGGCCCCCAGTCCCGTGCAGCCCTTAAATGGGCAGGGGGTGCTAAGAATCTCACGGTTGCCTCAGTTACAATCTAATTCCTTTGTCAATGCAAAAAATACAATTAAAATTGGTAACTGGAATGTGAGAACGCTAAATCATGACGGTAAAATCGATGAGTTAGTGAAGGTTTTTCAAAATTACGGACTTGATATTTGTGCTCTGACAGAAACTAGATTAACTGGAGTCGATAAGTTGGATTTGGAGGATGGTATACGTTTATTGATATCTGGCCGACAGGACGGAATGCATTATCAGGGAGTAGGATTGTTGCTGGGTTGTAAAGCAAATAAGGCTTTATGTGAGTGGGATCCTATAGATGAGCGATTGCTATACGCACGGTTTAAATCAAATCATGGCAACATCAGTCTGTTTGTGTCTTATGCACCTACTAATGATGCACTCGATGAAAGGAAAGACACATTTTATGAAAAGTTGCAAGAAGGAGTAGGAAGGGTACCTAGACATGATGTTTTGATCTGCGTTGGAGACTTTAATGCAGTAATGGGCTGTTCAAATGAGGGATTTGAGGCATGTATGGGTAAGATGGGAGTTGGTAGTAGGATGAGTGAAAACGGAGTGAGGTTTGGAAGCTTCTGTCTAGCAAATGACTTAGTCATCGGGGGCACACTCTTTCAGCATTGCAATATACACAAGACAACTTGGGTGTCGCCGTGTGGAAAATATAAAAATCAGATTGATCACATCGCTATCAGTAGGAGGCATAGAAGTTCTCTGCTAGATGTTCATGTTAAACGGGGAGCGGATATTGGTAGTGACCATCAACTCAGCATTGCAAAAATAAGGTTTAAACTTAAAAATCAGAAGAAGGAAAAATCTGGTGTTGGTAGATACGATATTGTTAAGCTTAGAAGAGAAGGAGAAGAAAAGGAGGAATTCAGATTAGAATGCAGAAATAGGTTTTTGGTGTTGGAAACGTTGGAAGAGGGGGAGAGAAGTGTAGATGAGATGTGGGAGGATGTGAACAAAGTTTTGCATGAGACTGCTGAATGTACGATTGGAAGGAGACATAGATTCAGGAGAAAGAAATGGATATCAGAGGAAACGTGGGATATGATAAAAAAGAGAGGTGAGGCTAAATTGAGGAGTGAGATGCAATGCGTTGATGAACGAGAGATTGAATTAGCAAGAGCTGCGTACTGGAGTTTGAATTCAGAAGTAAGAAGGTTAGCTAGGAGAGATAAAAGAAGATGTGTGGATGAAAAGGTTGCAGAGACTGAAATCCTAATAAACAAAAATGATGGACAGAGTCAAAGAATAGCATATGAATCGATTAGAGAACTGAGTGGTAATGCAGGTAAACGCAAGGAAATACCAATTAGAGACAGGGAAGGAAATTTATTGACCAAAGATGGAGATATTAAAAATAGATGGAAAGAGCATTTTGAGACAGTTCTTAATAGACCACTACCACCAGAAGAGGATATACCGTCTGCTCAGGAAGATTTAAATATAGAAACAGGAGAGTTGATGCTTACAGAAGTGGAGAAAGCAGTAAAACAGTTAAAGAATAATAAGGCACCAGGGGAGGAGGGTTTATTTCCGGAAATGTTTAAAGTGGAGGGGGATAGATTAATAATGATCTTGACCAAGCTATTCAATAAGATATGGGTGACGGGGTTACTACCATCAGTTTGGAAGAATGGTGTAATTGTTAAAGTTCCGAAGAAAGGAGACCTGAGTGAATGTGGTAATTGGAGGGGAATCTCTTTGTCACCGATAGCTTTGAAAGTTTTCATTAGAGTGTTGTTAAATAGGTTGGAGCCGGTGGTTGAGGGTATTCTGAGGGATGAACAGGCTGGTTTTAGAAAGGGACGTGGTTGCAATGATCAGATCTTTATAGTTAGGCATTTGATGCAGCAAGTTAATGAAATGAGAGTACCGTTAAGTCTTTGTTTTGTTGATTTTGAAAAGGCTTTTGATAGTGTTTCGAGAGAGTCTATGGGGAAGATCATGAGACATTATGGAATACCAGAGGAGTTTGTGAGGGTCATTATGAACATGCATGAGGACACATTTTGTAAAGTGATGGTTGATGGTTGTCTGAGTGATTCGTTTGAAGTCAAGTCCGGAGTAATTCAAGGTGGTGTTCTATCGCCTTTACTATTTATATTGGTCATTGATTACATTATGAAACGTGTTGGAACAGAAACCGGTGCAGGTATACTTTGGGGAGAGAACAGGAAACTTTTGGATTTAGATTATGCAGATGATATAGTTTTGATTTGTGATGGGCCAGAAGAGATGCAGAGAGTGTTGGACTGTTTGGTGAGTGAAGGTCGCAAGGTGGGTTTGGTTATTAATTGTGGAAAAACTGAAATAATCAATATGAATGTGGAAAATGCGCAGGAATGTGTAATTGGAGGTATGGTTGTAAAGCAAGTTGATAGGTTTAAATATTTAGGTACTTATTTAGCCAAGGATGGTTCTTTGAACTTTGAATTCGAGGAAAGGTTTAAGAAGGCTAATCAGGCAATGGGAATGCTTAAAAATATTTGGAATAATAACAATTTCTCTGTACATACAAAAATCAAACTTTATAAGGTAATGGTTAGGAGTATCTTAATTTATGGACACGAGTCTTGGTACAGCACAGTGACTATGGAAAATAAATTCTTGGTGTTTGAAAATAAAGCACTTAGAAGAATATTAGGAGTTAAGTGGTGGGAAAGGATACCAAATAGTAGAATTAGAGAAATAACGGGAGTGCAGCCGATCGATGAATATGTTAGATTCTCACGATGGAAGTGGCTAGGACATGTGTATAGGAGACAGGGAATAGTACGAGGTACACCAGGGTGGGTGGCACCTGGTAGGAGAGGTAGAGGAAGGCCAAAAGAGACGTGGGTGAGGACAATGAGACGGGAAGCTGGAGATGAGTGTTGGGGAGATCTTGAGGAGTTAGCACAAGATAGGATGTGGTGGTGTGAGTTCATCGAGGCCCTATGCATCCCCGAGGGTGCCACAGGAAATGAGTGAGTGAGTGATGTGAAGTGGGTGTTTGAGGTTGTATTGAGAGAGAGAGAGAGAGAGAGAGAGAGAGAGAGAGAGAGAGAGAGTGTTTGTGTGTGTGTAATTATTTATGTGAGTGTATGTGTGTATGTATGAGAGAGAGAGAGAGAGAGAGAGAGAGAGAGAGTTTGTGTGTGTGTGTGTGTGTGTGTGTGTGTGTGTGTGTGTGTGTGTGTGAGAGAGAGGGAGAGAGAGAGAGAGAGAGAGTTTGAAAAAGTGCTAGGACGGACAAAAACAGGCTCCTAACAGAGTCTGTCTCACACAAATTAGACTTTCCTCTGTGTTTGATGGAAACGAAGAGACATTATTAGTGAAATTAATCTGGAAGAAGAATATATTTTTTATGATTTTTTTTAATTAGAGAAATTAATCTGAAAGAAGGATTTATTTTTTTTTATCGTGGTCTTTTTATGTAGCCTCTTCTTTCTGCTGCCAGACGATTTTTCTTCCTCGTCTTCGTCGTCTTCGTCCTATTTGTAGTTTTCTTCTTCGTCTTTCCTCTCCTTCGTATTCATCTTCTTCTTTTGCCTCTTCTTCTTCTTCTTCTTTATTATTATTATTATTATTATTATTATTATTATTATTAAGTTATGAGAGTCTATGGAGGCGAGAGAAATACTGAACGTTGTATGTAAGCCTTAAAGTTCGAAGAGAGAGAGAGAGAGACAGAGTATTGACGTCCTTGGGCTGATGGGATTAACCAGTCCAGGGAACAAAGGGATGCAAAATAGACCCACCAGCTAATTATACAGCTTATTTAGAATTATTTGCATATTAGTAGACCTGAGTGCATGTAATTACGGGTCTCTTTTTGTGAGCTAGATGGATAGATAGATAGATAGATTGAGAGATAGATAGATAGATAGTAGTAGTAGTAGTGCTAGTGGTAATAATAATAATAATAATAATAATAATAATAATAATAATATTTTTTATGGGTCTTTTTGTGAGCTAGATAGATAGATTGACTGATAGATAGATAGATAGATAGTAGTAGTAGTAGTAATGTAGTAGTACTAGTGGTAATAATAATAATAATAATAATAATAATAATATTTTTTTAGTATTAATAGTGCCACCCAACTAGTAGTAGTAGTCGTAGTCGTAGTAGTAGCAGTAGTAGTAGTAGTAGTAGTAGGAGTAGGAGTAGGAGTAGTAGTTGGAATCCTGGGCTTATCTGAAACATAATCGAAGGAAAAAACACGCTTAAAAATTCGTTTACACTTCAGATGTTCCAGTCCTTAGTACGGCTTAATTTTTCTGACGGAACTGGTCCACTCCCACAACATATGAGGTAGCAGTGAGTCTCCTTGGTCACTAGTCAAATCAGCATACACCTTGCCATCGACTGAGCTGAACTGGATTATGGATCTTTACGAGTATCAGGGCAGAAAAAAATGCACTGTAGTGAATATTAACTTTTCATATATCTTTGCCTGCTTTTTATACTCTTGAGGTGCGTATTCTCGTCGGTATCTGAAGCTCCTTAACACCTCTTCCTTAGCGATTTATTTTTAGATTCGGCTGGGTAATAGCAATTTGTGTGTTATTTATACAGAAAATGGTGGTGCTTGAATGATTTAAGTGACAGAAGAGGAGAATAAGGTGTAATAAGCAAAATAATTCACTTAGGAAGAGGTGTTAGGGAGCTTCCTGTCCTGGTGAAAAGACGGGCCCGACCTCAGTTTCCGTGACCTTGTGTGTGTGTGTGTGTGTGTGTGAGTGTGTGTGTGTGTGTGTGTGTGTGTGTGTGTGTGTGTGTGAGTGTGTATTCTTATCCCGGACGCTTTCCTTCATCTTTGGACAATCCCCTAGCGGTCGTGCAGTTTTCGGAGGCCGTATCAATCCCCCCCCCCCGTTCAAAAATTCTCCCTCAGCTGAATAAAATCGCCTGAAGATTGCCAAAGGGATAAAAGATGCCAGAGGATTGAAGAGGTTAATTTGGGTTACCTTGATGATGATGATGATGATGATGATGATATTAAAACAGGAGAGAGAGAGAGAGAGAGAGAGAGAGAGACTAAAGCCCCAGCCTAACACGGTCACCAACCCACGTCAATGAACACTATTTATATATAGAGCCATAGAGCTAGGGATCACAGGTATGAGGGCTTTAGAGGTGAAATAAGGGAGGGAAAGTATAAGGGAGTATAAGGATAGGTCAGTTTAAGGGAGTATAAGGGTAGGTGAGTATAAGAGTAGGTCAGTTTAAGGGAAAATATGGATAGGTGAGTATAAGGGTAGGTCAGCATAAGGGAGTATATGGCCAGGTCAGTTTAAGGGAGTATAAGGGTAGGTAAGTATAGGGGTTGATCAGTCTTGAGTATAAGGGTAGCGTAATATAAGGGAGTATAAGGGTGGGACAGTATAAGGGAGTATAAGGTTAGGTCAGTTAAGGGAGTATAAGGGTAGGTCAGTATAATGAAGTACAAGGGTGGTATAGGGACATCAGGATTGGAGAGTATAAGGGTGGGACAAAATAGGCAGTATAAGGGTGAGACATGAGGCTCTCTCTCTCTCTCTCTCTCTCTCTCTCTCTCTCTCTCTCTCTCTCTCTCTCTCTCTCTCTCTCACGAGGTACCAATAACAGCGTGATACAAAAAACATCCTCTCTCTAAAGGGCTTAGTATACGAACCTAATGGAGAGTGTCACAAAGGGCATTCAGTATCCCAGGATCAAAGCCTCAAAATCTCTCCCAGGGTAAGTATTAAAAGCTCACTACAATGGTGCCATAAAGTAGCCATAAGTAACTCTAGTGGAGCATGGGTGTTACGGTGAAATACAGTGCTTTGTAACTTGTCCATTGTATCGTGGGTTTTACAGTGAGATACATTGTTTTGGGAACGTTTGGTATGGGTCTGTGTGCTTATTTGTACACTTTCTCAGGTTTCTTTACTCACTGTTAGCTGAAAACGAGTATTTATCTGTATATGTCCATCTTATGACATCTCTCTCTGTCTCTCTCTGTCTCTCTCTCTCTCTCTCTCTCTCTCTCATAAAGATCAAAGTCACCCGTATATAGCTCTACCTGGCCACGACAAAGCCACCCTCTCTCTTTAGCTTCCCCATTGAGTCAACCCATCACAAAAATCTTCTGTTAGCGTATGTCATTAATTACTGTTTTTTTTTTTTTTTTTTTTAACATTCTTCAGATTTTAGAGTCTTGTGTTAAATATTCTTAGTTTTACTCTTTGTGTGTGTGTGTGTGTGTGTGTGTGTGTGTGTGTGTGTGTGTGTGTGTGTTTTTCCTGCCTGATTTGATGTAATTTTTGGAAGACCTATCGTTTTTCAGGAATTAATGAAGGCAACATAGAACCCCTCCATTTCTTAAAGTCTTTCCATTGTTACATAGAAAAGTCAAAAGATAGTCACTTATTTTGTCTTTTATTTATCCAGCCAATAAAAGATTCCTCATAGTTGGCCGAATAAACTTAATGAAGTAGTTTTTAAAAAGTTGTTTTGGTTGTAGTCTAAATAGAAATTATGCGGTTGGAGATGTTTCATGTTAGCATTTAGGAAACAGTTGTGTGGTTTTGGGACTCAGGTATAAATTGTCTAGGGGTAAAACTGAGTAGAAATCGTGTCTGCTTAGAGTGAAATGCATATTGTTTGAGGTGGGGATGAAAACAGAATGTATTTAATGTTAGAATAGCATGGATATCCTTTAGTGGTAAACATAGTATACGGTACATATGCCCCTGAATAAAACAGACATCTTAATTACCCATTTAGCTCGTTCACATTTTTTTTTAGCAGAGTCCAAACAGTTTTATTCTCTCTAACGTCAGATGATTTTGTTCTAGCTAACGCCTTAATAATCTACTCACCTTCGATACGACCCCTCCACCCCACGACTAGAAGGTTTAGAAGTAATCTCAGTAGTAGTAGTAGTAGTAGTAGTGGTGGTGGTGGTGGTGGTGGTAATAGTAGTAGTAGTCGTAGCTGTATCCCCTGGTTCCTATATATGAACCCAGTGAACTGCAGGCTTAATTGTCCTAATGCAGTCCACCATCCTCTTTTGGGGGGATAGGGAGGGAGTTGAGGGACATTTGGAAACCGGGAAGCTCCACAACCCACTTATAGAAGTGCCACCACATGAAGGCGTCCCTCTAAAGCACCAGCCTCATTTCGAAACATTTCGAAACTTAAAAACAATCTGCAAAAGTCCCATTGCCAAAAAAAAATCAAGTAAGAAAGGTCAGCAGTGCAACCTAGGTCATGCCCGTGAGCCTGTACAAAATTCAAGGTCACGTGTATTTATGGGAATGAGGGAAAGGGTCGTGACGTTAACGCGCCGTAATGCCGGGATGTAAGCACTTCACAAATGGCCGGGTTTTGCTCGCATTACTCCCAACACGAACGCAGATACTGAGCACGAAAATTCTGTATCCCGGCTACTTGTTCGTATGTGTGGAGGATTTTGTACGTGGACGGGTGAGCAGCACGCACGCATTTGCATACGTACATACATATACTGGAGAGAGAGAGAGAGAGAGAGAGAGAGAGAGAGAGAGAGAGAGAGAGAGAGAGAGAACACCTTTTAAGTTGCGGTATCAGATCGTCACCCCTACTAAAGGAAGGAAGACTAAAACCCTCTGAGAGTCAGCAGCCCCCTCTCTTATATTCATTCCAAGCCCCTAGACGCATTATAATTCTCTCTCTCTCTCTCTCTCTCTCTCGAGGAGAAAAAAAAAAACGAAAACGAAAAAAAAAACAAGCCCACATCAAAGGGCCAGGCCACACACTGCCATTGACTAACACTCCTTCATTCTTTTATGGTCACCGGCTCTCACTCTTTCTGATTCTCTTTCTCCCTCTCCACACACACACACACACACACACACACACACACACACACACACACACACACACACACACACACACACACACACACACACACACACACACACACACACACACACACACACACACACACACACACACACACACACACACACACACACACACACACACACACACACAACAATGACCGACCTCCGCAGCAAACTAAACTCTGAAGGGCAAGCTGAAACAAATCCATTGCCAACACAGCAACGTCGACTGTTTATGGAGAGAGAAAAATAACACCCCCGCTCTCCACCGCCCACCCTCCACTCACTCCACTCCACTCCACTCCACTCCACTCCCCACCCTACAATACACTCTACACCCTACACTCCACTTCGCACCTCATACTCCCTCACAGTCTCCTGCCTCCACCTTACACACCATCTTACATTCCACACGGCATTCCACATCGACATTACTTTTCACCCTACATTTAACCCTGTACCCAACCACCCTAAACCCCACTTTATGCTCCACTCTACACTCCACTCCACACTCTACACCACCAAACTTACGCTTCACGCCCTCCACCCTGCCCCCAGCCCCACACACTCCCCTCCACCAAGCCCTATACTTCACGCCCGCCACCCTACCCTCCACCAGTCCTCACTCCACTCTCATCCTCCACTACCCCCTCCCCATTCCACCCCCTCTCTCCCTCCGTAGTCACGCACTCCGTAATTGACATCGAAGTTTTCCGGGAGTACTTTTACAACTTTTGCGGTCAATTTTCAACACCCGACCTGAATGAAAGTGAGACGAACGTGGCTTTTATGGAGAGGGGAACAGTTTGATGGATTGGAAAACAGCCGGCACGCACCACCCATCCCTTTTATACACCCCTCCAACCTTCCCCCTCCCCTGCCTTTTTCAGTCCCTCTTCTCTAGTTCTTCCTTTTCCTCCTCCTTTCCTTTCTTTCCTCACTCCCTGTTCGCTACTCCGTCTTCTCTTACTCCTTTCCCTTTTCCTCCTCTTTCTCCCCCTCCCTCTCTCCTCCCCGTCCCCCTTCCCCTTCCCCCTACCCTATCCTCCCTTTTCAACCTTTCTTCTCTACTTTCTCCGCATCCTGTCCCTCCTTTCCGACCTCTCCTCCCCACTCGTCCCCAGCTTTCAATTGTTTTGCTCCTTTTCCTTCTTCTCTGTCTCCCTGTCCTTCCCTTACCCAGCACTTCTTTCCCTTCCCTTCTCAGCTCCTCTCCCCCCCTCCCCAAGCCTCTCATTTCCTCAGCTTTCCTTTACCCTTCTCTTCTTTACCTTCCTCTTCAACCTCCAGCCTCACAACCCTATCTTTCCATTTCAATCTTTCCCCTATCCCCCCTCCCCCCCTCTCTCTTCCCTCCAACCCCTCATCTTCTCCCCTCTCTTCCCTCCGGTTCTCATACTCCCCTCCCACTTTCTACTTTTCATGCATGCCCTCAAAACGATTTCAGTTTCAGTTATAGGAAGCATTCAAATCACAGCTCTCTCTCTCTCTCTCTCTCTCTCTCTCTCTCTCTCTCTCTCTCTCTTTCTTCAGTCCCCGTTTCCACTCCTCCCTCCTACTTCCCAGCCTCTAACTTTTCTTGTTTCTTTTCATACCTACTTTCAAGGCGATTTTGGTCTCAGTGATAGGCCGTCGTCAAACCACAGGGTCCTTGCTTCTTCCCTCTCTGCTTCCTTCTTTCCTTCCTCCATTTCAGCACCATTTTTTTTCTATTCATCCCTTCTCCCCTTCCTCCCAAGCTCAGAAACCCTTCTGTATCTTTTCATTTATGCTTTCTAGGCGATCTTGGTCTCATTGATAGGCAGTCGTCAAACCACGGGGTCCTCGCTCCTTCCCTTCTCCTTCGCTGACTGCGCCACGAAGCAGGATCATTACAGACACGGAATTCCCTCGTAAACACCACAATCGCTGGGCTGTAATTTTACCCTCTGTCCGATCTCTTCCCCCTCACGCACAACCCCCACCTCGTCCCCTCTCTTTTTTCCCCCCTCCTCCCACCCCCTCCTTATGTACCTCACTTCTCTTCACCCTTCCCAACCCCCACCTATAGCCCCTCAATTTTTCTCCACCCTTCTCCCACCCCCCACCCCGAGCTGTCCCACTTCTTACCCCCCCCCCCATTTCCACCCAGCCCAAACCTCAATTACACTCGTTTTTCTCCACCTTCCACCCATCTCCACCCCTCGCTCCCCCACTTCGTTCCTCCCTCCACCTCACACACAGACTTCTCTCCTTTCTCCCTTTCCCTCCCTTCCCGTCTCGCTTTCTGTCCTCTTCTTTTACCCACATCGTTATTTTACGTTAAGTTTTTCTGCCCCTCCATCTCCCTCTCTTCACCTTACATTCTCCTTCATCATTCACCTACTTCTTTTCCACCGTCCACCTTCAATCTCCCACCCTTTGTCTCTTCCACTTACCTTCTCGTTGCCTCTTCCACCATTAGTCTCCCTTTCCACACTTTCCCCCTACCCAGGTCGTCAATCAAAGTTTATAATATGTGTCTACTATCCCTTTTCTGTGTCCGCTCCCCACCTCACGGAGACACTTTTCTCTGTCCACCTGCAGTTTCTTTCCCCCTCACTCATTCCGCTTCTGCTCATCACCCTTTCATTTCCTTGCATATCATCACCCCTCTTGACGGTATTCATTTTTCCCATTTCTTCCTTTTCCTCTCCATCTACACCCTTTCCACAGTCTTTCTGCTTCCCATTCGACTTTTTATCAAACCATCCTTTCCATCCATATAGTCACCTCAATCTTCAGTAATTTGTTTTCTGTTTTTTTTCTCTCCCCCCCCTTTCACTATATCTCACTCAAATCCTCGTCCTTTTCGAATCACCTATGTAACTTTCCTCCCATCAAAAAAAAAAAAAAAAAAAAACTTATTTTTTCCGGCCATTTTTCCTGGACATTTCCGTATCCTCTTCTCCCTGGTGCCTTTTGACCCAACTGGAGCCTATTCTTCCACTTGACATGTTCCTACTCTCTCTCTCTCTCTCTCTCTCTCTCTCTCTCTCTCTCTCTCCCTCCCTCCCTCCCTCTCTCTCTCTCTCTCTCTCTCTCTCTCTCTCTCTCTCTCTCTCTCTCTCTCTCTCCACCACCTGTTGCCCCCTCTAATTTAATCTTCTTGGGTTCTTTCTTCTCACACACATCCTTTTCTCTCCCAATTTTTTTTTCCTCCCACCCACATCTCCCTTTCTCCCCATCTTCTCCCCTCTTTTTCTCCCTCCCACCTCTCTCTCTCTCCCCACGCATCACTACGCTCTCTCTACTCCTTCCTTCTCCTCTCTCTCCACCTTCTCTTCCCTCCCACTTTTCCTCCTCTCTCCTTCCTCGCTCTCCTTCGCGTCTGGAAGCTATCATCATGGAGTTTTAATGGAGCATGATCAGAGGCCTGGCTGTGTGTGTGTGTGTGTGTGTGTGTGTGTGTGTGTGTGTGTGTGTGTGTGTGTGTGTGTGTATATATGTCTAAGTTGGTGCGGATGTGGGTGGATAATTTAGTGTGTGTGTGTGTGTGTGTGTGTGTGTGTGTGTGTGTGTGTATTTGGGAGGGTGCGTGAGAGTGGGTGTGTGAGGGCAGAGGTGGTGGGAGGGGGGGGGGGTCCACGGGGCTTCCACTCAGGGGCCTAATTTTTGCTGGCATGGGAGACTTCGTAAATCCTCTTGCTTGGCGATTTAGTTTGCATAATGTACCGTAACCCTTTCTGCCGGAATACGTAATTCAAAGCTTATTTCTTTCTGCTGTCGGAAGTTAACACCCGTGACTAGGCTATTTAGTCCGGATATTCAAGGTCAGAGTGATCAGTCGCGCATCCTTGAATGGCATTATGTGAGCAATCAATCCCAACCTTCCTTTCGGATTGAACCGCGTATTGTAAATGATAAAGAACATTACGTAAAACCTTTTCTTCAGCGATTTATTTTCCACATTACACATCATTGTCTTCCTTCGTGTATATTGATGTTTATAATGTCAACACTGAAACAGTATAAACAGAAAACGCGAGAATTTTAAGGTTTCATATGCAGGATAAATCGCTAAAGATGTTCCAGGCAGTCTCATATTCCACTTAAAATACAGCACTTAGAGCCACGTGAGCCATAACCACTTAAGCGCCTTACCCTACCGTACCACTAGGTGTCGGTACAGGAGGATTTGAAGGAGCAGACCGAATGAATCACTGAGGAAAAGGTGTTACGCATCTGCCAGGCCAAAAAGAGTACAGCCAGTAGGGGTTAGGGGAAGGCGCTGGAATGAAGGGTAATATGCAAGGTGTGTAATCTATATAATATGAATTGGGTGATGAAAAGTGTGAAAAAGGTGGGAGGAGGGGTTGCCGGCCAAGAAGAAGGTGAATAGGTAGGTTAAATGAGTGTATGAGAGCGAGGTATGAGAGTTGATGAGTGCATGAGAAAGTGAGATATGGGGGTTAATGAGTGAATGAGAAAGTGAGGTATGGAGGTTAATGAATGAATGAGAAAGCGGGGTATGGGGGTTAATGAGTGTGTGAGACAGCAAGGTGTGGAGGTTAATGAGTATATGAGAAAACGAGGTATGGAGGTTGACGAGGCCTGCGAGCCGACAGTGAATCAAACTAGTTGGAAGAACTTTGCACGGGGGAGTGTTTGGCAAGGGACTGTCACCCCCCCCCCTTTTTTTTTCTTTTTTCTTTTTTGAGATGTAATAGTCGTCGTATGAACTCGAACTGATAAATAATATGAGGGTCATTCATGTTGATGTTTATGCCAGTGAGGTGGAATTTAGAGTCCTGGTCGTGAATGGTGATTGAGTGAGAGGTGGCCCATTTAACTGTACAGACTTTTGCTAGTTCTTTTTATCCGGTCTTTTTTCTTGTTTTCTGGACCCTACCTAACCCCGTCTTAGGTGGGAGAAAAGGTCTAGATGATGATGATGATGATGTTGATGATTTACTATACTTAGGAAGAGGATTGTCTTGTATAGAGTAAGGTATGCATTAGCGTCACCAGTAAGAGGATGGTGTCTGTTTGTAGAAAATGGACATATATATACAGGCGTGGCAGCTTTGTAGAAGCAGTGTCTAAATCTTTGGAAGCAGATATTTGAGCAGAGCTAGTAGATACTGTGAACTCAGACAAGCCTGGCCATAATAGGAAGGAATGAAATGTATGGACTATGGATAGTTAGTTAGTATATGGGATGTGGGTAAGTGCATGGATTTCGGTTATGCAGAATACAAACTGCAGATAACAAAAGACTGTGAAGCTTATGTTAGGGTATACTAGCTGATCATGAAGCGAACACATTACCACAAACTCGTTTTAGTTGATTGAAAGGATATGGATCATATATATATATATATATATATATATATATATATATATATATATATATATATTATAAAGGTGTCGTGGTATTATAACCCATTCATTACTAATTTTGTATTACTTTTGCAGGTAAGTCGCGTTCTGTGCACTTCTGTACTGATATGAGTGTTGT
>NC_136975.1:5996685-6026685 GCF_032717465.1 Coenobita brevimanus | reverse complement strand
ACAAAGGACATAGCGAAGAACAAGGCATGACAAACCAGAAATAGTTTGCAGCGAATAACAGAGCATAGAACACTGGTAATTGTTATAGCGAAGAACAACGCTTGGCATATCGACAGTAAACGCGTACTTCATGAATATCCCGCGCGGAAAGTTTAGCCAGCTGGGGTGAGATTAAGTCAAGTATTTCACGGTCGAGGTGAGCGTGAACGTCATTTTGAGAGTGGAAAGCCCTTAATGATGTGTTTTTGAACCTGGAAGCGGAGTGGTTCTAAACACGACCATTACCTCCGCCTGGCTGGGTAAGAGAGAGAGAGAGAGAGAGAGAGAGAGAGAGAGGCATTAGCAGGAAACGAAGGAGAAATTAATGATGAGGGGAAGAAGGAAGCGAGGGTACTGTACAGAGGAGGGAGAGGGCATTAGATAGATATTTGGATAGATAAATATATAAATAGGTCGGTTATAGGTAGGTTGTTATGCAGGTGGTTAGAGAGAGAGAGAGAGAGAGAGAGAGAGAGAGACTAAGGAAATAATAACATGAAGCTATGAATGCAGAAGGAGGAAAAAGCGATGGAGAAGAATATGAGCATAAAATAAGCGATAAGAAAAGTGAATGGGGTTAATAAAAGATAAATACAGAATAGGAAAATAAAAGGAAGGAAAATAACATGTGAGTTGAATCTGGAAAAACAGATGGGGAAGAGAAGGGCCATAAAATAAGCGATCAGGGAGGACTTTACGAGAAATAGAAAGAAACGGATAGATTAGATAGTGTAGATAAAAGATACAAAGAAAGGTAACTCACTTCTTCAGTATGTCATTTTAGATGCGGGAGTCTCCCGGAAGGGGCCTTGTCCGTCTGTCACTCACTAATGATTTTCGGCCCTGAGGTGTTTCATTCCCGTAGAGTTTAGCGGTTTTAATGATAACCCATTTTAAGACCCTGAAGCTCCCGCATGTACCAAGATAGGGAGGACATGAGAGGGAAGAAAGATAGGGGAGGATAGAGCGTGAGAAGTCGGAGGGAATGGAGAGGAGGGAGGAGGAAGAGAGGAGGGGGGAGGGAAGGACGAGAGAGAGAGAAAGGGAGGAGCGAGAGGTGAGGAAAGAGAAAGAAGAACGCTGGACATAGGGAGGAAAAATGAGGAGGAAAGACGGAGCGGTAGAATTGAGGAAGAAAAATGAGAGAGGAAAATGAGGAGAGGCAGAAGTTGAGTTTCCAGCGTAGAGACACTCCCATTAGATAAATTACGTAGCGTCTGTCGAAAGTCAGGGGTATTGGAGAAGAGAGGACAGAATAATAGAGACGAAGAAGAAGAAGAAGAAAAAGAAGAGAGAGAGAGAGAGAGAGAGAGAGAGAGAGAGAGAGAGAGAGAGGCAGGCATACAGATAACCATAATAGATCAGCAAACAAAGAGATAAGCAGAGTGACAGGCAGACAAAACAGAGAGAGAGAGAGAAGAGGAGGAGGAGGAGGAGGGGGAGGGGGGACTGCATCTTGGAGGAACCCCCATTAAACAGATTACTTTACGCCCCATCAAAACTTGGGTCAGCTCTTCACGACATGTTTTATCTTCGCCCCATTTTCTCAGTAGGAGTTGCTAGGGATTTGGGTCGTTAATCTTAGGGGTCAGAGTTAATGAATAGTTGGTTTGGACTACTGTACTTCTAGTGATTTATAGACCTAACATACTATAGTCCTTTCACCTTAAATTGGCCTTGAGTTTTATCCCTTTGTGCTGCTGTGTTTCCTGTGATTTTAGTACAGTTTTTCTACTCCTTGCACCTTAAGTTGTCCTGGAACTTTGTCCCGTTAGACTGCCGCATTTCTTGTGATTTATGGTCGTAATTTTCTTTACTTCCTTCAGTTGAATTTGGTCTAGATCTTTATTCCTCTGGGCTGCTGCATTTCCTGTGATTTATAGTCTTGATTTTGCAATAGTTCTTTCACATTAACTAGATGGCAGAGGGAGACAGGTTACAGCTCTACATTCCCGTCCATAGAGCTTCTTTGTAACTGCTCTTTTTACTGTAACTTGTCCCAGATTCTCTTCCTTTTTGCAGCCTGTTTGACGAAGTTCAGTGACAGAATCAGACATTACTGTGGCTCTACATTCTTTTCACAGCACTTATTCGTGACTGGTATAGTCTTCTGCCAGTATATTCTGAGTATTATAGATGGAGAGATGGCAATTTTAACCCAAGTTAAAGTTAAAATTATGTAGTATCACATTAAAGTATTAGTTTATCGTTACAGCTCGGCATTCTTGGTGGAGAGGTGTGAGGAATTTGCCCCCCCTTTTTTTTTTTCTTTAGTCCTGGAGTCACCTTCCTTTTCTTGCGCGTTTTTTTTTTTTTCGTAAAGTTGAACATGTGTTGCTGCCCTATTTTCCTTTGCGTGTGTGTGTGTGTGTGTGTGTGTGTGTGTGTGTGTGTGTGTGTGTGTGTGTGTGTGTGTGTGTGTGTGTGTGTGTGTGTGTGTGTGTGTGTGTGTGTGTGTGTGTGTGTGTGTGTGTGTGTATGTCAGTTTAAGCTAATTTCTCCTGGACCAGTTTTAATCTCTTCCTGTCATTTTTTTTTTCGCTTGCAATGTTTCAAAATATTGCATCAAAATTCATTCAGCCTCGCACTCTATCCAAGGAAATATTTAGCCACGAACTCAGCACAACTTTTGATCCTCATGAGACTCCGGGATCCCGCTAAAGTAATTTCAGAATCTCTCTTCCTTTTTTTCTTTAACTCTAAAAGGCTCAAAATTCAATTCCCGGCTCGGTTCTGGCAGTCTGGATGAAGCCTGGCATGGGTGTGGGTTGTGGAGGGAAGATAGATTCTCTCTCTCTCTCTCTCTCTCTCCCTCTCTCTCTCTCACACACACCTGCAGGTTCCCTTTTCCTCACCCACCCTCACCCGTTTGATCATTCATTTTTAACGTCATACTCCAATTTCTGTCAAGCTCTGGTCCAGCTCCACTCACCCTTCCCCTTCACTCCCTCTTCATCCTCCTCCACGTATTTCCTTGTACCTGTAAGTCATCAGACCTTTTCAATTTACCTCTCACTGCAGATTCATGGCAGGCTCTTTCTTTTATTGTCTTCCTTGTAGGGCTTCTCTTTCATCACCTGGGCTGCTGTTTGTGTTATACTCCTTCATATTTGTTCTTACTCCTTCCCATATCAGACTCTTCTTGTTTGCTGGAGGGACGCCTTCATGTAGTGGCATTGATATAACTAGACGACTCAACTGCTTGGTTATACAAACATCCCTCAGCTACTTCCTTATCATCCCCAGAAGAAGGATGGTGGACTATAGGATATCGGGAACTCAAGCCTTCAGTCCACCGGGTTCACATTTCATATGAACCTGGGGCAACAACTACTGGTACCTCTATTCCTTTTCAGAGCCGATTCAGTATTTTTTTTTTTTTCATATTTCTCGATCTTATAGTTCCTCTTGTTACAATTTCCGTTTCTTTCATCAACTTTTTCTTCCCTCACTTCCTTATGTTGTTTTCTGTGTCAGTTTTTCGACCTTTCTTAATTTAATCATTAGAACAGCTTTATCACAGCCTTTTCTTACATTGTCTTACACACACAGCATATTTTTCTTTATTTTCGGGTGCTCTCATCATTTTACCATTGTACGTTTTTTTTCTCTCCATTTCATCTGCCTTCCGTCATCTCAGGCATCCTTGTCCACATAATCGTGCTATATCCCCCTCAGTATTTTTTTTTTTTTGTTACAGTTACTTGATCTTTCATTTCCTAACATTTTTACGCTGCAGATTTGCCGTTGGCGTTCTCTGTCTGTCTGTCTGTCTGTCTGTCTGTCTCTCTCTCTCTCTCTCTCTCTCTCTCTCTCTCTCTCTCTCTCTCCATACGTTATTCACTACGGTATTCAGTGTCACTCATGGGCTTCTTTGTGTCACGTAGTATGATATTTTCACACTTAATTGTTTCCTCTTTTTCATATATTGCTTCTCTGTTAAGTTTCTGTTTTTTTTTTGCTCACTTCGGTCTTTATATTTTATGTATATATGTGTGTATGAATGTATATCTATCCGTCTGTATATCTTTATCTATCTAATGTTTGTTTATTCAGGTCCAAAAACATTAACATACTCGTACAGTTCATTGATCTTCCACTACGCTTTCTTTTCTGCTTCTTCGTCCCGTCATTTCCACTTTGTCACGTTTTTTTTTTTTTCTTTTTGCATATAACTTTCGTCTTTCCGTCATGCCATACATTTCTTCCCATTCCCAACAACGCTTCTAATCAGGGTGGAGTCAAAGGCTATTCGTCTCCTCAGCCTCCCTCATCTTGACTCCCTTCGCCCTGTCTCCGCCTCTCCACTGTGTTACGTGTCATCCTTCTACTCTGTTATTTCACTGCTGACTCCACCTGTGTAACTGGCTGCTTCCTTTTCTGCTTCGTTATGGATGGCGCTCTGTGTCCGTCTGCCAACGCACTCTCGCCGCTTTTCTTGGCAGCTCTTATATGCAAAAGTTAACCATTACCCCCAGTCCTTCATGCATGCAATTGTTCAACCCTGCGACTGTCTTCCACAATCTGTATTTCCCTTTGTCTATGATCTCCAGTCCTGTAATCGCAATGGGTCGTATTCTAAATGACTTTGAAGATATCGTAACGGCTCTTCCTTAGCGATTTATTCTGCACCATGTATCTCTGTACCTTCTTCACTGTAAATGATCCCAACTGTATAGATATGATAACAGTATATACAAATAGCATACGAGCGAATGTTCAGGTGTGCAGAATAAATCGCTAAGGAAGATGTTTTACGAAGCCTCCAGGTCCACCCAGATGCGACGAAGTGTCCCCAGCTATCTCAAAATGAAGAGGTATTGGTTTTGCCTGTTTTTTTTTTTTTTTTTTTTTTTTTTTTTTTGGTGGGTATTTTTTTTTTTTTTCATTTTTTCCAGGCCTTAATTCTTGCGCCTTGCCTAAAACAAGTGAATAAATGAAGAGTGACATGCTTCCTTTAGTTCATAACCTTATAGTGTGACATTCTGCCTTTAATTCGTAAATAAATTTAACACTTCCTCTTCTAAGTAAATAACGTGTCATTCCTCCATTAAACAATAAATAATGTGAGTCCTTTTATAAATAAGTAAAGCATGACATTTCTACTTTAATAAGTAAGTAAAGTACCATTCGTCCTTTAATATTATGAATAAAGTATGACAGTTTGATGTTCCTCGTTTAATAAATAAGAAAAGCATGACACTTCTTATTTACTGAATGAATAAAGCATGACCTCTTCACTGAATGAATAAAGCATGACACCCCTCCTTTACTGAATGAATAAAGCATGACACCCCTCCTTTACTGAATGATTAAAGAAAAGTACCCCATCTTTACTGAATGATTAAAGCATGACACCCCTCCCTTACTGAATGAATAAAGAATGATACCCCTTCTTTACTGAATGAATAAAGCATGACACCCCTCCTTTACTGAATGAATAAAGCATGACACCCCTCCTTTACTGAATGAATAAAGCATGACACCCCTCCTTTACTGAATGAATAAAGCATGACACCCCTCCTTTACTGAATGAATAAAGCATGATACCCTTCCTTTACTGAAAGAATAAAGTATGATACCCCTCCTTTGCTGAGTAAATAAAGTATGATACCTCTCCTTTATTGAGTAAATAAAGCATGATACCCCTCCTTTACTGAATGATTAAAGCATGACACCCCTCTCTCCACCACCATTTCTACCAAGCTTCCTAAACCCATCCATTTTCCATTCCCTCTGATCCTTAATCAACCAACAGACATAGACCATCAGCCTCTCTCTCTCTCTCTCTCTCTCTCTCTCTCTCTCAGGAATAAACCATATCTCGAGCGGCACAGGAAATTAAACTTATTCTCTCTTAGAAAACGGAGACTCAGGGGAAAGCTTAATGAATGTGTTAAGATTCTGAAAGGCTTAAGTAATATTAATTCAAGCAAGCTATTCACAGTTATTGCCGAGACTGTAACTCCAGGAAATGGAATAAGTTGCAAGCAAGGAGGGCTAATCTTGATATAACCAAAAACTTCTTGACACACTCTGTTTTAAGTGAGTGTAATAAACTCCCTGGGAATGTGATTGTGAGTGGTGCCGTAAATGTCTTTAAAAAGAGACTGGACATGTATCTCGACGCAATTGGTATCGTTTAGTTAGGATAGAACAGTTACTGCATATTCGCGTCTACATTCATCTGTTTATTAATCACAGTACACCCAAACTATTAATCAACATAGACAATATTTTAGGGCAGATATAAAGATAAACATTCTATTCATCTGTTTTATATAAAAAAAAAGTAAAGAAAAGTGCATACATAGAATAAGTATGTGGCTGTATGGCTAAAGTCTCTATTTCCATATTATTCTACTTTCTGCCGATCCTTTAAAATTCCTTCAGGTTTTTCGGTCCTGCAAGGTATTACTTCCTCTCGTGTTTCCTGTACGGCAAAAGTCGGAGGGTCTGGAGGGTGGGAGAGAGAGCCTTCTGCTGTGCTATCCTTTTCTCCTGCTCCTATAATTATAGCACTGTATTAGTATTAAGGCCGGACCGTCTCGTAGGGACCTTAAGGTCTGTGTATCTATATAACTCTCTCTCTCTCTCTCTCTCTCTCTCTCTCTCTCTCTCTCTCTCTCTCTCTCTCTGCCCAACCCATTCTTTCTCATTACCCCACGAGAGTCAATGAGAGACAGTTTTTAGGCTCATTAGTGGAAGCCTTAAAGTGTGATGTGATTGTGTGTGTGTGTGTGTGTGTGTGTGTGTGTGTGTGTGTGTGTGTGTGTGTGTGTGAGAGAGAGAGAGAGAGAGAAAGAGAGAGAAAGAGAGAGGTGGAAGGAGGAAGGTGAGATGATTAAAAAAGGAGGTAGATGGAAGGAAATTAGAGAGAGGTGAGAGATAAAGATGGAGAGAAAATGTATGATTGTGAAAAGAAAACAGGATGATTGAGAGAGGACGAAGAGAGGTCTGGAGGAAGGAAGAAAAACGGAGAGGGAAGATTTGAAGAGAGAATGAGAGGAAACGAAAAGCTGAGAAAGAGAGAGAGAGAGAGAGAGAAGGAGAGTCAATAAGAGACACATTTTTTTGTCTCATTAGTGAAAGTCTTAGAGTGAGCGGTGTGAGGTGGAAAGAGAGAGAGAGAGAGAGAGAGAGAGAGAGAGGGGGGGGGGACGGTGTGGAGGTAGGGGAAAGTTTAAGAGAGAGATGGGAGGAAGGTAAGGGTGAGGAGGAAGGAAAGAAAATGAGAAGTGTGAGTTTGGAGGAAAGGAGGCGGAAGGATAGGAGAGGTATGAAGGATTTTTTTTTTTTTTCATTCATTGCCAGACGCCGTGTATCCCAAACGGGGTGGCCAAGGGCTTAGAGTTAATTGTTTTACAGGGAGGGGCACTAATCCTCCACCAACCCCACTTGACACGTAGGGATGCCAACAGCATCTGGTGTTCCCAGGCGGTCACCCATCCAAGTACATGGATATAATTATCATATTTGAGCAATATTAAACTGTGAAACCAAAACAAAGTCTGATGCCTGTAATCTTGCATGTGAGCAATATGAAATTTATAATAGTCATAATCTACATGATAAAAACCCACTTACTCCCTTCAAGTCCACATGTCTATTTCTTCCGCGTACGGAGAAGACCAATAAATCCAATAAGGTGGAAGCCAAGGTACAGTACCAAGAGGAATATGAAGTCAAATGAGAGATGAGCTGGCTTGAAGGAATATTCATCAATCACCTGAAGGCCAGTGGTGATGCAGGGTATTCCAGGTGGCATATCACAAGTGATATTGGTGACGTCAGACCACTGTGTGATGGTTAGAGGGGAAAAAAAGAGGAGGGAGAGGTGAGGAATGAGGTAAAGAGAGATGAAGGGAAAAGGCGAGGAGAAAGTGGGAAGAGAGGTCTAGAGGTATGGAGTTCAAAGGAGTACACAGGAATGCAAACAGTAATTGACGTAATGGCCCTTTCGAGACAGAGGGAGAGAGAGAGAGAGAGAGAGAGAGAGAGAGAGAGTGCGTGAACTCGATTGCCATTGAATGTGTGTGTGTGTGTGTGTGTGTGTGTGTGTGTGTGTGTGTGTGTGTGTGTGTGTGTGTGTGTGTGTGTGTGTGTGTGTGCGCGCTGGGTAGGAAAGGCGTAATTGCAAGAGACGAAACGAAAGAGAAGGTTTCAGAAACTGATTGGAAGCCTGGGGAAAGGACTGAGGGATAAATGAGAGAATAGGAGGAAGAAGACGAGGAGGAAGAGGAAGGAAAGGGGGGCAGAAGGAAGAGGAGGAAGAAGAAAAGGGGGCAGAAGAGAGAGGAAGAGGATGGAAGATGGTTGAAGGGAAGAGGAAGAGGAAAAAAGAGGGATGGAAGAAAAAGAGGGAAGAGGAAGGAAGAGGGATGGAAGAGAGAGGAAGAGGGTGGAAGAGGGGGGGGGAAGAAATAGAATGGGAAGAAGTGTGGAAGAGAGGGGAAGAAGAAGGAGGAGAAGTGAAAGGGAGAGGAATAGTGTGGAAGAGAAAGGAAGAGGAAGAAAAAATGATGAAAGAGAGAGGAAGGGTGTAGAAGAGAGGTGGAAGAGAAAGGAAGAGGAAGCAAGAGGGGTGGAGGAAGAGGAAGGAAGATGGATGGAAGGAAGAGGGGTGGAAGAAATGGAGAGGGAGGGAAGAAGTGTGGAAGGAAGAGGATGCGGGTGTAAGAGGGTGGGAGGGAGAGGAAGAAGAAGGAGAGCAATGGAAGGCAGAGGCAAGGCTAGTAAGAGGGATTAAATGAAGAGGATGGCGGGTGCATGGGAGAGGAAGAGAAAAGAAAGAGAGAAAGATGGGAGTACGAAAGAGGAAGAGAAAAGGAAGAAAGAGGAAGATGGGTTCACAAGAGAGGAAGAGGGGTGGAAGAGAGAGGAAGAGGAGGGAAGAGGGGTGAAAGAGAGAAAAAAAAGTGAAGAGGGGTGAAAGAGAGAGGAAGAGGAGGGAAGAGGGGTGAGAGAGAGAGAGGAAGCGGAAAGAAAAGAGAGGCGGAGGAAGGACGATGTTCTGGAATGAGATCATGCTGAGAAAAAGACAGGAAAAGAAATTGTACCACTTGCTGTAAAGAAAATTGCAAGGAAAGAAAAGAAACTAAGGAGGAAGACAATGATTTTCCTGGAAGTTGAGGATGGAAGTTAACTCTCTTAGGCTTCCATGAATCACTGAATATTGTGTTCTTGCGTTACGTACAATAGAATGATAGATTTCTCTCGATCATTAGGGGGTTGTAGATGCGAGTAGACGTAGTGTATTAATGGATAGAGGAGTTGTAGAGGGAGAGGAACAGAATTTATTGAGTAGAAAAGGAATGATGAAAGATTGTTGAAAGGAACAAGAGAGGAAGACATTGTGTGAAAAATTTGAGGATTGTAAAAAAAGGAAGTGGAGAGAGAGAGAGAGAGATATCACCTATTGTCTTTCGTTCACCATCGTTTCAGTCAGTTCACCTCGTCATCATCACCATCATCATCATCATCATCATCATCATCATCATCATCATCATCATCATCCGCACCTTTGGTTCGCTAATTATTCGTATAATCTTGCTCATTCTTCTTCTCTCTCTCTCTCTCTCTCTCTCTCTCTCTCTCTCTCTCTCTCTCTCTCTCTCTCTCTCTCTCTTCACCTCTCCTCTCCTCTCCTCTCCTCTCCTTTCCCCTCGCAATCTCTCCCTCCATTTCTCGCTTCTCTGATTCCTTCACCCTCCTTCACACCTCCTTTCTCTCACTCTCACCCTCCAGCTCACTTAGTTTCGCACTTCATTCTAATTCCTTCTTTTCCACACTAACCTTTCTCACGCAGTTTCACATACCTTAATTCACGTGTGTACTCCAAACCACTTTTTCCCACTTAACTCTCACTTCCTCTCGTTCACACACACTCACCTCTTCCCTTACTGACACTCCAACCCACTCGCTTGCTTAATTTCATCAGACTTCGTTTACACACACTCATCTTTCCTCGCTCATAAATCCTCCCTTCTTTCTAACTCACATTCGGTACACATTCTCCCCTCGTCTCCCTTGCCAGTTCAACCCCCGACATTCCCTTACGTCCCTCACACCCACTCACTTGCTCACACTCTTCTAGCCGCCCACTGACGTTCGTTCTTCGCACTCCCACACGTATCCAACCCACTCATTTACCTAATTCCTTCCCATCCACTTGGTCACACACTCCAAACCATCCTTTAATCTCCAGCCTTTCCACTTCCATACTCAGAAGCAATAACCGATAAGCCCCCCACCAGCAGTAACAGTAATAACCATCAGAAAGCACTGAGAGAGCGCATACCATCGCCAGTGGCTGATCTGGACCACCCTTCCACAAAATTTCATTGAAATTCACTGAGAACTTATATTGTGTGGGATACATATGATTCGGACCCCCCTCAGAATTTAATCAGTTCTTTCTTGGCCCATGACCCACCCTTCCACAGAATTTCGTTGAAATTCGTTGAAAACTTTTGGAGATAACATGTGGACAAACAAACAAACGGACAAGCATAGGTGAATACATAACCTCCTCCAACTTCGTTGGCGGAAGTAAATAATAATAATAATAATAATAATAATAATAATAATAATAAGGATAATGGAATAGTGAACAGTTCATTCACTCTAAGGTGGAGCAAACTCCGCAAGAAGATATGAGTGAGGTCGAGTTAACACTTACATGATGGTGAAGACGGCAAAGGAAATTCAAAGACATCTCTGTTCCTTGGATTTTGATATCTGGGAGATACCTACTACTGTTTTCGTTTATTCACATATACATTCATTTTCCCTCTCTTACTCTCACTTTTCCCTCTTTCACGCTTACTCTTCCGTTTTCACACAACCCACTCATCTGCCTTCACCCTCCCACTCCCACACTCCCTACCCACTTCTAACTACTAATTACCTTACTTCCATTACTCCCAGTCCCAATTATTCACACACCTCCCCAACACTCTCCCACTCCATCCCACGTGAACCCCTCCCCCTCTCACTCACAACCCCGTACCTCAGAGACCCAATTAATCATCCTCTCATTCTTACCTGCCCTCGTCGTGTGTTTTCTTTGCATTTTTCCCCAACCCTCGTTTATCAAGTGATCTTCCCTCTTGCCTTCTGTAAGTAGAGGCTAATTAAAGACAAGAGTCACGTTTTTCTTACAGGCAGCGTTCTTTTCTCTTCTGCTGAGTAGTGCAGTGAGGTCTTTTATTCAGAATCTAATAATAACATCGTTACGGTGATAAGCCTGCCAGTATGTCTGTTAGTAAGTTTGAACTGTTAATGTTTAAATGGCTGCTTATGCATTATATATATATACAATATATATATATATATATATATATATATATATATATATATATATATATATATATATATATATATATATATGCTTTTTTTCAATGAACATGTTTATTTAGTTTCTTGGGTCTTTTAGTAAAGGGATTTACGTTATATTGGCTACAGTAGAGGCCGTTTTGAAAATGCACTACATTCACTTCTAAGTGCGTCATCTTTGCTCGCAAATCTCAAGCTCACAGTGACAAATTATTCATCGGACCATCATTAAGGACTGAAAGTTGGGATAACTTCCAGCTTCGGAAGATGACAACAGGTGTGGTGCCTGTCACGTTCAGCAGACTGCACGGCTTGGCATACCGCAGCCGCCCACCCCTGAAAAATGTTCTGTGTCAAGAATACTTCATTATATGTGACATCTGACATTACTGTGTTGTCTTCTTTTCTTCTATAGTTTATCTACTCCAGTTCTGAGATTGTTCTGGTCTCTAGTATTACTCGTGTCTCCCTCATAGATTGTTAGATGTACTCTTGGTTACATAGGCTTCCACGTTTCTCCAACTTCTTTGATTGGCAAAAAATACAGTAAACGGTCCAATTCTGACCTAATGGTGCACTGCAGATTGATGCCTTGAATATGCCGGTGCGCTTGGGTATTGAGAGAGTTGTGTAAGGAGACCCCTCATGTGGATGGGAGAACTCTAGTATTCTGTTCCTTACTGACACCAAGCGATTTTATTCTTCCAGTCAACCTGAGCCTGAGACTGATAAATGTCCTTTTTTTCCTACGTTTACCTTTAAGTTTCCTGCCATACTTACGGCCTTCCTGTAAAAGGAGACATGTTAACAAATTCAGCACGAGGACCTTCATTTCATTAGTCTCTCATATCTCCAGGCGATTGATGTTAGTTCAGGTGATGCATTTTGAATCGGAAATAAGCGAAGCCTGCAGTAACCTCTTCATTGTTTGATTACCGCCCATACCGGTAGCTAAAAAAAGATATACTGGTGATAATTAAATAGATAAGTAAATAAACAGATAAATGAAGAACTGACAATTACTGTATCACTAGAAATTCAACAAGGAAGATGTCACCGTAATGAATGGGTTGATTTTGCCTTATTTTTCTCAGTTGCAGCAAATTTTTCGTTTTCTGAGCATTTTCTTTTGCAAGGAGATATAATAATATTCTTTAATATTCTGTAGTTCAGTTAAATTTTCCCTTCACTTATTTTGTGTTTCTCCTTTGTTTCTCACTTTTGTCATGTTTTATCCAGCCATATTGTGTTTTTTATTTTTTTCTCTTCTCTGTTCTTTCAGTATATTTGCATTATCCTCTTCGTCATACCCTTTATTACCCTGTCCCTTCTGCTTTCCATCTCGACATTGTTTCATTTAGATTTCCATTGTTGATGTTGCTTTCCCCTCTTCCTTTGTGTATGATTTCTTGTGTTGGTTTCTCACTTTCGTTTTTTACCCTGCCATTGTCCTGTTAATCCTTTTCTTACATTTTTTTTTATCATATCTCCCGTTTAAACTTTTGTTCTTCTTTCTTCTTTATCGCTTGCAATTTGCTTTATAGTTTTCATTAAATTTTTCCTTCGTTTTTACATTTTCCTCTTTCTTCCACCAGTATGCTTTCTGCCTTTCTTATAAAATATGTTTACGTGTTTTTATGTATAATATCATAACATTTATCTATATATCTGTCCCTGTGTATCTGATCATCTCTCTGTCTATAGTATATATCTAGTAGATTCTGTCTTTCTGCCTGCCTGTTTGTCTCTGTATCTGTCTGTCTAGCTAATTTGTTTATATATTTAAAAAATACTTATACCATTTCCTCGAATGGCCACGTATTCTTTTCATTTTTTTTCCTCATTGTTTTCTCAGTCCTCTATCATTTAATTTTGCATTCTCTATTCCTTCTCAGTTTTTTTTTTCTCTTCTCTCCCAGCGTTCGTGTTTTCTCGCATTCTGCAATTTGTATTTTTTTTCCAACACAGTTATTTTCCCTTCCATCAAATATTCTCTTTTCCTTCTTTCCTCTTCGGAGCATCGTTTAACTCCTCCTTTTATGGCTTTCCTTCTAATGCGTGTCCCCTCCTTTACCGTTTCGTTTTTGCATTCTTCTTTATTAGTATCCTCCATTAACTTTCTTCCTTCTATTTTGCTCGACTTTGTATGTATCTGTGTTTTAATTTCGGATTCTGTTGTTCCCATTTTGTTTGTTCCCTCTGTTTTCTGTTTTTCTGTTTTTTGTTCTGTTCGTTGCTTTCTACCTGCTGTCATTTGTATCCTGTTACAAGAAGATTTCGTGTCGTCACATACCCGTTTATAATTATGCGTTTGTTTTATTTACTAACGTGTCAGTGTTTTGTCGTTTGCCTTTTTTTTTCAATTTATATCAAATTTTCTTCCTTCCTTCCTTCCTTCTCTCCCTCCCTCCCTCCCTCCCTTCCTTCCTTCCTTCCTTCCTTCCTTCCTTCCTTCCTTCCATCCATCCATCCATCCATCCATCCATCCATCCATCCATCCTCGCCTCCTTCCCTACGTTATTTTTTTTTTTTTTACACTGCAGTTTATTTGTCTCATGCATGTACTCTCCTTCCATCTCTCCTTTTTCCATCTCTCCTTTTTTATTCTTGCTGGCTTTGAACGATTGCATTTCAGATATTGCTGTTAATTATCCTTGGCTTTGATTTTTCTTAATGTTTTACCCCTTCCATTTGTGTGTACATGTGTTCTGTTTTTCATCCCTAATAATGATCCTTTCTTTCTGGCCCTTTTTTACTTTTTTCTTGCTCTCTCTTCATCATTTTCCCCTTCCTCTCACTCCCTCCTCTCTTTATATCTGTAATTTCATTCTTTTATTGTTTATTTATGCTTGATTTTTCCATTATTTTTTTTAGATCAATGAGTTCTCCTTCCTTCTTTCTTTCCCAGCTCCGACCTTTTATTATTTTGTCGTTCTTCCTCTTGCTCTCTGAATGTGTTTTTATTTTCTGTTTTTTTCCTACCACCAGTCCTTTCTTATTTTTTCATTACTTCCATCTCCCTTCAGCCACTTGTTTTCTTTATTTTCTGCTCTTTCATACTACGTTTATTTTATTATTTCCTTCTCCCCTCTTCCTCTTCTCTTTTCTTTATTTTTTATTTTAATATACTACCATTCTTTTATTATTTCTTTCTTCCTTCTTCCTCTTCAGCGTTCTTTAGTTGTTGTGCTTTTTTTCTATCTCGCCTCTTCCTCTCCCTCAGGATGTATGTGTATTTATCTTATTCCTTCTTCTGTTATTTCTTTGTTGTGCATCCCCTTTCTGTTTTGGTGGCTTTAATCGTACTTCTTATCCTTTCACTTCTCCCCCAACTCTCTTTGTTTTTTTACTTATTAACTTTTCCTCCCTCATCCTCGATTTCCTCTTATTTTCTCAGACATATTAGTATTGTGATTTATTTTTTAGTTTAATACTGTTGCTGCCGGACTATATTATTCATCTTCAATGATTAAAGGGTTGATGAATGATGTATGCATATAACCTCTTTACTTAGGTCTCTCCTAAACTGAAATCAGTTGTCTGGGGCTACCAAATATTAAAAAAAAAAAAAAAAAATGGGGCATAGATACCAATTATTTAATTTTTTTCGGTTTCCATTCTTCGACTTCTTTTCTCATGAGCTTTTCTTCCTGCCTTCCTTCCTTCCTTCTTTCCTTTCTTCCTTCTTCCTTCCCTCCTTCCTTCCTTCCATCCATCCATCCATCCATCCATCCATCCATCCATCCATCCATCCATCCATCCATCCTTCCTTCCTTCCTTCCTTTCGCTTCCTGTATCTTTATTTATTATATTTTGTTCTGCTTCCCTTCCCGCTACCACTGTGTTTTCTCTGGTTTTTAATCTTATCTTTCTCTTTTTGTAACTTCCCTTGCAGACTGTATTTTAGGTCCTTCCTGTTTTTTATTCTCCTGTCCCCCCACCCCCCTCTCTCTCTCTCTTTCTCTACTTAACCCTTCAATACGAGAACCTCCATAATAATTTTCAGTGATATCTGCAGACGATTTCATTCATTGTTGAGTATATTTTTCAAACTGATGAGATGGGGTAGAGCTTTTTGTATTTTACTGTCCATACTTTTTTCTTTTTATTTCTTAATTTTAATCGTCCGGAGATAAAAGGAATATAAAGGCGTTATCGTAATGAAGGTGCTATCGTTGGGGTTCACTCATTTGATGGAGAGTTAGAAGCCATTGTAAGAGAGAGAGAGAGAGACGATACCACCACTAAATTTTAAGATATTACTCGTTTAATTTCTTGCATGTGTGTGTGTGTGTGTGTGTGTGTGTGTGTGTGTGTGTGTGTGTGTGTGTGTGTGTGTGTGTGTGTGTGTTTCTCGTTTTCTCTCATTTTCCTCAAGGTTAAGACTGCGCTTGAAGTCAGCCACACGTAAACCTGATAACCTGGTGTGTGTGTGTGTGTGAGAGAGAGAGAGAGAGAGAGAGAGACTGGCTCTTATTCGGCGGTGTGGTCCTAATATTAATTGGACCAGTTTCCATCTAATTACAAAAGTTTTAGTGCACGAGAGAGAGAGAGAGAGAATTGCGAGTATGTGGCGGCGGTGGTCGTAAGATGAACAAAGGAATGAAATGTTTGATGTTTGGAAGGATGCGTGAAATTAGGTCTTGTATATCTGTCTTTCTGTCATCATCCGTTTACCTATCAATGTATCTGTCTATCCATCTATTTATCTATCTATCTATCTTCCATCCATCTATTTAACTACCTATCTGTGTGCAAAATTATCCAAACTTTTTCATTACCAAGTCTTTATTTCTTTTTCAGGTAAGTCTCGTTCTTCACGTGTCGGCCTGACAAAATTGTAAGTATATGAGCTTGCTCTAACACCAGTATAAATATTTGCGTATCTCCAAGGCTAAGGTTTTGCGTAAGTATTATTTCGAACTCTCTTATCCATCCACATCCGAACGATAATTAACGAGATAGTGAGCAATGACCTTCGAAATCCAGTATTGCAGTCATAAGAACCCAACACTATCTTTTGCCAGACGCCATAATCCCGTAAGGGGTGGCCATTTGACTTTGAGTTACTTGTTTTACGGGGAGGGGCACCAACCCTCCACCAACCCACCTGCTGACACGTAGGGAGTACGTATGGTTTGGTTATATGGTTACCACCCAGCGTTGTAAATGGTTTCATGGTTTACAGGAAAGCATTTGGCTTGTCACTCAATGTAAAGCCACCTGTAAAGGAAAGAAAAGCAATAAGAAGTGACAGGAAAGATGGGAGAAATAGGAAGAGAGGAGGGCAGGCACAGAAAAAGGATGATAAAGACTAAGGAAGAAGTAGGCAGCACTACATCAAATGAGTGGATGATGGTCGCCACCACCTACCACTTTTCATAACAATGCGGACGAGGTTCATAATTTTTCAACCCGAAAGTGGCTGCATATTACACTCCTCAGTAATATATGTAGCAGTTTCAAGCATTGTTTTTCTCGTTGTTTGTTTGTTTTTCTTAATCTCATCGAAATAATACAAAAGGTGTTTAATGCCCAAAGTAACCTTCCCATTGCTCAAGGAGAGATTAAAGATGCAGTGAAGTTCTTAAGTCGTTTCGTCTCTCCTTCCTCACTTTCTTAGGTGGATTTATAGACGCTTCATTGAGACGTAGTGGACTAAGGTGTTTTTTATAATTTATTTGTGGGTTATATTTTGTGTCTTTTATCTCTGCGTCTTTTTTAAGCATCTATGATTTCAACCTGAGGAAGAGGGGAATGAGGCGAATGGATTTTAGTCCTGTATTCAAGTCAGTTAAAGAAGCTCCCTAACACCTTTTCCTAAGCGATTTATTTTGCTTATTATACCTTACTGCCCTATACTTTGATATATACGTACTTCTAACATTGCCGTACTCTGCTTAAATAAAGCACAAAAGGATGTTAACTAGCCATATCTAAAAATAAATCGCTAAGGAGAAGGTGATAGGGAGCTTCCTTGCCTTGTATATTTCCATCAAATTGTTGTAATAGTGAAGGGTTGGACATATAAACGTACGTTAAAAAATGTGGTTGCTGAAGAGAGAGAGAGAGAGAGAGAGAGAGAGTCTGTTTATGAGTGCTTGTGTAATGATCTGGTGTGTATTCTGCGAGAGAGAGAGGGGAGAGGGAAGGGAGACCTGTGTGTGTGTGTGTGTGTGTGTGTGTGTGTGTGTGAGTGAGAGAGAGAGAGAGAGAGAGCACAACCAACCGACCGTGTACTCTGCGTAGGTGATGTGTGCGTGGGGAGGAGATAATTAAGTACATTAGCCGGCAGGTGATCAGACGTGCTCGCAAATAAGATAATTACCTGGACGAAATAAGAGACAGCAAGATTAACATAAGTGCATGGGAGTACAAAGGAAGATTAGGTTATAATTAAGAAGACTGGGGAAGGGATTAGGTAGGAGGAAGACAAGGAGGAAGATGGCAAGGTGGAGATAATGAAAGGAAAGTGGACGATGAGGGGAGAGTCTGAGAGGAGAGAAAGCCAAGTGCAGGGGAGAGTAACTGAATAACAAGGTGGAGTAACAGGAAAATGAACAAGTTGAAATTAAAACAAGCCCTACTCATAGTACCGGTATATGATTTTAATTTACTGCTTGGAGGGGAAGACATTTATTCTAGACTCTTTTTACTCTAACTTGGCCTAAAATTTCATCTCTTCGTCGTGACAGTAGAAATTAACACTAGAATACGGTGCCAAACACGAAGAAGCGCATTATGTAGAGCCTTACTGTTGTCTCTTTCAAAGTAATTAGCCTATACTCTTTTTACTCTAACTTGGTCAAAAATTACCAGCTCCCCGTTTTGAAAATAACAGTATTAGCACTGTAATACCGCGTTAGTCACGAAGAAGCGCTAAGTTAATTATGTAGAGCCATACTGGTGTCATTTTCAAGCTAATTATTCTATACTCTTTTTACTCTAACTTGACCTGAAGTTGCCGTGTCTTCGTCTTGGAAATACCAGAAATTAACACCAGAATACGGTGCCAGTCACGAAGAAGTGCTAAGTTAATCATGTATAGCCGTACTGTTGTCTTTAGCAACCACTGAGCTACGTGAAATAAGCTGCAGTGGGTAGGAAATCTGAGCCAAGTTAGAGGAAGCAGGGTATAGGGTAATAACTGGGAATCAGGATAACGTGGTAAGTGATGTATTAGGGGGAAAATGCACAGTAGTAGACGAAATAAAAGTCACCACTGCATTATTAGGGAACAACCGCTTTTTGCCGATTGAAGGTTGATGTAGCTCACTGTACCGCATTATTGCCCCTGTGAATGATACAGTAACCAAAGTGTTATTACCTCCGCCAGCGAAGTTGAACGGAGATTATGTATTCACCCATGTCTGTCTGTCTATTTATATACAAGTTATCAGAAAAAGTTGTTATTTAATGAAATCTGGTGCATAGGTGGGCAGGGGGTCAGCGAAGAGTTTACTAGATTTTGAGGTGAATTCGGATCCGGTTGCAGGAATTAATCATTAGTTTTATTGGTGTTTAGCGGAGGTATGCATTCTCTTTGGTTGCGTAACAGGGCAGTTGAAGACCGTAGAATAGTTGGCTATGTGAAATCGTATGGTAATGAATTCTAATTTTACTCGATATTAATTGATTAGCTGGAGGTAAGTACTGCAGATAGTTACGGTTGATGGCAATGGGAGTATGACTGCACGAAGTTCCGGTTTATTTTACAAGCATAACTGGTGTATAATTGCAGTACATGAGTCTCCATGGCGATTGGTAAGAAAAGAATCATCTTACAGTATAGGTGGGTCAAAGATTTGGTTAATATTTGACCCGAGCTATTTATCAGTTTCTTTTCCTAGTTAATATTTCTAAGCTGGAAGTGGCCTGGCCTGTTTCTCTGCCCATAGATGATTCTCCTTGATGAGTTGCGCCAAGGAGGAGACGGACATACAAGGTTAGGATAGGTTTGGTTAGGTTAGGTTAGGTTAGGTTTCTGCACTAAGATTAAGGCAAACGCAGTGGAGTTGAAGGCGAATTTTTCTCCCTCATTTTACATTAAACTGGCCGTAATAAAACTGGGACAAGTTGACAGGGCATGAGATGACGGTGTAATTATAATGATGGAGATAATCCGACTTGATAATTTCGTCCCTCATCTTAATTATCTTACTTCAGGCGTCATTATCATCCTCTCTCCCTCTTCATGAGTCTTCTTCTCCTTTTCCTCTTTCTTTCCTCTTATCTTCTTTCGTTTTCATTTTCTTCTGCTTCACATTCACTTTAATCTCTCTTCCTCTTACGCTTCTCTCTTTATTTTCTTCACCCCTTTTTTTTTCTTTCTTCCTCATCCCTCCATCGTCCACCTCTCTTTTTACTCTCCTCCTCCTCGTCCTCGTCCTCCTCCTCGTCCTCGTCCTCCTCGTCGTCGTCGTCGTCGTCGTCGTCGTCGTCGTCCTCCTCCTCCTCCTCCTCCTCCTCCTCCTCCTCCTCCTCCTCCTCCTCCTCCTCTTTCTTTTTCCTTGTTTTCCCTCTTCTTCTTCCCTCCATTCTTCAATGTCTTCCATCTCCTCTTCCTTCCCCCTTTCCGTCCTCGTGGTTACCCTTTTCCATGATTTTCCTTCTTCCTCTCCTCTTGTTCCCCTTCTCTTGGCTTCCGACATCAGTACATTATCAGCTTTCCTCCTCTCCTGCTCCTTCCTTTCCTCTCTTTCCTTTGTCTTCTGGCTGGCTGATTTTCTCTCTCTCTCTCTCTCTCTCTCTCTCTCTCTCTCTCTCTCTCTCTCTCTCTCTCCATGCGTCTGAAATTATTTTTAGCGTCTGTTTTTCTCAGCCTTGCTTCGTTTGGTTCCTTTCATACAGGTTACCTTAATTAGCCCCTCTTCTATTACATCATATATATAATTTCCAGCCACATTTTTGACGCCGTTTTTTTGGGTAGAATTGTATCTTCAAATCTATATTATTTTTTAGTTGCCTTTTTGTTTCTTTTAGATCCCACCCTATTTTTGTGGGAAATGGGATGGTGGTGGTGGTGGTGATGGTAGTGGTGGTGGTGGTGGTGGCGGCGATCAGTGCTAACCTTAATTGTATGTGGGAAGTGGGACTCTGGAGATGATGATGATGATGATGATGATGATGGTGGTGGTGGTGGTGGTCCCTTCTAAGTAGTGATTATGATGATATTAACGACGATGATGGTCATATTCACTTCACACGGTGATGGTGATAATGATGATGTTCTTTCTCCATGTACCCTCTCTCATTCATGGCTTCTGGTGGTGGTTATTCGTTGATGATGATGAGGAGGAGGAGGAGGAGGAGGAGGAGGGGGGGGAGGAGGAGGAGGATTTTCCTAGTCGTGCTGCTGGGAAATATTTTGACGTTCCAACTGTTAATGATAAATGTAATGATGGTATTTCTTCCTTCCTTTTGTTTTGCCCTTCCCCATTCTCTTTCCTGCATTTTCATTTCGATCAAGCAACCTGTTCTGTCATTATGATCTCTCTCTCCCTCTATCTCGAAGAAGAAGAAGAAGAAGAAGAAGAAAAAGAAGTAATAATACTAATAATAATAATGATAATAGTAATAATGATAATAATAATTATAATAATAATAATAATAATAATAATAATAATAATACCTCCCACGCATCTCCTACCTGTCTTACAAGAAAACTTAATCTTTCCACCATAATGACCTTTTTCTTTTTTTTTTACGCCGAATAAAATCGCCAGGTTGCAGAAGGAAGAGAATAAAGAGGGTATATAACTTTTATGGGAATGATGAAGATAGAATCGCTTTATTAATGATTTTTTTTTATTTGCTTATATAAACTCATATGTGGTAAAGACAATGAATTATAAAAGAGGATAACACACTGAGGACTGAGAGATGGAAGTTTGGTACCGTGCCTCTCGACTTCTTGTTTTTCTATCTTCCTTCCTTCCTTCCTTTCTTCCTTCCTTCCTTGTTCCCTCGTTCCTTTCTGTTGCTGATTTCTGCCTTCCTTCGTTTCAACCCCGTTTCCATCCTTCCTTCCCTCCTTCTCTTCTCATCTCGGGTGACCTTTCGTGTCTCACTTTCCCCCTTTCATTCCTTCATTGTTCCTGCCCCCCTACACATGCATCATTCCATCTCTCCTTTTTTTCCTGTCTCCCTTATCGCCTTCCTTCCTTTTTATCTTTCCCTCCCTCCGTCTGTCTTTCGTTCTTTCCATCCTTCCTTTCTTCCTTCCTTGCTTGCTTGCTTGCTTGTTTCCTTCCTTCCTTCCATGCTTCCTTCCTTCAGTCCTACTCCTCTAGTGCCATTCTCTGCCTTTGTTCTTTCATGTTCCTTCCTTCCTCCATCCTTTCCTCCCTTCCATCCTTCCTTCCTTCCTTCCTTCCTTCTTTCTCTTCTAGTGTCATTCTCTACCTGTAATCTTTCCTATTCCTTCCTTCCATCCTTCCTTTCTTCCTTCTTTCAATCCTTCCTTCCTTCCCTCCTTCCTCTCAAGTGTCATTCTCTGCCTTTGATCTTCCTTCCTTCCTTCCCTCCTTCCTTCCCTCCTTCCTACCACCAAATCTCCGTTGTATTTCCTTCCTCCAGCAAAATTGTCCTTTATAAATCATCTCTGTGGTCAATAGAAGACGAAGGTGGTGGCTGGGGAGGGAAGAAAGAAAGAAAGAGAGAGAATAAGAAAGAAAGAAAGAGAGAGAGAGAGAGAGAGAGAGAGAGAGGAAAAAGAAAATAAGTAGGTAAAGACTGAAGGAAAAAGAAAGAAAATTAGAAAGTGAGAAAGAAAGGAAGGGAGAAAGGAAAAAGAAAAAGAGAAAATAAGTAGGTTAGAACTGCAGGAAGAAAAAAAGAAAGAAAATGGGAAAAAAGAAAGGGGAGGCAGAAAAAAAAAGAGAAAGAGAAGAAGGAACGTAAGGAACGCAGAAAGAAAGACAAAAGACAAAACGAACGAACGAAAGAAAGAAAGAAGCAAGGAAAGAAGGAAAGGATAAGAATTGAAAGAAACGAATTAGCGAATGAATTAAAGAAAACTGGAATCTACGAAAGACACACACACACACACACACACACACACACACACACACACACACACACACACACACACACACACACACACACACACACACACACACACACACACACACACACACACACACACACACACACAAAGGGAAGTGGAAAGCAATGAGGGAGAAAGAAAAGAAGGAATAGAATTAATTGAGGAGATAATACAGTTAATGAAGAATATATGAATGACTGAAGGAAGAAGGAAGGGCAAGAAAGGAAGGGAAGATGGAAGGAAGGAAGGAGGGGAGGAAGGTATGCTGGTTATGAAAGCAGAGGAAGGAAACGGAAAGTAAACGAAGATTCAGAGGAGAGAGAGAGAGAGAGAGAGAGAGAGAGAGAGAGATGCAGGAAAGAATAATGGTCAGGAATGGAAGAGAGAGACTGAATAATCGAGGGAAAACTCGGAGAGAGAGAAGATATTATAGAATAAAAGAGAAATTTGGAGGAAGAAAGATGGAAATGAGAGAGAGAGAGAAATCAGAAAGGGGAGAAGAGAGAGGAAGAGATAAATGGAAAGAAAAAGAGGAAGAATTACGACGAATAATAATGAGGAGGATAAAAGAGTGAGGAGAGAAGAGAACGAGTGATCTAAGGAACACGGGGCAGAACCTGAGAGAGAGAGAGAGAGAGGGGCATGAGAACAAGCCAGCTGCTATAATGAAGCGATGTCATCTAGGCTCCTTGTGTCTGTATCATCTCTCTCTCTCTCTCTCTCTCTCTCTCTCTCTCTCTCTCTTACCAGTTATTTTCTTTCTATATTACTTCTCTTTTCTTCTTCAATTCTTTCTCTGTGTTTTGTTAAGTTTTCATTTCTTTGTATTTATCATCATCATCATCATCATCATCATCATCATTGTCGTCCCTGTCGTTTTGTAGTTGTATTTCTTGTTTTTGCTGGTGTTATTATTGTTGTTATTATTATTATTATTTTTATTATTATTATTTTTATTATTATTATTATTATTATTATTATTATTATTATTATTATTATTATTATTATTTCAATTATACTATTCATCCTAATAATGAATCAGTTAACTTGATTCTCAGTTCTTTAATCTACCCTTGTTCTTCTCCCTTATTATTGTTCTGCTTTGTTTTCATTAATTTATATATTCAGTTTGTCTTACATTAACAGTTATTTATGTCTTCTTTTATCCTCGCCCCTCCTCAGTTCATTTCGTGTTTCCCGTTCCCGTCATTTCGTTATTTTTTCCTCTTCTTTATTCTCTTTTGGAAGTTTTTGTGACTGTCTTCTTTGTTACCTTTTTTCTTATTTGTCTTTTCAGCTAATCTGTGTAATGAGAGAGAGAGAGAGAGAGAGAGAGAGAGAGAGAGAGAGAAACTTTTAGGGAGTTTGTAGCCAGGTCAGGTAATCTTACGCACGCACGCACGCACGCTCACACACACACACACACACACACACACACACACACACACACACACACACACACACACACACACACACACACACACACACACACTGCCATGGTACATCACCTTAGTTAGCACCTACATCACAGTCGCAAATGCATCCGTTATTAAGGGATTGTTTGGTAAGTTACATAACCACTCCCACCCTCTTAATAGCACCCATCAATTCCATAAGCCTTAGTTTAGCTCTTTTCATGTCGGGAAGGTAGATTGGTAAGTTACATCATAGTATTTACACTACAATTATTACACACACACACACACACACACACACACACACACACACACACACACATTCGTCATTTGAGTCAGGTTGGCCAGTTTCACTATAGCATCTCTCTTCATAACCTATCAGTTGCACATGCCTTATTCTTGTTTTCTTCATGTTAAAATTGACTTGCCTTTTCCATTGCTGCTACCACCATCATTATACTCACGGACACTATCTTCACATGCGTTTAATTTAGGTCATAGAGACGGTGGGTTTGTTACATCACGACTCCTTGCATCATTATACTCATCTCCATCCCCTTTCATGTTACCGTCAAAGGCTTCGAGTGTTACCCAACATCATGATCGCCCCCGCTAGTAATATCCTCAATTCTTGTATCCTCACTCGTGTTGTAGTGATGTTAGACAGCTTACATCACCGAGACTATCATCAGTACCTCTCATGTCCTGTATCCTCACTCTTTTTTCATATACATCAAAGAGGTAAATTGACAAGTTGGATCATCATCATTATTCCCATCATAATTCATTGCTCTCACTCTTGATTGATGTGTATGGAGTATATTTGCAGCTTTCATCGTTCTGTCACTGTAATTCTCAGCTTCAGCATTGTCACTCGTTTTTCGTTGGTTTCAGAATTGTAGATTGTGCAATTTTATGCCCACAATTAATGCTGTCAATATTCTTACCAACTCACCAATCCTAACACCTGATCCAGCGAAGTCAGACAAGCAGACTGACATCTTGAATCAGTGGAGTTACTATAATCATAAGGTGTCCACACATTCCTCACCCACAGTTAATTGATGTCAAGGAGGGAGACTAGCAAAGTATTTCATCACAATTAGTGCCATCATTATCTTCAGTGTTTAAACAACCTTACTCCTGGTTTGTTGATATCAGATGGATTGATTGATAACATACCTCATTGCAGTTATTGATTTCATGAAGCTCATCAGTCACACGGTCTTAACTAGGGTTCCATTGATGCCAGGGATGAAAATAGGTAAACTCTGTCATTAGTGCCATAATTTTTCTCATGAACAAAATATCCTGAACAATATTTACGATACGTTCATGCCAAAGAGGAAAATTAACTCTGACATCTTTGCAAATAGTTATGTTCTTATACCCATCATCTCCGCTGTCCACACGCTCAGGTTAGGAAAGTAGAATGTCAAAGATTTATGACGAATCACATTTACTTAAAGTTTATATTAGAAGATTAGATTGCCTCTGTTGTAGTACTGATCACTTGAGAGTAAGATTCAATTGGACTTTGTTGTAGTAAAGATCACAATTATTTTGATTAGTGTGGATATAGTGTACTACGAATTACACATACGTCAGATGATTAGACTGTCTCTATTACGAATCACAAAAATACAGAAGATTAAAGTATTTTTGGTTCATAATATTTCGAATCATTTTTACTTGTGTAGATTTCATTTACGAATAACATTTATCTCCGATAATTCGACTCTCTCTCTCTATAATTCAAATCTCATACTCTTCAGAAAACTAGATTGACTCTGGTAAATATAGAAACTTCCTCTGTCTGCTCGAGATTAGAAACGGTAGTCTACTGTGTATTATGAATTATATTTCCATCTGAGCTGAGGAGTAGATGAGATGGAAGGACATTCATGGAAGAGTGGATGGGTTAGTGGATTTGACCTTTGATTAGTGGAGGTTTGGGGAGGAGGGGAGTGGAGAAAGCGTGGGCGAGGGGGAAGGAAGAGGAGCAAGGTAGGGTGAGGATCGAGGGGAAAGGGGGGGGGGGTACAAGGGAGGGTGAGAGGAGCGAGAGCAGCTGGTTCCTATAATTTATAAATGGACACAGCCTGTTCACCTGGATGACTTTTTTTTTAACACACACACACACACACACACACACACACACACACACACACATTCATAGGTGCATATGTAACACAGAAATCAGTTCATGAATACTCATTTAGTGCATTGTCTTTGGTTAAGGAGACTGTATCGCCACCTCCTTACCGATTTATTCCCACATATGTCACGTTTTTAATCTTTTCTGTGTTATTTAGGTAAAGCTCGCCCTAAATGTCTGGACTGATTATCCAAGACCTCGACCCCTGTGCTCCTGATGGTAGTAGTTGTAGTAGTAGTAATAACAGTTGTAGTAGTAGTAGTAGTAGTATCAGTAGTAGTAGTAGCAGTTGTAGTCGTAGTAGTAGAAGTAGCCCTGATATTTTCGGTTATTTGAAACGTGAACCCAGGAGGAGTAATGTGAAAAAATATCGCTTAGAAGTGTTAAATAGTATCCGAGGAAGTATTCTGTAACAAATATATACCAGGGACTCGGAAAGTATTACTATTGCTGGCAGCTCTAAAAGTGTCGACATTTCCGGTTAGCATGAAAAGTACAACCATGAAGAGTGCTGAAGAGGGACGCCTTCATGTAGTGGCACCGATATAGCAAGGGCGCTCAACTGCCTGGCAATGCAAACGTTCCTCAGTTACTTCCACATCCACCAAAAGGAGGATGTGGACTACAGGAGGTCAACTTAAGCCTGCAGTCCACCGAGCTCACCTTTTAGATGAACTTTGGGCTACATCAACTACCTCCTCCTCCTCCTCCTCCTCCCATAAAAGTATAGCAGTCACCATGAAAATAAAGCCATTCCCTGTGGTTCGGACAGTATCACTCTTATACTGGGTAATGCAGACACAGGTGCGCGTTGTGTTGTGCTACATCTGGACAAATTTCATTCCGCCGTGCCAGACTGCGGAACATTGGATTACCCCGGAACCTCGATGCATTGAGTTTTATTTCATCGTGGCTCTATGAATTTGTTTACACACACACACACACACACACACACACACACACACACACACACACACACACACACACACACACACACACACACTCTCTCTCTTTATATATATATATATATATATATATATATATATATATATATATATATATATATATATATTTATGTATATATAATTGTGTGTGTGTGTGTGTGTGTGTGTGTGTGTGTGTGTGAGAGAGAGAGAGAGAGAGAGAGAGAGAGAGAGAGACTCTCTGTAGTTTTTAAAATATGATAAAGCTGTTAAGTGACACCTGTCTTTCTGGTCAAGCAGACCTATCAATCATAGGCAAGCAACCGTCCCTGCAGGGGCGTCCCATGCAGTGAACTGATGTTCCACAGAATCAGACAGCACTTTGCCACAGCATGGATGTTTGGTTCCTGAATGGACACCGCATTTGCGTCACTCCATCCAGTTAACTGGGGCACCATAATAGACTCGACACCACTCCATTGCCTGGTTATATGGCTGCCACCCAGCATTGTGAATGGATTCCTGGTTTAAGGAAACCTTCGGGTATATTGCACAGAGAATGGCCACTTTTAAGTGGAAAGAAGTGTAATTAAAAGTGACAGGATGATGGGGGAATTGGAACTTTTGGGAGTGAGAATGGCAGAAACAGAAAAAAAGAATTTTCATGGTGAAGGAAGAAGTAGGGAGCACTACATGAATTGAACGGATGATGGTCGTCAGCACCTAACTAGATGACTGGTATTGTTCTAAAGCACTAATGACAGGTGTGCCACTAGTGATGACGTAAGGAACACCGTGACATTGGCCATCCATCACCTCCTGGACCAATATGGCAAAAATTAACTCCAGAAAACTAAATCTTTCCGTAAAATATTCATATTTATTTCGTTGCTCCTCTGACCATACGAATTTATGCAGCTTACGGAAGATTTATGTATTTATTATTTATTTATTTTGTCAGGCCTGGAGGACTTTAATATACCTTTCCTCAGCCAGTTCAGCACGAGATGGCTTTTCTTAGTTGAAGAAAGTTGTCTGAAAGTAGCAGAAAATAATATACTAAAAAGGAGGCATTGTATTTTTCACTCGGAGTGCGCGGATCCTTCATAGATGTATAAAAAAATTGATGTCACGAGGGAGAAGCTTGTATGTGAATCTAATTTTTGTGATAAATGATGGCAGGGCAGGGGAGGGCGTGACGCAGAGGGGTTGGCCGGTAGAAAGAAAAATAGGGCTGGATATTAGACCGTAGCGTGGCAAGTGAAAGAAGAGGTGTTAATATTGTTTCATTCTGCTTAGAAAACAATATAAACTTATGGTATAATCTTGTACTACCAGCTAAGAATCTACTTTAATTCTACTGCCATATTGTACTGCCAAAGTTTCTGTTACCAAAATCTATCTGTCTGTCTGTCTGTCCACACACACACACACACACACACACACACACACACACACACACACACACACACACACACACACACACACACACACACACACACACACACACACACACACACACACACACACACACACACACGTCTTGGGATATTTGGTGTTCTCTGTCTTCCCTGTGGATCTTTCCCTAAGGATATCAGCACACACGTATTTGTGAATCACATGTTATTAAGTGATTTATGTTTATATTCAAAATTCCAGTTCTAACATACTGCTACCTGATTCAGATTTATTTCAAAGGAACACAATTGAAACAAAACAGCTATATGGAAGACAGATTTGCCAGAGAGAGAGAGAGAGAGAGAGAGAGAGAGAGAGAAAGAAAGAGAGAATCATCCTTAGATAAAGAAAAAAACATAAAAAAAAAAAAGCACCAATAAAAGGAAATCAAGAACTCGAAATCTCTTTCCAATATCAGTGAAAAACATAAAGAAGTAAAATAATGGCCAAAAACAGTGAAATCTTTACCCGGAAGACAAAGAACATAATTGTAAAGATAACAAGAGAAATAAAAACAATGAGTAAAGGGGAAATAAAAGCAAAAATAAAGATAAATGGTGAGAGAAAAATAAATCGTAAAAGAAAGAGCCAAACACAGGAAAATTACACTCGAGGAAAAGAGAGCCAGTGAGACAGACTTAATTAGTGAAAAAAGTGAGAGAATGAGAGGAAAATGCGTCTACTGAAGGAGAAGTAATCTAGTGGGAGAAAGACCCAATTAGAGAGAGAGAGAGAGAGAGAGAGAGAGAGAGAGGCGAGAAAAACAGGAAGAGGGGAGGGACATACGAATGAAGGGGGAAAGTTAAAAATATTACAGCGGAGAGAGAGAGAGAGAGAGAGAGAGAGAGAAAATTAGTGAGAGGAATAGGCTTTCTCGCTGTCAGGCCCACTAGGGAGGGAAATAGGAGGTAAGTAATGAAGGAAGAAAGGGAGGGAGGGAGAGGAAGCGTAGGGAGATAGAGAGAGGGGAAAGGGAAGGGAGGGAGGTGAAGGGTAGGGAGAAAGAGAAAGATAAGGAGGGAAGAGAGAGAGAAGGAACAGGAAGGAAGGAAGGAAGGAAAGAGAAGAGATTGAAAAATAGGAGGAATGTGGGGATATGTCGGGGGTGATATATGGGGGAAGGGAAGGGATGGGAGGAGAAAGAATGGAAGGGGAGGGATGGAAGGGATGAAGGAAAGGGAAGGATGGAGAGAGTGAGAGAGAGGGGGGGGGAAAGCGAAGGAAAAAAGGGTAATGAGGGAGGGGGAATGAAAATGAGGAAGGGAGGGAGGGAAAGGAGAGGAAGGGTATAGAACTTGGGAGGGATTGGATAAAGACTGATAGATAGAAGACAGAGAGAAAGGAAAAGGAGAGAAGAGAAGAGAGGAGGGAGAAAGGGCAGGATGGAGAGAAGAGGAGGGAGGGAGCGAAGGTTCAACTCAAGAAGGAATTGGAGAAAGATGGGAAGGGAAGTGGAAGGACAAGAAGGGAAGGATGGAAAGAGTGAGAGAGAAGGGAAGAGAGGGAGCGGTCCGATAGAGAATGAGGGAAAGCTAGAGAGAAGGAAGGGAAGCTTGGAGAAGGAAGGAAACGAAGGAATGGGAGGGAATTGAAGGAAGAGTTGTAAGATGGAGAGGGAAGAAT